>NW_020450008.1:398918-626683 GCF_003343035.1 Apteryx rowi
TCTCTTTCCTCTCTTTCCTCTCTTTCCTCTCTTTCCTCTCTTTCCTCTCTTTCCTCTCTTTCCTCTCTTTCCTCTCTTTCCTCTCTTTCCTCTCTGCTCCCAGCCACAAACAAGCCATTATTTTATGTTTGGCCACTGCTTGTTCAATCATGTAAACTTTTGGGATTTTTGCTGTTCTAAAAAGATGTACACAATTCCATTTATACTCTGGAGGACAGGAAATAATAAGAAAACTAAACTTCACAAGTTAGGGAAATAATTAAATGGATTCTCATGTTTTTTTCCAGAAGGATTTTATATACAGTATAGGTTGGCAACAGCTCAGCTTTTATTACAGAAGTTTTTATATTTTATTTATTTTAAAAAGCTTTGTATTAATCTTAATATTTAATATAGAACTCCTAACTATTTTGGCAGTTTATAGACATTAATTTTAGTCTTGCCTGTGAGGCAGAAAAATTCTGTCTCCACTGATGAAGCAGAGAGCGTAACTTGCACAAAGTTGCTTTAGTAAGTCTGTGGTGAGCAGGGAGTAGATGTTAATACCCTCAATTGTCCTGTGACCAAAGTCCAAGAGTTCTTCTATACCTGAAATGAAACAATACCAAGATAAACTCAGTTTTCTTTTACCCTGGAGATTTTAAGTTGCTTCTGTGTTGTGTTCTAAGCTAGTGTAACTTTAAGTGAAATCCAGACAGCCATAAAGTAGGCTTCCTGTATTTTGTTTGAAGCTTCTTTTTACTTTTGATCTGTTCCGTTTTCTGTGAACAGTGCTATGCAAACAAAGAAAGCAGGTATTACAGGAAGAGCATAAAATCCTTCTTTTTCAGATGACTCTTCTGAATTTTGTCCACCTTGCTAGTGGTCAAAAGCTGCTGCCTTTTGGCAGCTGTATAGAACTGTCATCTGCCTATAATGTTGTCGTGCCAGATCTACATCCTTTTGTCATTCCCTTGTAATGAAGCAAGAAAGTAAACCAATAAAGAATATCCATGCACGAATATTGAGTTAACTTAGAAGATAATGTGGACTTAACACTTCTTTTCTATACCTGGATCAGTTCTGCTTTTTCTTGAGATATGATAGTTATATTGCTTCTTTGCGCTGTTGGACATTTAAATATTTTTTCTCTTTGTTAGTTTTCTCAGCTTTGTTTCCTCTTCTCTTACTGTTTCATTTTACATGTCAATTTTTAGCTTTTAATTTTCATTAAGACATAATTGCAGGATCATAAAACTTATGATCTTTCCCTATCCAGGTTCATGTATTGCCACTAATTCTCCTGGCTTCTGAGCATTCATGAACATACTTAGAGTTAGTATCTCAGTTTGGGTCAGCTATGGTTATTTCACTGAAGCCAAAGAAACTATGCTGACTTATTGCCTGACAATAAATGCCACTGTAATGGCTGTACAATCTATCTGTCACATGGTAAACTCCTATTTTCCTATAACTGCAGCAGGAAAGAGAAATCAAATATCTCATGTGCTTCTATTAATATGGTACATCTGAATCCATGGCATTGTAAGTCTGACTTCCTCTTCAAGCTATCTTCTACAATAAAGTTGGTGACAACATGTCCTGTGCCAAGGAATCCCGTCAGGCATGGGAAAGGGCTGCAAGACAACAGGCTCTGCATGTGCTCTAAATCTGGTTGGTTCTGTGGTGCCAGCGTGGCTGCTTTGCTCTCTATTAAGACAAGTCTGTCTATTCTTAGGTTACTGAATTTTCTAGGTAGCACTAGCAGCAAACAGGAACTACCAAGCCAGATCTTAGATGTGGTTTAAGAAAAGTATTTGTGCCTACTTCCAGTGAAGTCTGTCTTGAGGAAATGCCTCTAGGGTTCTTAAGAAAATGTGAGGGGGTTTTAGGTCTTGATATAGCAAGCTAATGTCCAAGTTCTACCTATCCTACCTAGGAGGGACAAATACAGCTATTTTACAAGAAAGCTACAGCTTCAGTTATGGTCTTTGAAGCCATTGGTGAGTAGTTCAACAAGCTGTTGAAATCATCTTTGGGAATTTGAACACGTTCATAGGATCCATTTACTAGTACCCCTTGTAGAAGGAATCAGTTCCAAAATCTTCACTTTGCTTCATTCTGAGTTTCTAAATTTCTTTGTTTCCAGAGCACTGCAGTAAATACTGGCACTCAGAATTAACATAAATATGGATATAATAAAACCTGTGACTAGAATAGGTTTTTTCACAGTATTGCCCTTAAATAGGGAAAAGGAATGAGGCAGCAGTGGTATGTCAGTGACCAAGCATCGTGAAAGCTCTACAGTGCAGTCTCTTGTATAATGTGATATTGTTGGCCACATACTGCAAAGGCACTTCTTCATGCGCTCTCCATGTCTTCAAATCTGCAAGTCCTCATACTAGTTTCATTATGCGAGAACCGTCACAGTGCTTTGCAAGACTAAACATTATAGTTAGAGCTCTCAGCACAATAAAGTGAGGCCACTACAGGCTGTGATTTGGAAGTGGATTATGTTATGTATAGAAAGTAGAGGCACCCAAATGTGCAGATAGGCAAGTTATTCAAACCCATCTCAGTCTTAATTTGAATGAACAGGTCCAACTAAATAATTGTCCTCCATGAGCAAAGCAGTATTGGAACTAAAAATTGCAAGTGCTCCTTCTGGAATTTCAGAATCACTTGTAGCTTAAGTGTAGTTCCATGTAGCTTAACATGTAAGTGTAGCTTAACTTGTAGTTCCATCTGAACATGAGGAAGTACTTTTTCACTGTGAGGGTGACAGAGCACTGGAACAGGTTGCCCAGAGAGGTTGTGGAGTCTCCTTCTCTGGAGATATTCAAAACACGCCTGGATGCAATCCTGTGCAATGTGCTCTAGGTGACTCTGCTTGAGCAGGGGGGTGGGACTAGATGATCTCCAGAGGTCCCTTCCAACCTCAGCAATTCTGTGATTCTGTGTAAAAGTTGAAGTACTCTTTTTGAAGAGAGTTGGGAGGGAGTCATTGCTCTGACTGCTATGACTGAGGCAAGAAAAGAAGCCATATCATCCAATGATGAATGGTGCTGTTAGAAATGGCATCTCCACTCAGTGCGTTTTTACACCTAGCCTGCTATATTAATACTCTCATGTCTAATCCAGCAAATCTGCTTGTTCTTAGAACACAGGTAAAGGTGTTTTCTATTTTTTTGAACTTGATGGGTTTGATGTTGCAGTCAAAAGATTTGGACAATCATGGACATATCCACAAAGAGGATTTGGGGCCCCTGAAAAGCTTTAATGTGTACAGTGGAGTTTATGTAGGCTTTAGGCAGCAACTGAACAGAATTTAAGCACTTCAGGCTTTAACACTCCTTTAATCCTCTCTTGCTCTAGCCTAAAGTTAGGATTACTTATTCTGCATACTATCCAAATTTTGATACTGTGAAATCATTTTAGTGGGAAGTATGCTAAAAACTGTCCTTAATATGTAGTTCAAGTTTACGGTTGGTAATTTTCTATTCCCAGTTTACACCATTCTGTGCAGTGCAACTAATGGTAAAATCCAAATGAGTGTTTATGCTCCTTCAAATGAAGGCTGCATGCTTTTTAAACAAACAAACAAAAAAAAACCCTCTACATATCTAACTACATAGGTAAGAAGTGATTTAAGAGTAACTAATCCCTAGTATGAGTCACACCTGATTTCCACTGACTCCTCATCCTTAATAAATGACTCATGCCCAGCTATACAAACTCAGTTTGCAAGCTCCATCTTTCCTGGGATTAAAATGGTCTGAGATTAAGAAATCAGGCTTGCATGCTTGCTTGGGGTAAGACCAGCTATTGCTTAATGCTTTTGGATCCCCAGACATCCAAAGGAAAGACTGGATTCACCATCTTAGACTTGTTTAGTTTTGCATTGCAGGACAGCTTCAGTATCAGCTGTTCTTTCACAAATAACAGCTAATTTTGTTTCCAACAACTTGAAGCATAGACTGTGTACAAATGATGTATGTTTGGTTTCTAAATAGAAATGTCTCTAGTTGGGATAGTTAGCGTTTCTCCTATTGAGAGCTAAATTTTTATGGACAGCAGGGTTGTCAGAAAGGTGCAGTGTCTTTTTCCAGATCATACTTCTTTTTTCTAGATGTAATGCTGGAAATGCAATATCTCAGTAGATTGTGGAGAAGCCAAATAATAAATTTGGACAGCAAGCTTTTCTTAAAATCTTCAGAAATCCTTTGGATTTGTAACCTTGAATATTTGGAGAAGTAAACTTCTTTACTGTTTAATGTATAGAATGACAGATTTGTACTGGAGGGAGGATGAAAATTTATGACAATTTGGTGTCTTATTTTCAGGCTGAATATTTGCGGGTTACCTACTATTCTGCAGAATATGAGCCTTTTGTGAAATATATACAAATCAAATAGTGTTTTGGTTGCAAAGCTTACCTTATAAACAGTATTGCATCAGTTTGAAATCATTCCAACTCTTCTGTCATTCTGGGCTGAATAACAACTGTTTTGTTTCTCCTCTTCACGGACAGGTATCAGAATATCCAGTGTTGATGGTTGATGGCAGATGTTGATGGTACTAGGCTGTGTCACTGCTGACTCTAGCCAAGAAAAAGACAAAAGAGAAAGAGAGGAATGTGAAGGAAGTGCACTGTGGTGGGATGAGAAAAGGGAATGATAAAGGAGAGAAAAAACCTAGATGAGGTAGAGAGGACAGCAATAGGTTTAATTTTCAGCAAGCATATTTTTTCCACTACATAATGTTGAATACAACAGATAAAAACCAGGTTGCTCAGTGATCGTGCTAAGAATTGGGACAGGGATTTTTCAAAGGATTCTAAGACAATCCAAATCCTATCGAGCCTTAACTGCTTTACTGTTCTGAAAATACCAAATTCAGTCACCACATAAGAGAATGCTCTACAGTGCCTCTCTCTGTGCGAAGCTTCCTTTGCTGTCTGTGGAGATTCACTGTGAAGAAAGATTCATCCTAAATATGTACCTTGATCCACAGACCAAAGGTAACAAAGCCATTTTTAGGCATGCTGGGACTTCATGGATAGTCCCTATCAGTCATCTTCACTGGAAGCCCCTCAAAGTTGAGAATAGCTGTACCATAGGGAAAATGAGTGAATCAAGTTTGGTAGATGTGCAGCTGGCTGAAGAAGGAAACCATATAGGATGAGTACAAAAGGGAAAGAAATAATTCTATACATGAACTATAAAGAATTCAAGTTCCAAAAAGTCTTGTATGTTCACCATTCCTACTGTAACTCCAAAAATATAGGCAGCTAGTGTTTGCATCCTTGCATCTTTCAGCTAACTTTCTTCTCATTACCCTACAATAATGTTTCTTTGACATTAAGGTGTTAAGAATGTGCTTGTACAACATGGTTTCCTCAGTTTGCTAGATTTTGTCTTCCAGAGCTGTGAATGTTGAATCAGTTTAACTGCACCACTATTCTCTTTCTGGTAATGACTTAAAGTGTTAAAATACTTTTTTGAAAGCACTGATATTTGTATTTGCACAGTTTGGGGGGGCTTCAGGTTGATTTGTTTTCTTTTTCTTTTTCTTTCTTTTTTGCATTTTTCAAAATTCATGTTCTGTGGGACAGGGGATTCTTTGTAATTAATTTTCAGTATTGACCTTTTATTCTCTCTGTTTAGTGCATTTATTGAGGCTTGCTTGCAAAAAGAGCTATCTGTATCTCTTCTTCCATTTGTCCATTTCTATTATTATAATCTCTCCTCAATAGAACTGGTGACCTGTGTTATTTTCTCAGTCTCATGTAATAAATAATGGTAGATGTATGAAGCTCATCACAACAGCAAATAGGATGGTACACATCGTCCTCTCAAAATTGCCACAGCAGAGAGGGCTGGCAGCCCATCCGTTACCTCTGTTACTTCTCACAAAAAGCTAAATTTTTCTGCTCATGGATGTCATAATGCAGCAACAGAAAAAGCTGAAGTAGCTACCTGAGAAAGTGAGCCTACACAAAAATGTTGTTCCTTTTGTCAGATAAGCAACCCACACAGTGTAGCTTACAGTTTTAGCTCCATATTTTCTCACCTGTCCACACCCTTTTCTTTTTCATTCCTCTTGTCTAACAATTAAAAATGTGTTATGCTATTTACTAGTTTTATACTACACAATTTTCCTGTCATTTTTGTGTTCCTTTCACCAAGTACCTAGTGTTTATAGTCTTATTCCTATGTTATCCATTTGAGGCAAGGATATATGTATTTTTATACGTATTTTTATGCAAAGAGAGAGTCTTGAATTATTAAGATAGTAAGGACCAGATCCCCCAAAATACATAGACATTTTGCTCCAACTAATGTACTTTAAATGGATATTAGATGTCTAAGAGTTTGTGTCCACAGACAAATTTCTGTGACATGAGGCTTTGAATTTACCATGTGGCAGCTTTTCCATAGAAACTGCCTGTATGCACATAAGCTTCTCACTGAAAAAGCATAAATGATCTTGTATTTATTGAGTATGTAGGTTGTTACTGTGGAATAGTTGACCCTGTAAAATCACATTCTTCCCTGTCTTGCAGTAACTTTCATGTGTCTATGATCTGAACACTGTAATGGATCTATGTGCGAGTATTTTGCAAGAAGCTAGAGTAAATCTGAGACCGAGCAGAGAGATGCAGCAATACCTCCTTGAATACTTGTGTAGTCTTATAACTTCAGAACTCTTCTTACAAACAAGATGAAGGAGCACTTCTCTTTGAACAAAAATAATGCCTTCTTGTCCTTTGGATTTTCTGTTGAAACAGAAGAGCTAGTGGTACTGTTCTGCCACAAAAGAAAATCTTTCCTAAAGAGAAGACTTTTCCTAGTAGATGAAAACCAGAGCACTACCCTGAGCTCGTATGTTTAATATGCATGAAACAATTGGGTTCTTGTGCAGAAGAACTAATAGCAATTAATCATTTTTAAAGAAACTTTGAATACAAACTATGTTTTTTAGAAATTCTTGAAAAGCAAAAATGTACAAATTATTACAAAAGGAAATCTATTTGCTCCTCCCTAAGACTGAGTTTCAGAAATTTAAACTGATTCAAATTCAACAGCCAAACTGGAACACCTAAGTGTATACATTTGGCTTGGGCAAAGGTGGATTTATTCCTTGGGGGAGGTGTAGGAAGCATTTTGGTGGCAGGAAAGGCAGAGCATTTTTTCCTGGAAAACAAAAGCTGAAGAAGAACAGTTGGTGCTTAACAAAAAATTGCATTTGATCTAAGATGGGTTTTTACATTTTTAGTTAATGAGACCATTAAAAAACTAAAAGAAACAATGAGCTAGGTGCACTGAAGTGCTGGGGCAGGAGTCTTTAATCCAGGTAGTCTAGTTATCAGACCAGTCATCTTGGCTGCTGAAGACTATTTCAATTCTCTTTGTCTTGAGAAGGCTATAACATTGCCAGAGACACTAATTTACAGAGTACGTTGGAGTACRAGGAAGGAAAGATTGAGGGACACTGTCCCACCACATTGTATAACACAATCTACTTGGGCATTTTTGTAGCAAATGTTAGAAAAGTGGAAGACAATAGAATTAGGTCTCCTATATCTTTTTTTTTTTAATAGAAGATACAGCATATCTCACCAGTTTATGGAATTTATAAATATAAAATTAAATCAGAACATTTACAAATGATTCTGTTGAATTTTATTTTTTATATTTCCCCAGCATTCTAGCTGAAGCATCAATACCGGAGAATCTGTTCTTAATGCTTCTGCTTCTCCTCCAAGGTAATGTTGACACAGGAATTCAGCAGGAGGTCACAAGTGTATTCTCAAAGTGCAGAAATATTGGATCCTGTTTAGCCCACCTGTTAGAGAGCTGTCTGCTCTCAAAATCCTCTAAAAAAGTGAGTCAGTTGCAAGTTGAGGGGGAAAAGTTGTCAAAATACTAAATGATTTTCTTTAGTGTCTCTCTATAACTTTGGGGGGTTGAGGGCTGTGTGGGTGTGTTGTCTTTTTATTTTTTAACGATGGCTTCATTAGAAATATTGCATGCTACTACTCTATTTGGGTTTTTTAACTGGTGTTCATACAACAGATTTTTAATAGTTAATCTTAAGGAATTTCCTGAGCCCCCAAAAATTAAAATTGAGTTAATGTTTTGATAGTGTAATGTACAGATCATATATTTTTCAAGGAAGTTCTCACCATCCATTTCAGAACAATATAGCTTGCCACTTTCCCCTCCCAAGAAAAACCCCACACACCTTTTTTTCAGCCCTGCATCAGGCATGCAAAGGATAAAACATTGGAGGAAAATGTATCGCATTGTTTAAAAAGTGCTTAATTTCAAGTGCTAAAATGCCTTACTGTCATTGACTGGATATAGCTTTCTATCACTCCAGGGCAGAGGTTAAAAAGCTGAGAGCTTTAGTGACATTCTCTGCGTTGCTCTCCGTTGTCTTGTAAGTGTAACCTTAATTGAATTTTCTGGATTTACAGTACTTGGTTTAAAGACAGTATTTAAATCTAACTATCACTGTTTGTATAGGGGTAACAAATACACAGCCCTGCCTCACCAGTTCCTAGACAACCATGCAGTAAGAAGTTGTCCTTGTCTTGAAAAGAAAACAGTATCAATAGGCAGTCATTGTAAAAAATGACAGAACGTTTCTCTCCATTTCACAGATGAGAAAGAGAGGAGTGCTGATACTGAAATACTGCCCAGGGTCACTGTAGCATAGGCCTCTTAGGTGCCAGTCTACTGCCTGTACACTGTAATTGCTGTGTTTCTCTTCCTTTGTCTTACAGGTTGCACTTTTAATTGGTGGTTTTATGCTGCTGGTTTATGAAATGGTGTTGCATGGCCTTATTCCCATCAGCTGACAGAGGGATGCAAGAATTTCATTAGCTTGCAGACTGCTCTCATTCTGGCTGATATGACATGAAAAATGTAGTTTAAAAATACCTTCCAGGGCAGGGCTGCCCTGGTGGCCCAGATACGGCCATGTCAGAAACTCCTATTCATTTCATAGCCTTTTAGTCCTCTAGCTGCCACATTTACCAAGTAGAGTCCCGCAGGTTTTTCCACAGCAGGCAGAAGGGTAGCTGGGCTAAGAGTTTAGTGGGTACTTCAACAAAATGTGTTTGGGTACTTGCTGGAAATTCATCAGCGAGTGCTTTTGATGTAGTAACTTCCTGAGACTACCTTACGTAGCACAAAGGCTTGCAGCCTTCCCTATGTCAGGATGCTATCTCGCAGCACAAAAACTAAAGTAGAACCTTTTCCCACCTACCAAAAAAAGGAGCTGCAAGTCTCTTAGACACTGTGACCCCAAAGCAAACAACCTCCATCCTCATGTGCAAGTTACAGATAAAAATGTTTGTGTGTCTACTTCATTTAGGGGGAATAAAGTTCAAATTTTGAAAGCCTAGGTATTCACAAAATAAAAATGATTCTGTACATCCCACCTTCCAGTCAGAGACCAAAACTATACCACGTGACTTCTGCATCCACTGAAGATGCCTTGATTAGTTACCATACAGCACCCGGCTCCTCCCAGATAAGCAACAGACTACAAATTCATCACAGAAATTGGCAAATAATGTTGAATAATAAATATATTTGAGAAAATTGTACTGCGTTGGCTGACAATTCATTAAAAAAGAAGAGCTGAAATTGATCAAATGAATTGTTTGTTACTAATTATTTGCCTAGCGCTAGCTGTGATGTGAGACCTTGGGGGGGGGAATAAATTATCTTAATGAGGGATTAGGTTAAGGCATGTTATAAATTCTCATTTCAAGAGCCAACCCTACCATTAATATACTAGCCTATAACTGTGAATCTTCTTTAATAGTTGTCTGTCTTCCTTGCACTCCATAAAATGTTCCCCTGTTTAAATCTATGTTTTGAAAAGGAACTATGTGGCCTCCCAGATTTTATGGTCATTAGGAGTACCAAAGAAATACCTATGAGGAAATAACACTAATGTAGACTGTAAATTATATTTCATTATGGAGAAAGAGATGTTCATACTAGAAGGCCAGCTGAAGTACCAGATACCTTTGACTGTGACCTGAACACATCCCTGCTTAGATTTTGGAAATCTTGTTTGTATAGTTCAAGTAGATTTACAGAGACAGAGTTTTCCAAGTGAAATGAGCATAGAGAAGTGGGGATAAGCTAACTTATGCAACCTGGAAGGGAAAAGAGAAACAAGGATGCATATATTGTTTTGCTTGCAGTGGAGTCGAGAGCTCCCATTTATGATCTAAACACTGTACAAGAATTAGATGGTAATGTTATCTTTGTGTCAGACAGCCAAGTAACAAACATTTTAAATCTGTCTGGTCTTTCTCTGTTATGTTTCTGTAGCCACAACATTTTACTTAATTACTATAACAGCTATTAATAATTCATACCAAAGTCTGAGACAGTTAAATCATAGGCTATTTGAGATGGGGATCATTTCTGCAATGTTTGGTAATGCTAGATACTACTGCAGTGTAACTACCAAATAATAATAATATAGCACTGTTTTTCTCTCCCTTTTTTCCATCTTCATTTTCATTAGTTGACCTCAAAGTGCTTTTAAAAGAAGGGCATGTTATTGTCTGTATTTCTACAGAAAGGTCAGCACCCACAGTCGCTCAACAGGTTGACATGGCAATCAGCCCACAGACGCACAGCTCCCAGTGCCATGCCTCAGATGCCTTAATCATATGCATGCTTTTTCTCTTAGAAACCGCTTCCTTAAAAGATCAGCTTTGCTGGTTATTTTGTCATTTGAGTAGGGAAAAGTAGGAGGACATATTAGGTGGTCTTGCCTTTCTTTGAACTCTTTTTGGTTTCGAATTTATTTTATCAAATTTCCTATGTATTTTTAAGAAATGATAAAAGTGTAAGCTTCAGTTTGCCAGGAGCTTTAGAGCATTTTTTAAAATAATGCCTTCCTTACCTTTTTTTTCACTTGTCTCATATACACTGCTGGTTTTGACTAGTTACCTATCTCCTCTTTTCTGCAGCCCATGACATATTATAAATTGAGGTTCTGGGAGCACACATGAGATGATGGGCTACCGATGTAAATTGTCAGAGCTCCTTAGGGATGTTCTTTATTTCACTGGGAGCAGAACYGGGCCCTCTGTGCTACCAGAGAGATGTGTTTCAGGGCACTGTCAACCCCTTGCTATTGAGATTCAGAACAGTAACAAGCTTCCAAGCATTCACTGCCCTATTTGGTACCAATTCAGAGGCAGCACTTGTGTGTTTGTGTTTGTGCAGTAAAGATTCATCACACATTTTGGTCAGTTACCTGTTGGCTCCACAAACACACACACGCAGGAAAAAAAAAGAGCTTCATACGCTTCATTCATGTCAGAACTCAACAACTTTAACAGCGCAAATATTCTGCAGTCACTCATGAAAAGAAATTTTTAATAATAAATATCTAACAATTAATGGGCTGGTAGCTGCAGTTGTCCTCAGGGCATAATATCTAATTTCCTTGCAATGTTTCATATCCTTACTTTTCACGCTGCAACAGTCTATCATTAAAACCGAATGCAGGTTTCTATCACTTTTATTTATTTTTCAAATCAACTTATAAATCAGTGCCAGGCCTTGTTACAGATGAGTTCCAATAAATTATCCACTGTGGACAAACTGTGAATGTTAAACATTCTYGGCTTCTCCCTTCTCTTTTCCACTCACTGTGCTCCTGTGTAGCCCTCTGAGACTGGAGCACACGGCAGGCAGGGGTTTTCTGAGGKTTTTTCCTCTCTGAACTAGAAGAGAACCTTGCTGCTTAATTATGTGCTATTTAAATAATGTAAAAGTACTTTTTTTTTTCAGGAAAAAAATACATAAGTAAACAATTTCACACATGCAACCTACAACAAAATTTACATTTTTGAAATTTAGTAAGATAGACATCAGCTCTTTTTCTTTTAGCTGACAGGTAATTCCCAGAGCCACTTTCAACTCTAATCTAAGTCATATTAATTCTTTTACCGAAATGTTCTGTCATTGCCATTTGGACACAAGTTGTAAGCACTTCTGTGAACGAATGCTAACTTTTCCTCGACAGATCCATCAATTCTAAATTGGGTTATTGAAATTAGCAGTGTATTGCTGATTTTGGCATGACACTATCAGTTAAGTAAAGTTTATTTATAGTTTTGTCATTAAGCTGAGGTATCTACAATAAACTAATGTGACATACCCTTGCGTGGCTAATGGAAAACTCTGACTGTTGTAATTAGTAGAATGTCTTTTAAAATTATCCTCTCTTGCAATTGTTTATAGCTGTGATACAACAGTGCAGTGAATTAGCTGTAATCCTTAATCTGGATGAACTCTGTATCGCATGAACATGGATATAAGTCAAGATGCTCAAAAAAAGCATTGATTTATAGAAAATCCCCTCCATAATGCTGTGTTCTCTCCCAGTTTTCCATTCCTGGATCTTCTCCCTTCTGCTTTTTTTTTTTCTTTTATGCTTCCTTTCTCTTTCAAACTTCTTGGGTTTTCAATACCTTTCCCCTGTTGATGGACATACTATGGTTTCCAGTCCACGTAGACAGAATATARTTTGTTTAATTTTATCACCATGAACACAAGTGAACTCCAACCCATTGCTTGAACCATAAAGGGTACCAATTAGAAATTGCCCAATGTTCCTTCTATTCTTCTCCTTTTTTGATTTCTTTTAACTTAAAAAACCCCTCTGTTGTTATTAGACTCCCTGATAATTTATCAAGTGGTATTTCTGGGCATTGTCTGACATTTACTTTGTTAGGTAAGTGATATCATTCAATATATTATGTTGAGCAGCAGACAACTTTAATCCTTTGCAAAGATAGGAAATCCTTTAAGAAAAATAGAATTTGTACATTAAGTTGTTAAATCTTGTCCCAGATGAGAGCCTGAACTGCAGAATATGCATCCATTTTAGACACTTACACTCTTCCCATCTGAATTTAAAAAAAGTCCACCTTGTTATTATATAGTGCTAACTTCTGGCTTCATCTGAATGCAAGTTTAACGCAAGCTAAAATCACTGATCAAACAAAAGGCACAATTAATTTGATAATACTGGCAAACTGAAAGGGCATCAGTGTGTTCCTGAGAGGCCTGCCAGTGAGAAAATCCTTGGTATGTTTCAGGTCTCTTCCAAATCCTACCTAATGAATCATTTTTAGTCTTTTTATGCCCCTGTTCCCATGTATCTGCCATTATTTCAGTAAAGCAAGTTTCTACCTTCCCATAAATTCTTCCTTCAAATATGTTTTCATGTAATTTGGCAGGTGAAGCTGTCCCATTCCTGTGGGAAAGTAAATACATACCTGATTTGTTGTTTCTCCTTGCCCCTCAGATTAGATGCTCTTCAGGGCAAAGATTCTGTTTTTTCCTGTTGGTCTGTGCTACATCCACTGCGGGGCAACAGCAAATGCATAAATAAGCACAGGTACAGAGATGGGCCACATACTCTCCCTCTGATTAAAGATGTAACTGTTTCTACTGTATACATGCARCTAATTTGTTGTATTTATCGGTTCGCATGAGTGACTGACAAAGGGAATTGAAGATGCTTTGATCTGCAAAACTGGGGACAGAGCAAAAAAGCTGCAAGATGAACTTTACTATCCTGCCCTGCCCTATTAAATTTAATCCAGCCCATTTACACTGTTCATTTGATAGGAAAAGCTGTCTAGAACATGGGCTGAGCTGAGCGTGTGCAACTCGCAGTTTTCCTGGAGAGACTCATTTTAAATCTGGACCCAATGTGAAAAAGCAGTTGTTTTTCACTCCCTTCCCATAATTCTACCTAGATGATAAGCAAAAGGAGGGGGGGGGAGGGAAGAGGTCTTTTCTATTCTCTCCAGTGGGCCTTTTGAATTTATTTCAGAAGCGTTTAATAGAACTGACAGGAGTGAACTTACATATCTATTTAAATCCTGTAGTGGTTAAGCTAGATGGAACAGATGTTCTTACCACAGGGGTCTATGCTTAACAGAAGTATTTAGGCTTCTCAGTCAGTGGGAAAAAAGTTACTAAGTATTTGTGTGGACCTCTCTCACTCTTGCACTCAGGTGACTCCTCCGAAGCTGCGTAGGATTAGGAATTGCGGAAAAGGCATGGGGTGGTACTATGGTACTCTTTCGTACATATGGTATGAAGGTACTATGATACTCATTCCAATCCTGATTTCCATGTCATCCTCTCTTTGACAGGCCACCTCAACACACAGAAAACTTTTGGCAGGTGTTTTCTTGATGATAGAATGAAATGTAGGAACAAAATTCACTTCTGATATAAAAGTGAAAAATTCCACCAATTTGTGTGGGGCTACATAGCTTTCCACGTGCAGACAGTGTGACTGTGGGGAAGTTACAAAATGTTTCCTGGAAAAATGTGTTACTAGCCATGGCCTACAGCTTCCAGCATTTTCAAGTCTTTCTTGTCAGTCCGTCTCTCTGTCAGAAGTACGTCTTCAGAACGTGGTCCCATGAGAAGTCCTAACCCAGATGTGTTACACCTTAACATCGACACAAAAATCTCACAGACTGAACAGCTATAAGCCAAATAACAGCCAGGAACACAGTTTCCATTTCCTGAAACACTATATTGCCAACAGTTTGAAACTCAGATGGCTGCGTCCAATACCTAAACTCATACTGAGGTRCCTAAATTTAAGTTGACGTTTAGTTGCACGTGCTCAGTGTCATTGAAAATCAATCCACTTTTATTTCAATGCTTATACAGAAGCTAACCTCAGGAACACAGACTGAAAAATATTAACTGATGCTAATATTTTATTATTAATAAATTCCTTTCTAGATCTTGAAAACCACTGTGTATCTTTGCATTGTATGACAGCATGTTGTCCTATAGTCAGGCTACAGGGGAGTGCGAGTCAGGTCTCTAATTTCTATTCACAGCTCTCCCATTAACTTCATATGAAGTCTAGGGCAAATCATTCTCTTTCTCCATCTACACCCTCTAACTTCCTAAGACAGATCGGTTGGGGATACTACTTCCCAGAATTGCTGAGAGGCCTAATTAATTTGCAGGGTGCTTTGAGTTGTTTGAATGAAAGGCACTACAGAAGTGGAAAAGTATTAATTATTATTATTATTTCACAGGAGCCCTTTCCATTGTTCTAATGAGCAATCTGTGTCTGGTGGAAGACTGCCTTCAAATCTTTCTAGACACGAGTTCTATTAACATACAAACGAACAGGTCACACTATTCTTGGAGCAGAACTCTTTAGCATGTTAATGACAAATTCACACTAGTGGCCCCTTAGTGCTCTGGAGAAATACAGGTTTTGCTTAGCACTTAATAAAAAAAAGGCCATCATAAAATATGTCACTTGGGGCTGATTAATATTGTCGCAAGAGATAAAATTGAAGAGGAAAATGACATAAATTTATCTTTTCATGGGTGCCAAGGGTGGCTCCCACATTTCCTGCAATCTCACTATTAACACAGTATTAGGTTGGGGCTACTTGGCAGAGAGGTCTATGGGGCCGGATTTTCAAGTGAAGGCTCACAGAAAGGGCTCGGCTTATGTTTGTAGGCACCTGAAATGAGCCAACTTTTGCTGTGACTTACAAAAGAGCTCAAAGTCATTATGGACCTAATGTGGTACGGACATCTAGAAGCTTTGGGGCCAGTCCACAGCAGGCATATACTGTCCTAATACCATTACAGAATTGTAACAATTTATGTCATCTGAGGATTCATTTCATGGCTCAGGTTACTTAGGTTGGTCCTTATATGCAAGCTGAGCATTTCTGAAAAGCTGGCCCTGCATATACGTGGTTGAGCTCCTTTTAAACTTATGACCACAGTGACAAGCATTGCTTCACAGTTTTGAGGGTGTTTTATATAGGAAAAGGAGCAGGAAAAAGTTACGCTCCTATTTCTTACAAATCACAGTTACAGGAAAATTTTCCTCAGGGATTCTATATGCCTCTTCTGTAAGTTATGGATGAGAGAAGAAAATTTTGCTCTAAGGATTTAATTCATAGTCCACAGAAATCAGCAGAAAACATTCTCCTTGAGTTTGTTGGGCCTTAGATCAAGGCCCAAGTTAGGAAATAACATTTTACTATTGAAGGACATAGTTTGATTGCAGGATTTTCGTGCATGCATTCAGAAACTGTCTTCTTTTCATATGTGCTTTCTTAATTTTCCTTCGTCATTTTTAGTTTAGAACCCAACAGCTGCAACAAGGCGTGGGAGTGCACAGCGGCATTACCCAAATTCAGTAATGGCTGCAGATTGCATTGTCCATGATATATGCAGGAGCAAAGGCGAGTTGTTCCATAAGGAGAAAACACTTTAGGGCTTACAGCAGCCAAGCACAGCTGATCACGCAGTTCTGCACCAGTCAGGGACTGTCCATCTGCTGCTCCAGTCAGAAATGCTCTGTACACATACTGAAAATCATAGCAGGGATTTGAAGATGTCATGCTGACACTGATGTTGCCATTTTAAATTCAATCAATTAGTATTATGAAGAGGCAAGACCGTTAATAAGGTAGATACACTGCTGCTGCTGTCATGGGGCTGGACATTGTACCAAGTGCTTGTACAAAGTAGTTTTCTGTGTCTTATAAAGGTTAGACTGTATCTTTGAGGATTTCATGCATTTCTATTTTTTTTCTGATTAGTTCTTGTTTTTTATTAGGTGTAGTGAAGGAGTTTACAGAGGGGGCAATGACAAAATGATACTCAAAACAGTGTAATTGATGCTCTAATTACATAGATAGCAGCTTCAAAATTCCAGTGGCAAACCAAAGTTACAATATTTACAGTGAAAAGAGCAACAGAGATATTGCTTCATAGACTTTAAACTGGAATCCTAATGACATCACCTGGTGAAGGTGTGGGATGCCTGAAGCATGCACATGATTGCAAACAAGGTGGTTTTTGTGCACTAGCATTCAGAAAGAGAACAGCCTTGTGGCATGGTTTAGGCAGAGGCCCCTCAAAGCATCTCAGCTGTGGGGAAATTGAATTTTTCCATTCCAGGAATGAAAAGCTGAGCCGCAGGAATGAGAAATATAAGAAGAGAGGATAGAGCTGGGATATGGGGAATGAGCACTGTAAAAATGTACTTTTTGCTCTTGCTGTCCCTGGAGAAATGGGAGGGGTGTGGGAGGAAACTGCCCCTTCAGTCTGCAGGGAGAGACCATAGCTGTTAATAGTCCCCCTCCTCCCCAGCTCTAACCCATCACATGGCAACAGCAGCAGAAGCAGCATCAGCAAACTGAGTTTCCCAGACAATGGAGCCTACAGTGCTTCAGCTGCTTTACTATCCCTAGCAGTTTGCCATCTCAGGCAACTGCCTGCTAGCCTGTGCCTACAGCAAACCCTGTTGCTAGGACCAGGCTGCTGGTCTTTCTGCCCTTGATGGCTCTGGATGACTCTGCACCAGAACAGGCCGGAACAGACAAGCACAAAATTGGCCACTGCTGCTTACATCGAAGCCAGTGTGATGGCTCTCCCTGGTTCCACAGAAAAGAGCTAGACCTAGGGCAGGCATCTGTTCTGGACCACCTTCCTGTCTGGCCCCATCAAGCAATCAAAGAGAAAGCATAGAGAGAAACATATCAACAGTGTGGCTTGTGTACTCCTGAAAGTGTGTTAGAAGGGTAGTAGCAGCATGTTACATTTCCTAAGAACAGACATGTCCAAGGCTTTGTAGTCAACTGCAACTCTGGAAATGGCAGAAAAGCATAGGCTTATTTTTTTGCTGACTTCCACTGGTTTTATATAAGAGGAACTAGGCTGACTAATAGGGAGTCATGCTTCATTTATCTAAGTGTGAGCATACTAGTAAGAGTACTAGTGTACTTACACTAGTAAAACAGAATCAGACCTAAGATTTTGGTGTTTGAAAAGCTGAGCCTGGAATAATGAATAGTTGTGTCATATGTGAGTCTGCTTTTGAAGGAACAATGGTATTTTGTTCAGCATTCTCATGTCCATGTAGTTGCACCTACAGAAAGCATCTGGTTTTCGAAGGTGCTATCTGCTTACTAGGTCCCATAGGACTAAGCAGACTGCTTTGACAAGCATTTTTGAAAACTAGAAAGCTGTTTAGAATTTTACATAAGGCTCTGGAAGCCTACCTTGCAAGCTCCCTTTTTATTTGATTTTGGTTAATCTTATGGTGCAAAGCTACATCACAGTTATGTCCCATTTTTATCACCCAGAGAGCAAAGGAGAAAGAAACCAACTTCTCAGTCAGACTGAAGATGGACATGACCTCAGTTATTCGTCAAATAGAATCAACATCAATGCTACAATGTCAGTAAATTTAATTTAATGACATTTACATTACATACATTTAATGATCTCTCCCCAAAGAACTTTTATGTGTAAAGATCCATTATTAATTTACCTCTTTGAAATACAACTTAGCTACACACCAAATGCTCAATAAGCCACAGGGACAGGAAGCATTTGTAAGGCAACTTTATGTTTCACCAAAATCACTAAAATAGTCCAAGGCTGCTTTTGACTCTAAGACCAATTATGATAGCTAGCCCAAAGGCTGCTTTGCCTTCTAAAAGCCCTCTATTAGCCATTACATTGGCAGGAAAGCTAACATGTACCATTTTCCAGACATATCCTATTTTGCTGGACTAGCAAAACTAAGTCTTAAACTGGACAAGACTTTTGTTACTTAGGAAAGGGTGAATCTGATTTTTCACAAGGAACTGCCGGTTACCATGAGAACATCTTAAGTCCCAATTCTCATCCCACGTATTGTTTCTTGGGTACGTTCATTCTTGTTTTCTCTACAAAATTCTAGTTACTTGGGTGTTTTTAGATGCAGCTCTCAGCCAAAGATACAGGTAGGTTTCAGTTTGCATCACAAACAAGCCAGCGCATATAGTCTTTGAGTCAATGCCATAATTTGTATTGTGCCCATTCCTGCTCTCACTGAAGTCAGTAAGAAGCTAGAGAGGGTAGAGTACTGAGTTTATAGGCATTATTAGCAAAGATTGCAAAGCTCTTTGGAATTTATGGGAGTGTAAGATGTCATGAATATGTAAGATCTTATCTCAGTGTGAAAAGCAGCAGAGTGGAAGCAAAGTAAGAATATTTATAGAAATTACTGAGTGACATTTTGTGGCATATTTTACTCAGGAGATCATTCTCTTTCAATCTGGTCTTTAAATCTATCATCTATAATAACATTCTCTCCTTCCCTCTCTTCCTCCATGTATACATGTCACACACACATATAGTGCCTGCATTCTCCATGTATGCAAAAAACATGTACAAAATTTGGGACCAAAAAAATTAATTATAGGTTAAATAATACGAATTTTCAGACAGAGAGGAATTACCATTTAGATCAGCTCAGTAACCTTTTGTTTCAGCAATACACAGCTGCTCATGAGTGAGTATTCTTCTGCATAAAATGTATTCACTTTCTTTCATTTGAATAAATCCAGTTGTGCACAACTTCAGAGTATTTAGCCTTAAGTATTTTAGAAAATCTTTATGATAGTCAGTAAAGAAAGTTCAAACCCTTGTCTATGAAGATAAAGTAGCACTGGCCTGGCTAGGGTATTTTGGGGTTTCCACAATCAACTGATTATACTGTATTTAGGGAAATTTCCTGATATTTGCTTCTTGGGACTGATCCAAAACTCACTAAAGTGAGTGAGAAGATTTCCGTTAACTTCAGTGAGCTCTGGATCAAGCTTTTGGTCTAGGAGAAAGAACACTGCAGTGCACTTCAACGGAAATAGTAACCCGAACAGTTATCTTCCACCCTACACATATCCAAAAAGCAATTTAACGCACCAGCAGCAGTTGCCTATTAATCGGGCTAGAAAAAAGGTAGCCTGGAAGGGTGGGTTTAAAAGARGAATGTGGTGCTATTATGTACTGCTTGCAAAGTAAACAAGCAAAATCAGTATAGTCATTTCCTAATTATGAGCTGTTTCATAAACTGTAAATGCTAACATGGGAGAGGTAAATCATAGCAATTTAATTAATAAAACACTTTAGACAATTAAATCCATATGTGCATGTCCCGGGGCACAACATCAATAATAGAAGCTTGCAGGCATATTTTGGAAATTTTATGCAATCATTTGCAGATCTTGTAGTCAATAATTGGTACAAACTGTTTTAACTCTTCCTTGCCTGATCTGGAAAAAGGAAAAGAATTTTTAATTACTATTAGTATTACTGATTGCATTACTGTTATTATGTTGCCCATTTTTCCATGTTGTGTGTATAATTGTTTCTGTACAGCCTCTGAGAAAAATCCCTGATTTCTTCCTTACAGGTATTTGAGATCTATAAGCAGTGTAATGAATAAAATTCATCCTACAAAGTTGGTAGATTTGTTTTGCTGATCCACAGAGCTAGACTAAAATTTGCAGATACACTAGAACTTAAGGCTCTGAAGTCTGAGTGCAGTTTCTGAGCAATGGGGCTTGAGCTCTAAAGTCACTAAGATCCATCCACAAGCTATCTGAAAAGATTTTGAAGACCCTAAGGACAGAGCTGACTGGAGGCTTTTTACAGTTCCAGATAGATGAATGATGCATGCACGGAGTGGTTACCTCATGTGTGCAGTGAGCAAGTCAGACTTGTGCAGAAGCTGTTATTTCTGACACATTGCAAACCAGGCTGCCAGCTATCCAGAAAAGCAATGGGTAACCATAACCAAAACAGTGCAGGAAGATCTGGGATCTATACAGTTTTCCTGTGGGACATGGAGTTTGACAGTATAATGTAGACATCTATTATTTGGGACATCTAGCAGCCTATAGTGCCTGTTAAGCTGTGGGAGCCCATTTGACCATAACGGCAGCCACATATCCTGGTAAACTGGCCACACTCAATTCTCCCACAGGCCAACTGCTAGCAATACCTAGGCCTAGCATTTCTCGTCCCCGGAGGTAGCTGCAGGATGAAGAAGCTGGCTCTAGCTGAAGCCAGGCAACTGTCTCAGTTGTGTCCACTCCTGCCAGCAATAAACAACTCCCACACATTAAGAAAGTGCTGGGGTTTCCTGAGGCTTATTAAGCTCACTAAAAAGGAAACAGCACCAGTTTCCAAAAGGGCTTTCCCTCAAGCTGAAGGGAGAATTTTCTCCCATCCTCCTAGCTGAGGGTCTGGCCACTGGCAAGTGTCACTTGAGTAAATGAGGCTCATCACCTCTACGTGTATAAAATGTGATGGGCTGAAGCTGGCGCAGAATGTAGCTGTGACTTTTCAGGGTTCATTCCAGCCTGCTGTGAGCACTTCAGGACAATGATCACACCCTGCCACTGGCTCCCAGCCCATTTCTAATGTCCGCGTAAAGCTTTGTTCTTACATTTTCAAGCGATAATGAATCCAGCCCTGGCAACATCAAAGCCATGGTATGATCTTTGAACCACTATAACTGCAAGTCCTCTGGGACAATGCAAATCAAAAGACTTTTAAAGCAATTAATGGATTCAGCCCCATTTACATCAAAGTTCCAGTTCTGATTTATGCACTGCCATGATAGCTGTGCTCCTTTGGGACAAGGCAGTTCACAAAGCTTATATGCTACTTCTGTAAGAAGTATATATACCTYTGTAAGAGCTGGGGACATCTTCAGTTAAGGAGATCCTAGAACTGGACAGTCTTCCAAAGGAGATCAAACAAATGTTAAGTTTTTAGGGAAGACAGTCAAGCCATCTGAGAAACATTTCCATTCTGAGTCATACATGTGGTTTGAACCCCTGAACCTTAAATGTCTACCCACTCTGAACCTTAAACATCCACCCACTTCCCAAAAAGAACTGAAGAAGATATTCACTCCCCAAAAGGGAAGATGTGCCAAAGACTTAATGAAATGTGCTGGGGGCTTCACCATGTCTATTGCTTTCATGTGGAAAGCAATTGGTGATGATTTAAAATTGTTGAATAGAGAAGTAGGTAGATTAATTAGCTGATAAACTGATTCTGATGTTTGCTTATAAAAACACTTTGGGGAAACATCCCTTCTCTCTTTGAGAGCAAGCTACCACTGGCCTTTCCTCAGTTGCTCAGATGAAAATAATGGTATCCTTTGTCTACCTCTTCAAGCCTCAGTCTGAATATGCCAGGAATTAAGTGAAAAGCATATGCATATGCCATCTTTAGGGTATATAAGGGTTTGTGATACAATCTTTCTTAACTTTCCATGAATTTTTGTTATCTCAAGTTATGTGCGGTATTGCTATTACCCTTTACACAATACAAAATCAAGGGATTAAACATTTGTCCCTCCTCCTGATATTTAGGGATAGCATTTCCACTGCCTATTGTTATTTGCAGGATCAGGATTTAAATCTGCAGAGTATTTTGAGGGTTTCTGAGAGAGTAAAGTAAATATGAATCACGTGTTATTACTGATAATGATGTCAAAATGTTTACCCTCTGTGGGAGGGAGAGAAAAAATCAGTAGCCTTCTAGAAATGTGGTTTACACAGAGAGAGAGATTTTAAAATTGCTTTGTTCCACTGAAAATCATTGTAAATTGAAGTTTAGCTTTTTCAAGTTCCTTTTTAATTATTATTATTCAGATACTTGGTGATTCAACACAGTATACCACAGTGGTTTTATTTTAAACTGTGCAGGCACTTGTAGCATGAAATTCTAACATTAGGGATGTTGGCTGTAACTATGTTGGCCATTATCAAGTAAATTGCCAATATGTAATAATGAGTGTTTGCTTTTTATTCTTATCTACAATTATTTTTTCTACTCAGTGGAACATAGTAAAACTCTCTTGGTTCATGTGCTTTGTCACAGCATGGGGTGATATCAAAATAAATAACGCTGAGGTGGTTACTGGCAAAGCATTATAGAGAATAAACTCATGTGACATCATTTATATGTAAATCCTGTTCCAGTTCATCAGGATGTTAAGCAGTTTCAAAGTCATACTGCACTGCCTTGCTACCCAGTTGAAGGAGTTTCTTCCATTGTACTGCACTGATTCCTGATATGAACTGGCCTGCTTCCACTGATGAGAGGTGAGCAAATGCCCCCACTCTGTTTAAAGACCCACCATTCAGCCATGCTAGCAAGCGTTACTTCTGATAATGCTGCTGCTCACTTTTGCTACCTCAGCTCTAAGACTGTCGTGATATGAGACACATTTTCCCATATGTGGTTCAGTGGCTCAGTATTTCTTTAGGGTAGAAAATCTTAATTGAAAGGGCAAAACAAGCATGTGGTATTCAGAAGAACTGGCACTGCTGTTGGTTAGCTTCTTTCTCCAGTTTGGCACTGTGAGAGAGCTGTCACCTCCTGTGGCAGAAGTTAAGAGAGTCAAAGAGTGTCCTCACAAAGGACCTGAAATTAGTATGGGTAAGGGATTTGTTATTCCCAGTAAATAGTCGATATCACACCCAGCATGATCAGCTGGGATGTTCAGCCCATAGGGCATCATCCAAAGTCTGCTGGAGTCAGTGGAAAAGCAATGTTAGAACAAAAACCTACCATACCTCTCACCATTTGTGCTAAAGGGTTTGGTTGCAAACTTATTTGGCTTCACCTGTATGATACCAGATTTTGACTATCTGTTCACATTATTACAAAGATTAACATCTTATTTCTGATAATGTATTTTTGTTTCTTTGACCAACATTATAGGCATCTGCAAGAGTCATTAGTCATGAGGCAGAAAAATGATCACTGTGTACCAAGTAAGTTCTGTGGCCTTCAGAGAAAGAGTAAACCATACAACAATATTGGTTTGTCTAAAGATTTTTTATAATATTGTTTAAATATGTCTCAAGTTGAATGCTGTTTTCTATGCTTTTAGAGCCACCCTTCCTTTCTAAGTGAGTAGATAACTCACTAAAAACATTATTTAATTAGAATTTTATATCTAGACATTCTCTCAGAATGTTTATGTCCTATATTTATACTGTAATTATAAATTGTTTCATCAATAAAACGTGTCACTAGTTGTTTCAACTGCTTCTTTATTGTGAGCCAATGCCAACTTGAATTTTAAAGGCTGTGGTATTCTACAAAAATTAGAGGTAAGATTAATCCATTTTCTACTTTTAGGTTAAGTCTAAAAACATTCTTATGGAATCAGTGGAATCATTTCCGTGCTTAATGGTAAGATGATTGTGGATTGGAAGATTGTAATGATGAAGACTGTTCTGGTAAAGAAAAAGAAAGTACTCTCAGTATAAAGCTTTTTTTCTTTTTTAGGATTTTTGTTACAGAATTTCCTACATATTTTTGTGGAATGCAGTAGAAATTACCCTAAGATTGAAAACTGAATTATTTAAACTACTTTCTATAGGTTGGTCTAAGAATTTTCTAAAGACATAAGATTTTGCTTTTTATCAGTTCCACTGTGCTTTTTCAGAGGACAAGTCTCTTTTGTGGAAACAATGCACTCATTTCAAAACAGATGTAGATATATCTGGAATGAAAAAGTGTTTTTCAAATTGAAATTCAATCGTACTCACATTTGCAGTTAAACAGATAGCTATTTTACCAGTTTTATGGAGCAAGTTGTGTATATCTAGGCTGGATGTATTCTTTTATTTTCTTAATTGTTCCTGCCAACTTCTGGTTATCAGCACTGTAGACTGACTGTACATGTAGACTTTGATCTCTCTAGTGTATGTTCTTGTGCAGTTGTATTTAACTGCTGAAGTGATACTCTAAAGCCCCAAAACAATTCATAGAACTCTGTTATTAAACAGACACTGTTATGCTTTATCAACTTCATAAATACATTAGACATTGGGTTTTTTTTCATACAACCCATCAGTGCGCTTGTGGGTTAGATTTTTTTGGAGTTTGATTTGTAACAGAAAGCCATCCCGCATGATTTAAATTAGTGACAGGAAGCAGTAAAACACAGGGTTTAATGTGAGATGTGGACTACAACATGCTGTTGCCAATGAGCCACATTGCTATATAGCTAAAAAATGTGGGAACAACTGGGAGACTCTTAAACATGAATGATGTAAGTCTTTTTATCCTGCAGGAACCTGCCTTCACATTATCCAGAAAACATACCCATAAACACCATTTGCTATAGGCAGTCGTGTCTTCTCACAGGTACCTAGCAAAAGCATCATGGCCATGAGTGACTGTAGGAGGAAGCGCAGAACACATAAGGCAGCCTTCCCTCAGGCCCTGGAGCAGTTATGATGATGCAGAATCAAAAGCAGGTGATTAGATGCTACTCTAGGTGTGGAATATTGTCTTTCCAAACCACATTCCTTCCCATCATCACCAGACTGATGTATGATGTTAGGCAGACTGAACATTTCTGTGGGGTCCATCAGAAAACAGAGACATCTACTGGTGGGACATAATATTATTATATTATATATATTAATTATATATATTAATAATAATAATAACAACAACAACAGCAACAACAATAATAATAATCCCTCACTGTCATACAGGTTTAGGGAGCACTGGAAGTGTTTAACACATATACTCAAAGATGAGAAATGCATTTATTTTCAAGGAAGAAATCATGCTGTCATTACTAGAGTGGGAAAGAGGTACAAATCTGAGCAGCTGCCTCATATGTGCAAAAGTGAACACCATCAAAAATTAGACATGGCCAAGTTTTCACTATAAGAACAGGGCTTTTATTCAAAAATATTATTAAATCCATGAAAGCCCTCTTACTGACTGTCAGAATTCAATGCTTTTCTCTCTTCACTGCATTTGGTAATAATAAAAATATATTTTCAGAAGATTGTACCAGCACATGGCCCTTTTTTTGGAAATAATAGCTACATGGTTTTAGATATCTCCCCAGTAAATTATAATTTAATTTTCAGCTGTTTAAAGGTCACTCTGAATAATATATATGCTGCTTAATAATCAGTTAAAATAATGGCACCTTTCAGGAGTGGAGGCTAATAGCACTATTGCCTTTGTGCAGGCCTTTGCTGTTTTCATCTGTTGTATGACTGGTGAAGCAAGAGAGAAGTTCCCCTCATATGCCCGAGCCAGATCTTCAGTCTCTCTTTCTTCCCTTTTTAATGGGAGGAACAAAAACCTTTTCGCAATCAGCAGTAATCTCTCCAAAGGTCTTTTAATTTAAAAAGTCATAAGTGTTAATTAGCTATTATTAAGTGCCCCCTGTATAAATTAACATGATTGATGAAAAAATTAAGGGTAATGAAAAATGTAGCAATGCATGTATTTTTAAGAGACTATATTAAAGATGAAAGTCCCCAAAGACGGAAACTAAGGCCTGCTGCACCCGTGCCCTGCCTTTATTAGTATTAATAATAAAAAAATGTATGGATATATAGCTCAGGAATGCACACAGACACTTTGGATTTATCAGTTTTAACATATTTCTCACTTCCGTATGCTATGAATACCTTTTTGTGACAGAGACTTATTCCAGTGTGGCATAATTTGTCCAAATTCTTTTTGCTTTGCAGACCAAAAGGAGGTCCTTTGAAAATGGAAACTGGGATCCAGAGGTAGAAAATTGAACTAACTGAATGACTCTTTTTCTTGTTATTTTTATATGTACTGTGGTAGGCCACTACCATAGTTTACAAAATCGAATCTCATTTTAACTGTTGGCAGAACTAAAAACAAAGTAAAAATAAGAGAAATATTTGTTTCCAAACAAGGATGATTTTCTTAACTGTTCCTTGTTCTGCAAACTGTTTGCCTACATGAGCCTGATTGGATGACCATGAGTTTTAATAGCATTTCACACAAAACAGCCTGGAAGATTAGGCCACAGTGACTGCACATCAAGAGATGTCTCCCAAGTGGGAAACGTTTGATTAAGTAATATAGGATCTGATTAGTTTATTTGCCTTGTCACCTACCCAAAATGTTACCTGCACCATATATTTGCTAATTTACTTGGATTATTATTGTATATAAAGGCCTTAATTGAAATCAAAATCCTAATGTGATATACACAATATGAAAATCCGTTAAGAATTAGTTCCCACTACAAACTAGGCTGGCGACACAAAGAGAAGGACTAAGAGAAATTGAGTGTTATCATTTTTGCATGACATAAATGCAAGAAACCTCTCAAAAAGCCAAGAGTTTAACCCTACTCTCCAGGACCCCTCTAAGGTCTTTCAGCAGCAGGCAGTTTCATGATGAGCAGATGTAATGAAGCCTGGTTGCCTATCACATTGTATCATACTGTGCAACTGCAACAACTTCAGTTCTTTCCTGTTCTTCCCACCTCCTGTTGCTTGGCCTGTGGGCTGGAAAAGGATTTACATTTTCTGTGGCAAGTTTGAACCCATGGAGTGCAGACTGGCTGGTCAGTACCATATATGCTGATTGACAAGCTGGCTGTTGGTCTGTTGGCTCTGGGCTAGCCTATAAATCATTCAGCTTCTCAACAGCATGTAGTCCAAAAAAACGGCTTCGGAGGATTCATGAAGTCTTCTTTCCTCCTTTCAAACCCAACCCTCAGCAAATATTATGTAGAACTAGCATAAGAGTATCTCTCTGTGTATATCTGCCAAATATATCTGAAACTGGCCGTGATTCAACAGTTACCGGCTAGCGACCAACAGCACAAAGCTTAAAAGCCTTGTTTCCTTATTTTCCTTATTTTTCTTCTTCTTTCTTCCTCTGTAGCTTCTTTATCCCAGTGCCTTGGGATATCTATATCTACATCTTGGGATGTTCTATATCTTGTTTACTAAACTGAATGAGAGTTGAACTGCATTCTTTTATATAGTCTGTGAGCCCTAAAAGTCCACACTAATTTGTCTATTTTAGAAGCCAGTAGAAATCACAGCAATGGAATATAGAACAAGTGACACCTAGCATTAAACTTGTCCAGCACCTTCCAGTAGGAAACCTTTTTTTTTATTATTTGCTCATCACCTTGCTAGAAATTAATTATTTGGAGTGAAATCGAAATTTTCCAGGGCAAGCATCTTGGTCTCACTGACTTTTTAAAAGCAAAAATGGCTAGACATTTCTGAGGCAAAATATGCTTTTCTGATTCTACTAAAAGAATCTTACAGCTGACTTTATTGATAAGATGGCCCACATTTTATGCTCCAGTGCAAAAGCTTGGAAATGGGGAGGAGATACTGGCTATATGCCTTTAGCACAAATTTGATCAAATCTTAAATCTCTATAAACCTTCTGTAAAGTCTGTTGTCAAGAATTTGAAAGATTTTGGCAGCTGAAGTCTCCTGAAGAGTCTGACTGCATTATGTAGGCCTATACACTGCCCAAGATGTACATGTACCACTCCCAGAGAGCAGTCTAGCCAAAAGCAGGGCAAAGAATTCTGTCAACATACCAGAAAAGGAAAAAAAACGACCAAAGGAACAGCTATACTGAGTCAGATCCAAAGTTCATCTAACCAATAACCTATTTCTGACAGCAACAAGTAGTGGATGCATAGGGAAAAGTAAGAATAAAGTAAATACAAAATAACAGTACCCCTGAATATCCTTCCAGTCTCCAAAAATCTGGAACTCTGGGGCATCCAGATTCAGAAGTGGTTTCTGGGTATGAAATTCTCAGAGGATTTCTCCTCCTTGAGCTTGTCGAGTTTTTGAATCCATGTAAACTTCAAGCTTCCACAATATCCTATGACAAGAAGTTCTATGAAAAAAAACAACTTTGTTTTGAGCTTGCCATGCCAGATTCCTYTGATACCCTCTTAATTCTTGTACTGGAAGGGGAAGTTGACAATCAGTCTCTATCCAATCTCTATTAATAGGGTAATGCAGGTTGGAGGGGTTCTCAGAAGGCCATCTAGACCGACATCCTCCGCAAAGGTCAGGCCAGGTTAGTCAGGGCTTTATCCAGTCTGGTTTTGAAAACCTTCAGGGAAAGAGATTGCACAACCTCTCTGGGCAACTTTTTTCACTGCTTGGCTGTCCTCATGGGGAAAGTGTTTTTTCTGAGGAGCAGCAAGAGCAGGGCAGCTCCTCAAGGAGCAATGAGACAAGATCTGAGGGTGAACACAGCACAGGCAATGCACTCACTGAGCAGGGTGTAGTCCCACAAGGTCAGAGAGTGAGATGAGAAGAGCAGGGTGGTGATAACCAGTTTCATTGACAGTCCCAGACAAGCTGACCGAGGTCATGAGTTAGGTTCAGGGTCCATCCAGAGGATTCAGTGAGGAGCAGCAGGAGACGGGGCCAGAGATGGGACTGGAGTCAAGGCTACCAATGTAGGTCCAAGGTTCATCCAGGTGACAGGGCCAGAGACAGGACTGGAGACAGGTACACCTGTGATGTAGTTCAGGTAGGGACTGGGTATCTTGGCTTGAGCTTAAATGGAGCTCCTTGGCCAATGAGCTTGGGCTTGATTCARTTGCCCTCACATTGGCTTTTAGTGTCACCTGAGATGTCCTGTTATACATATCCTAGCTGCCACACCAAAAGGGTATGGCAAGTTCTGTGTTATATGTTAGCAATGTGTGAAAGTGTTGTATATTCAAAGGTATCTCAACTGCTGCTTGATGCCTACATGTGGGCAATTGAACCAGGCTCTTAATGTTCCCTATATGGACCTTCTATCACATAGCTTATCATCTGTGTTGTTCTCTTCTGGAGACCCTCCAGTTCTGTTGTATACTTTTGAAAGTAGAGACCAGAATTGCACACAGTATTCAAGATACAAACCTGCTATCTACAGAGGTGTATTGACATTTTCTGGTTTCATGTCTAGTTCTTACTACTGCTAACATTTGGATTATTTCTTTGACCTTTTGGGAACTCTTGTTTTTTTCCATGAAAACATTGATTTTAAAATAACTAGATCTTGCTCCTGAGAGATAATAAACAGCTCAGAGCCCATCATTTTACATGCATCTAGTACTGGGTTGAGTTTTTTTTCCCCACATGCCAGTTACATGTGTTTACATTGAATTTCCTCTCCCCTTTAGATGAGCATGATTATGCTCTTAGTTTTCATTCTGCACAGGCCATCTTGATTCTAGTATTTTTTGACTCCAGAGCACTTCATTCCATAGCTTTAACTTTTAACATTGGTTTGTTTCACCTAATATGTAGCTCAGCCTTCTATGCATGCTGCGTGCTTTCTTTGAATCACTTTTGTTGTGCATAAGCAAAATACACAACAGTTAGCAATTCACATCTTACACTCTCCTCAATAATTTATTTTCTTTGAAAACTTTATTGCTTATGGCACAGTACAAAATGATTAGAAATATTTAATTACAATACCAGCTACTCTTAAGAAAATACACTGAAAACCACTTAAACAGAACTTGAATCTAGTGAAAACCCACCAGATGAACATCTGTTGTTATTTTAATTCACAATAATATATGCAAGATGTGTGAAAAATTCAGTTATAGCAACTTGCTGCTTCTGAGATGAAAGGTACTTACATAGAGGCATAGAATAATTTAGGATGGAAGAGTTTTCTGTGAGTCATGTGGTTCAACCCCTAGCACAAAGCAGGTCCAACTAGACTGATCTCCTCAGAGCCTTGGCCAAGCAAGTTTGGCATATCTCCAAGGATGGAGAGGGTACAACTTCGCTGGCAAACTGTTCCAGCATTTGTCTGCTCTTATTGTGAAAAACTGCTTCCTAACATCTAATCAGAATTTTCCTTGTTGCAACTTGGGCCCATCATCCTTTCACTATGTGCCTTCGAAAAGAGCCAGGCTCCACCTTCTCTGTACCCTCTCGGGTTGTAGAAGATGGCAATAAGATTCATCCCCTCACCCTCCCCAAAACCTTCTCTTTCCAAGCTGAACAGACTGAGTTCCCTCAGCCTTTCATCATATGTCTCATGTGCTTCTGCCCCCAGCCATCTTGTTTGCCCTCTGTTGGACTTGTGTTAGTATGTCAATGTCTTTCTTGTGCTGGGAAGCCCAAAACCAAGTGCTGGAGACACAGTCTCATGGATAATTACAGGGTCACGTTCCTTATTTAAAGTATCTCAGAGTAGTATTACAGTGCCCCCAGACCACTATGCAAAGGTTTCATGCTTGTTCTCAGGATACTGGCGTGGGGTAAGAGCACTGGGAAAGAGGCAGTGGCTCATCAGTAGAAGCAATGGAAGCTGGTTTCCAAGGATACAGTGGGCCTTCATTCTCATCCTCATCTGGTATTAACCAACTCAGCTGCATTTAAGGCAGTGGAAGTATGCTAATTTATGTAAGCTGAGAACATGACTTGCTGCGCAGGCCACAGGAGCGCAGCATAGGATTCCAGGCACAGGAGCCTTGTAGTGTAGCCGTTGTTTATTCTCAGTCATTACAGAACAGAGTAAACCCTGGTTAATTTGCTTTYAAATGTATCCATTAGAAAAGTATTCTGTGAAGAGCTAACATCTCTCTTGGCTTGATCTAAAATCCGTCACATCATCAGAAAGTTTTCCAGTGACCTCACTGGACTATATTTGATGTTTTGTGAAACATACACACAACAGGTACAGTTATTCTCTACAGTCTGCAGCACAAGGAATAAATCTGGCACAGATCTTGTCTCTTACCTGGATGGAATCTCTCTACTAAAGAGCAAAACTCCTAGTTTATCATGAACAACAGCAACAACCCCACCCACCCCCCCAAACATAACATTTACAAATGAAAAAAGGGTTTTGTGGCTGAAAAACAATATAAGTATCTATTCACTTCAGTAAAATTAATGAGTGCTTTTAATTTCAGATGGTTATACCCAGTAAAAGAATACCTTTGCAGTCTGTTCAAACATGTACAAAAAAATCTGAACATTTTTTACTGCTTCTATACCATAAATCATTCCTCCATAATAATGCCTTCCTGTCCAAGCACACTAATCAAATCTCTTCCTTGTCATTGGAATTATTACATTTTAACAAGCACAGGATTTAATCATCAGTGCAAGCTTTTCATGCATTTACTTTGTTCAGGCCTTGACAGCAAACCTTTACTCATGAGTTGTCCTTACAGTGGTGGTTTGATCACCATTTTGATTACTCATATGAGTAATACTTTTCTGTTTCAGGCCTTTAATTATCTGATTTTTTTCCAGAGATATTTCTATATACTGCATTTTCTCTGTGCGTTAACCATGATATCCTTCCTCCCTCCTGTTAATGACTTGGGCCGGTATGTATTTGTCTAACATATCAATCACTTTCTCCTCACTTTCCACTCATCTAAAGTCCTTCTGATTGCTTCTCATGAATTTTAAGAATCTTCTCTGATAGAAAAGACCTTGCTATCTATATTATGTCACATAGGATTTGATCTTTTGTGATCTCAGCTCCAATTGAAATAAAAGGTATTGCCCAAGTGAGAAAAAAAGCCCATTACGTTTTCAGACCTTCTAGCAGCTTTGCTTGTCTTTCTGATGCCCAGTCATCTCTCTGCAGCCTGAAGGTCATCACTACATGTTCATAGGTGCCCATTATCAGCCAGGAGTGACTACAGATGTTGCTGAGGTGATTGCTTTAATTAGATAAATAGCTGTTCATTAGCAGAATATTCTGCACCTGGGACTAACAATGACTTTATGTGATACAGTAACCTGTTCCTTATAGTGATGTAGGGAGAGAAAGGTGAAGGTATTTGTAAGAGGTGGCACATTGGCTAAATTAACTTGTTATTCAGAATCCTCTCTTTTCAACATAAACTCTTGTAGATAATCAGAAGTTAAACTTGTCTGCAAAACAGGGTCTGTACTGCAGTCAGAAGTTTATCTACAGTCTTTTTCTTTTCTGTCAAATGTTGTAAGGAGTTAAAACTAATAAGATTTTACAAGAAAGTCATAGAAGGTTCAAAAATTTCTTGTAATGAGCAAACTGAAGTGGCCTCTGCTAAGTTACCTGGGCTTTTTTCTTTTATGATTATGATCCAAATTCCAAATATGGTTCTGTGTAGACTGTTCTTTCCACTGATTTCAAGAGAAATCTATGCAGGTATTCTGGTCTACCTTTGTGATGGGACTTAGATTAATATTGCCTGGGATTTAGTCAGCTGGGTTTTATATTACTTCTCTTTGCAAATGGCTAGAGGGATTTAAGATGCTACCATCCCCCAGCTGTTTATTATGCTAGAGACAACTGCTCCCACAGGAGAGCCAGAAAATGTGCTCACCTTACAGCTGCTTTCCCGCAAAGACCAGTAGTTTAGTTCAGTGGACTTTGCAAGAAAGGGGCCGAGCCACAGGCACGTGAAATCCTACTTACTCTTTATGATAATAGTAATATCTGGCAGAAGGTTGAAAGGGACAGTTGGGGAGGTAATTTATTAAGTTCAGCTAGATAAGTCAGGGCTTACCTGTCATCATGCTTGAGTTAGGTGGCTAGAATGGCAGCTAAAAAAAAAAAGTTTGGCACAGAAATTCCCACTGTGCTCTCATCTGTTTCTCATTGACCCCCATGGTAGCTCTGATGGTCCATTTTACAACAGGTTCTGATGTGTGATGAAGATTCTGCATTCTCAGGCCCATTCAGGGCCCATTCTCCATTTTCARGGAGAACGAAGGGAGCACCCATTTTGTTTGCCTTGTACAGGATTTGATTTATATTCAAATGTTATCCAGTTTCAAATCCAAAACTTCCAAAACCTTTTCAGTTTGGAGAGAGGGAAAAAGAGATCCAAGTTTATAGGACCCTATGGGTTTTTATCTATTGGATCAAGTTTCAGAAAGGGCTTCTTTTTCCAGGTCTGACTCAAATAGCCCCTCAAAGGATTTATTTTTCAATGGGGTTATGGTCAAAAAGGCAGAAACTTCTCAAGAAAAGCTTGAGATCATGTAATTCAAATTTGCTCTTGGCTCATTTCTATATTGCCTGCCAGGTTTCATCTGCTTGATGGAGAAAAGGCTACATAATTTCTGTAGTTGTACAGATCCCACAAATAGAAAGCAGAGTGTAAACTCTTGTTGTGACATGAAAGGCAAAAAAAAACAAGGGAAGAAGGTACTGTAAAGGAGGATTTTCAGAACTGTACCCAAATTCTAGACAATGCAAGGACAATATATATGTAATTAAATTAATTTTCCAATGCATCTATTTCAATTTTACTACTATCATTGCTCCAAGCGAGGATTTAAAGCCATCTCAAGCAGACTGGTCAGTCCATACCCTCAGATCAGAAACAACTTCATCAAATTCCAAATCTACCCTTGGGTATCACAGATCATATGGGAAACAAGATAATTGAATGTTCTGAGAACCCTAGAAGCTGATTCAAGCAACTGCCCTAGATAAGAATGATAGGTGAAATGAGGAATTTTAGCCTTAACTCTGAATATCCTGGGTTTCACATTCATTCAGGGGATACTTTGCTAGATGAGTGTGGCCTTGGGAATGGAGAGGGCAGTCTTAACAAATATTATGGGTCCTGTGACATTAAAAAATTCCCACTGGCTTCGGTCAATCAAGAGCTGCCTCTTCATAAGCATCCGCAGTGGCACTGTTAGAGGGGCTCCTTCTCCTTCTGTAAAGAGACACCAAATATCAGAAAGATACACAAGGAAAAACATTCAGTATTTTACTCTTTCTATTATTTCTATTTCACATATGCACATCCTTCTACTACTATTCACAATTATATCATCATATAGCGCAGAGTTACATTCCTAAAACAGAAAATACTAGTGTGATATCTGTGTCCAACAATAAAAGGTCCCTAGTGCCTCTTTCAAACACCTCCCAGAGATTCCTGAGACAATGCTACGTTCTCTCCTCTGTAGGACTTCTCATAAGGCATCGGAAATCACAGCTGCATGAGGGAAAAGCACTGACAACTGTTTGGGAGAGGACAAAAGTAGAGCAAATCCCGCTTGCACAGAAAGCCCCTCCCTGTCAATAAAGAGATTTTACAGCAAAAACATTTTATTTTATTTTGTTTTTAATCTGTTGCTATCAAGTGCTAGCTGTCTTCAGGAAAAGAATGAATTTGACAGTTTTGTGTTGACTCTTACATTTCCCATTACTGACTCTTTTCATCTCTGTCCTGAAGCAAAAATAAATTTCCCTTTTTAAGTTTTTGATGATAAAAATCTCATCTGTAGCCTCATAAATGATCCTTTATTATCTATATTAATAATGAATAAATGTCTGTTGAATACCCCTGATCCTTTGCATTAATAGTACCAGATGTATTATAGATAACCTTTTGATTTAACAGCACAAACTGTGAAACAATATTAAACTAGTAAAGGACTGATCTTACTGGAGTCACTAAGGTCAGGATTATAAACATTTCTTTCATTTCTGTTTGTAAATTGTCCCATTATGCAGCACTGGCTCCCATCATTTATTTTTGAGAGAGGTACCAGACTAGCTGCAGTCCCAGAAATAGAGCTCATAAATAATATCTTGAAAATTTTTTTTAAACATTTCCGTCTCTTCCACTTCTTCCTAATGCCTCCTGATGATCTTAATTAATAGAGCACTACTGCATGATCAGGTCCACTTCCGCTTACTGTGCTATCATTTAAAAATATGTTGCTCGCCTCTTTTTCCATTAGTCCTGCCAGAATCAAGCACAAATTTCATTCAATCATCTTCCAAGATGACAAGTTATTCCTGAACAAAGGGACAAAGCTCCCTTTAGATTATCACAACTACATCCCGTAAGTTTGACTCTTTTCCTCATACATATCTGTTGTCTCTTCTGTTATGATCATTTTCAAATGCGTTGTTGTTTTATTCAAGTGAATGTGACATCTGAGAATCCAGTCACCTGTAAATCACTATAACACCCTTCATACACAGTCCCTCCTTCCTTCAGTCTCATGACATCTATTCCAACTTTCAATGCCTCTGCCAAAAATGAAGTGCCTTTTTCTGTATTAGAAAACAAAATAGTTTATCTTTTTTTCAGGGAAAATGAAAGCCCAGTAGTTCCCATTGAAGTTAAGGTTTATTATTCTAATACTCTGCTGTTTTTAAGTTAGGTATAGCTTCTAAAACAAGTTATGTGATGCTCCTTAGGCTAAAGCACAGAGGTTTTGCACAACCACTTACCTGTGGCAATAACTGTAACTACAGTGTTATCAGGCCAATTCAAAAAAGCCTAAAAAGCTTAAATTGCCCCTGCAGCACTCTGAATCTAGGATGGACAAATATCAGCATAATAGAAATGCTAGATGGGATATATAGTGGCAGATGGACGTAGGCAGGCTTAGTGCTGCCCAGCTTTCATTTCCAGCTACATGCAACAAAGTTTGCCTAACAACTGTCTTTAGGAATAGTCTTGTATCTAAATACCTAGGACCCAGTTTATGCCCAAATACCTAAGGCTTTTCTAAAAGCAGTAAAACAATATTCTTCAGTAACAACTTAACTACAAGCAGGATTTAATACCTACTAGCTCAATATGTACACAGAACTAGTAGCTCAGTGACACCCTATGTTCTATTCAGGACCCTAAGTGGCTGAATTTCTCTGCTAATCTAACTATCAGGAAAATAGTTCAAGATGTGGATATTTAAAATGTAAAATTTAGGTTCTTGAGTCAATATTAAAGTAAGCTGCAGCAGTTCTCTTAGAATTTAAGAGAGAAAACGTAATTGTTTTTGATACAGCAAAAATGCATCAAGTATCAGTGATCAAGTATGATGATAAACATTAGAGGAAAAGAATTTCATTTCACAATTACTGAGTTCAACAGTTGTGCAATTTTTTTGCAGAGGGCAAATTCTGATGCTCCAATACCAAAATGCCATTCAAAGCTGTGTTTTGCAATCATATCTATTGTAACAAAGACTTCATGCAAGCACTATTCTCAGATTATGTCACTGGTGAAATAACCCTGGAACAATGAAATGCAAGGGTTCTCAGACTTTTCTACAGACAAGTTGTGTGTATGTAAGCAGCACTTTTCAGGCAGCTTAGTAACCTCTAGGCCTAAAAAAATCCTTTTGCTGTCACCTTATAGTTGAATTTGGATTTGCATGTCACAGTTCAAACCATGCTGGAGACTGAGTGATCCCACTGAAGTTAACAGCAGTTTTGCTGCAATTTCACACAGGTCAGCTGACAGCTTACCAGATCTGCCTATCTGAATGAAAGCCAAAGGTGGTTCTTGACAAATAACAAAAAAAGAAGAAACCATTGAAATAAAACTAAATTGCTGAGACTGTCTAGTATCAAAAGTCAACATTACAATTTATGGTGTTTGTTATCTACTCAAAGGCAAAGATAAGTACTTCTCTTCACCTAACATCGTATCATTATCATACATCAACTAATTCCATTTGATTCATGACTTACATCCAGAACAGTCATGGCTGTTAGGCAAGATCCACTTTGAAGGCCTAATCTTACAAACACCTGCATACTTAATCACTTTAGTCACATGCACAAGCGTTTTCTGGCTTGCAGACTCATTTTCAATACTACAGGCATACAGCTGTCAGGAAATGTATGCAAGAGACACATTTGGCCAAGTTCCTACCTAATTTGTTCTGGAAAGCGGCATGGCAATATTCTGATACAACGTATCATCTCCAAGCACCACTGGGTGAATTCTGTTTTAGTTGTACTGGTGAAAATCTGGAGAGCAACAGAATTAGATGAATGCATTTATCAAGTGCAGAAATTAATCTGCACATAAAATCCAGGCTCAGTGAGTTTAATGGAAGTTTTGCTGCTGACTTACAATGGACAGTTTCATTCAATAACTCCAGCTATTACTATTTGTTATAGACAATCTATATATCTCATTAATATTTAGCTTAAATCTCCCTGTAATCTCAAACCCTAGACAAATAAGCAAAGTTGCAAACATGAAAGAAAGATTTTCTAGTCTATATGGGTAAATAAAGAAGAGTTCAAAAACACATAATTCACTTATGCTAAGTTCTGACAGATATTTGTACCAAAATGGGTATTTTTGGTACATTATCTCTTAACTGCATGACAAACCACTGTATAGTGCATTGTTTCCTTTCTTGTTGAATGATAGCTAGTGCCTCAAACTAAATATGATTGTTCTCTGTGAAACTGAACTGCAGCTTCTTAAAGGCAGTAATGGCATTTCCTCCTTGTGTTACTATTCTCTCTGTTTCCTGTTGATGAGAGCCACAGTCTGGATTGCCAGGTTTTGGTAATTCAGCTAGACTGATAGTATTGAAGATATTTCGTGCCTTGATCCTCTCTTTGTCATCATCTAACATGACTGTTCTATGTAATATATATTCTCATGTTTGGTTCACTGCATCTCTGACTTTATTCCATTTCTCTAAAATAACCTGTATTTTCTGTTTAATAGCCCAAGCACTTTGGTGATTAAAATCCCTTCAAAGCTGTTGCCTTTTTCCTTCTTACTTGCTCTGTTTGCACTTTTAGTAACATCAGCAAATGTTGATCTCAATTTATTACTTTTATTATTACTCTTCCTCATATTGAATGGCATCAGCTCTGCAAGGACTCTTTCTGAAGTCACGTAGAGACATTCTCCAGATTTACTTCATAAGGATCTCATGAGCCACTGCAGAATCATTATTGACAGCTAACAGAATCCTCATTAGCTTTGGATGTTAAAAAAAAACTAAAGAAGAAAAGTTCTAGTCTAAAACTGTATCTTTTCTTTCTTGTTCACATGCACCTGTGTATTCTGGTTTCAGTTAGAAGCAGAAATACATATCGTGAAGAAGGTGTTTCTGCTTCCAGAACCAAGAATACTTGGAATATATTAAACAACCAATATTCTCTGCAGGTAGCCCAAATGCTACTATGTTGGGAGCATTATAATAACAATAATAAAAATGAAATATCAGCTGTTGAGAGAGGCAGAGCTCTAGCTTGGATGTTCTGAACATTGGACAAACTTTACTTCTTAATGCAGAACCCAACAAAATAGTCATGCATGGAAGATCTACAAGGGAGATTAAGCATATAGCACCAATAGAACCACTATAAAAATTCATAGCCTTGCAACTGATTTGTGAGAATAGCAACAACTTCATATCTGGACTTAAGCAACCGGATGTAGAATTCCCTGACTTATTTTCTATCTCCAAACTTCCCACAGTGCAACACTGCAAATTAAGTTACTGTAGACTGGAGCTTCACAGTGTAGTCTGTCTTATTCCATCTTTTCCCACCCCATAGGAACAGAATTCTATTGGCATTTAGCACCTTTCACATCTTTAAACAGGTGAAGGTGAGATTTGCTCCTGAGCACAGAAAAATCAACCTGCAAAAATTACACATTCCAGCCATCAGCACTGCATATATCTTCTTACTGTTGTACATTTTTTTGAGATGCCATTTAAATGAAATAGACCAAGCCTGTCCTAAGTGGCAGTTTATATTACAATGAAATTCCGTAATTGCCAATAAATAAATCAGAAAAGCAAGATTTCACTGTTCCTGACACGTAATGCTGCCACACAAAGAATAATACATAATGCTTTACCAGAGTAACTAGAAGTGAGATGACATATTCTCTTCCAACCATGGGACACTTTAGACAGCATGCCTTTAATGGTGACTGGTAATAAATGGTTTTAGGCCCTTTTTCTGCTTGTTTCAAGGGACCTAATCCTTTTCCTGCAGAGAACAGCAAATTTTCTGTCTGCACTCTTACAAATGCAGTAGGTTTCTTAGCCTTCTTGACAGTCCTCACCCTTTCCATTTCTTCCATCAACCTGGGATATTATTTTAACCACCTTCAAAGAGGTCATCATGGTAGGAGAAGTGGGGGAAAATGAGGGGAAAGGAGGAGAAGCAGTGAAATAAGTGGGTGTAATAATTATTCTTTGATGAAGAAAAAGGTAGAAGAAAAAATATCCTGGTTCATCAGTAATGCAGGCCCTGCCATCCCCAGATGTTATAGAGGCATCAGAATTGCTCCCTGCAAGAAAAATTGGATTAGTCACAATCTTGTCAACTAATGGGTACACTCTGTGATCTTTAGAGCTTCATTTACTGGGTTAATAGTGCTTTGCCTGAGTTCCTTTGCAATAGGGAGGAAAAAAAAAACTGTAAGAAGAAAYATTCTGGGTGCAGTCCACAGTCACTGACACGAGTAATATCATATTCATCACAGACAGACCGCGTATCTCATTACTGCTGAAGAGTTTGCCCCCAAGGCATTTGAGCTCAGTCAGGCCAGGCCCCTCATGTGGAACCGTTCAGGTATATTGTGAAATGATTTAATGCGATAATAATGTCCACTTTGTGAGATAGATTATGTTTTTTATAGTGGCTGATGGTTAATGAATGATACATTAGCAAACATCACTAAAACATTATTGAGAAAATGCAGATAAGAGATAGTAACTCCCTCATTCCCCACCCCCCACCCTCTCCCTGATGCATAAGAATGGAAAGTGGAAGAACTTACAGAAAGCAGAAAACTTGACATTTTTGTGAAGCTACCAAGTTGCATAGTCTCCCTCTTGTTTGTTGGTTCTCTAGGGAAGGGGCGAAAAGAGATATTTTAAAATGTTGTAAACACAAACTGAAATATCTCTTCTTAAATCAAATGAGAATCAATGAAAGTGCAAACCTGAACAAATACATTATATGTTGACCCAGTTTATTAGATGAACCCATTTACCCTGATTTGATTTATCTGGCAATACACTGCTCAGCTGTGAAATGAGATAAGAAGAGCCTATTCACCTTATTTACAATATTATAGAGACTCCCGCTAGCACCACTATGGTTAAGGATCTGTCAGCAATTCTATTACAAACACTATTTTTTTAGGGTTTGTAACATGGCTATAGATTCATGCTCAGCTAGAACATGGCAATCCAAAACCTATAGATTCAATTAAAATCTCCTATTGAGTTCAGCGGATTTTAGATTAATGCAGCAGATTTTTAAACATGTGAAAATCTCTAGGTAATTTTCTGCATTTTTTAGTCCTTATTGCTATACCCTGTAAGAAATACAAAGGGGATCATATTCCCAGATAGGGCAACTCTGTTGAAGTCAACAGAGTTACGACTATTTACACGAACTGATTAACTGCCCCTTCTGTCAAGGTTTACATTTGAAAAAGGTGATTCACACCAAGCAGTTTTATTTTGTTCTTTCTTTATTATTTTGATTTGCTGAGTTATTTGGCTTCTATATATTTCTAAAACCTCTCTTTTCCTTTACAAGGGTAGAGTTTAAATCTCCCAAGCAAACTAAATGGAATTGGGTGCAAGTCCCACACACTTTCAATAGGTGTTAAACAGCACTTCTGAACTTGCAGTCTAGATTTAACATTACTGTGTTTTCTCAAAAACCTTCTGAAATGGCTCCTGGGATGGAGTTTCCTCTGCAAAAAGCCTTTCCAGTTCAGGCCTTTGTTGTGTTTTGTTTTCGTTTAAAGCTGAAGCCTCCAAAGAAAAGTTCAGTTCTGGTTTCCTTCATTTTATTTTGCAAATGTTTTGCAGCTCAAACTGAAAAGAATTTTCTTTTGTGCAAAGAGAAGACTAAACACAATTCCATAGTATTTCTATAAAGCAAAATCTTCATTTATACCAGATGTGCATAGAAATGGTTTTGGTTAAATATTCAAAGTGGAAGTTGAGAATTGTGAGCATTTTCTCTGTCGTATGCATACACACACATTGCTAGATTCTTAGCCAGTGTAAATCAACGTAGGTCCATTGACCTTAGCATGGTTAACTGATTTATTGCAGCTGAAGAACTAGTCCACAACATGCATTGCCCATATCTAACTCATCCCTAGTGCAGATACCTGATATGCACACAACCATTAGGCATCTCAAGACATACAGATGTCATATAAATGTCAGTTTTATGTTTCTATGTTCATAACACTGAATATATACATTAATATTTTAAATTAAATTTTTGTTATTTCACATTCTTCTTTTAAGAGAGACAAGAACATATTTTGTAAGAAATCCATTTAAATGACAAAGGAAAGGTTTTGCTTATCAAACATATTTTACCTCCCAGCTACCCTCTCCAGTTCAATTCCTTCAATTTTTCTGGTTGTGCAGAAAGTGGGAAAACTTTAAATGTAACTGAGAAGAAACAAAAATAGAGAAGACTACTGAGGTCAAACAGTACAAGATGAAAGCAATGATACAGACACAAAACGTATTTTATCCATTTCACAGATAACAGATAGACAGATAATTACCACCAGCTTCACCTGTCTAAAACAATGTATACAAAACAAAGCCATCCCCTAATCTAGATTTCATTTTGGTTTACACTTGTGCGACTAAAGAGAATGGATCACGACGCTTGAAACAGTTTCCCCTTATTTTTGGGCATTAGTTTGACATGAATCAAACTATATTGTCAAATAGACATAGATACTGGAAAAAAGAAAAAATTTGATTGTTCTTTGCGTGATGGGCATTACACAGAAACCTGAGGAAAAAAGTGGTAATTTAAATAGAGGGAGAATATAATAGTTAGGCCTTGAATTTTAGCATGGTCATGATACGACGAGTCTCCTTCATGGCGGACAGAAGGGTTTCGTGAGGGGGGAGCAGGCGGCCCCTGGCTCTGGCCCGCCACTGGGGCCCGCAGGGAGAGGGGCCGCTGCCCTGAACCATGTCAACGCCAGCGGCTGCCGGGGGGGAGAGGCCGGCGGAGGGAAAACGGGCCACGGGAGGTGCGAGGAGCAGGGCCCAAGGCGGGGGCGACAGGAGGTTTGGGGCTGCCGAGCGTGCAGGAAGGAAACGCGTGCGAGGAGAAATCCGACTGCTCGCGCCCACACCTCCCACTGTGGGCAGGAGATGGTGGCAGGCGAGCGGGCGGCCCGCTGCTGGCCCCCAGCCCTTCCCTCAGGCCGCCCGGCACCAGGGAAGGGCCCGGCTCCCCGCGCCGACTTCCCCCCTTCCTCGCGGAGGCAGAAGCGTCTCCCAAGCCCCCTGGGGAAGACAGCAGCCTCCTGGRAGTCATTTTCCTCCTGAGAGTGTGTTGGGGAGCAGACGCGGCCCTTGGCGGGAGGCAGCCCCAGCCTGGGGCTCAGCAGGGCTGCGGCTCTGCTGTGATGGGACCTGCCGTGGGGGGGACCTGCCATGGCGGGATCTGCCGTGGAGTGACTTGCAATGGATGCCAGCCCTGTCACTGGCCGTGACCTGGAAACCCTTGTGAACCCATGTTGATGGGAATGGGGATGTGCAAAGTCATATTTCCTGTCCTTGACTAATCTCATTCCAACCCAGCAGCATTTCTGTAGTACTCCTTTAACTCATTTAAATCTGTTTAGATTTAAGATAGATACTCTTCTCAAGCAATGTTTTTTATGATACAAAGTTTTTGACAGAAAACACTGGTTTGAGATATCCCTGCCCTGGCCCCTGTTGCTTGTTGGTACTGCCAGATCATGGAGTACTCCCAGGTCTGTGACAGTGCTTGCAGGTCTGCATGGTGGAACTGTGTCAGGGAAGTGATACGGCTTCATAATTTTGGAAGGTTTATTTTAGGCAGTATCTGTTCCGGATCTGAAGGAAAGAGCAAATGATAGAGATGATAATGCCTTAAACTGGCTTGCTTTTGAAAACTTTGTATCATGAAGCTGTAGCCTCAGTTATATCAGATTTTAAAGCTGTGCAAAAGTAGTATGGTTACCCAGCCTATTCAGTGCATCTCATGGCAGCACAAGACAGAGGGTTTCAGTTTGGGGATTGCCAGACTTGTGGGCATTCATGATCTGCTAAGAAGTTTTTGAGAAGTACCTAAGAAAAGCAAGCCTACTCTCAGGTGGTTTACATGTACATGCCAAGAATCACATGAAGAATTCCCACTGGAATATCTTTAGTTCAGAAACCAAAACAGGTTGAATACAACCAAGCAAAAGCATAGCTGAAAAAATCATCTGTTTTATACTGATTGTGCAACGTGGAACTCTAAGGCTATATTCTGTGTTACCCCACAATAAAGGAGTCAGCCTGCTCTGCTGCATGCTACTACAGATACATAATGAATATTGCAAAGCAGTATTACCAGGTTTATTTGTCTCTCTGTACATAGTGATACCTTAGTGAGCTCCAACATAATTTTCACTATATTTCCCCATGTGTTCTGTAATAGAATTCTTCTGTAAATGTTAACTGTCTGATTTTGTTGGTTTTTTTAAACAGACTCAAGTTTGACTACTCAGCTGGTGTCATACCATATGATAATGCTGAATATTACTTGGATCACTTGCAAGTATCCTGTAAGTCCGTCTTTCCTAATTAGAGGCTGGGAAAATGCCTGGAAGTTCACTTTGGGGGAAGGGTTCTTTCCACATGAGTTCTGTTTCATTATTTTGTTGGAATTTATTTGGTGTGTTGTTAACTGTCTCGTAAGAGGGCAGGCAAAAGTTGGAGGAGTTTTCTTCCCTGCAAGTACTGTTGTTCCCAGTTCATGAAGGCATTTGCAATGTGCTTTTCTTGTTAGTATGGTTCTTGCCTTCTCCAGCACTACTTAGTTTTTAGCAAATATGCTCAGTTCAGAATTTAAAAGAGCAGTCTGAGTACTGTGTCATGTCCTCTTGATTTTTAGCATGGCCATGACATAGACAGTGTGGTTTCAAGAATTCACAAATAGCATATATTTGTATAAGATTAATACCTTCAGCAAACCCTCAGTTGTTCTGATCATTGCACACTCAATTCAGATCTATGCAATGATTTTATGTAGTAAAGATGACAGATTTCACTCTTTGAACTCAGTTTTCAAACTGCCATTTTCTAGTGTCGGCAAAATTTTACTTTGTTTGCTTACCTAACTGAAGGTTTAGTAGGTCTTGATTGTCCACGTTTGTATAATGCTGAAATTCAGCATGCAGATTATCTGTGCTACCCAAATGCATCCCTTTTGCTCTGTAGGCCCCAGCACATGGGAACTGTATGCTATACTGAAAAAAAATCTGCAGAATATTTTGATTGTATGCTAAGTTAGAAAATAATCAAAAATTTTTTCCTTGCACTTAGCATCTCATTAACTGTTGCTGCAATTGTGATAGGTTTGGTGCCTCTGTCTTGTATGAAATGTTCAGAAATAACACGTATGGTGCTATTATATATTCTGTTCTTTGTTTACACTGCCTACTATGGCTAAAGTCTGAGAAAAACACACTGCTTGCGTTTGAAACTCTCCCTTGGCCCTGCCAGTACACACCAGAAAAGTTGTACTCTGTCTTCACGAATTGTGTATTAAGCCTACACAGCATACAAAAATTAAAGGCAAATGTGACTCATCTGTGTTACCTTATTTTGATGGATAGAGACTTATTGGTTGATAAGTTAAGAAAAACAAAATTACTTGCACTAGTTTTATCAGAGTGGCATAATTCATATAAGCCAGTTCTCTTGACAGTAAATGTTTGTACATACAGAAAACATGCCATATGAAAATTCACAAATGCGTGAGTTTTCCTCTGTGGCAGTTCAAATTACGTACTTCAGAGGAAGGCAGTGGTGACTTGAAGAATATTCAGAGTATCTGGAAATTAAACAGAACATATCTCAAATTAGCCTCCTAAAATGGTAGATACCCAGGACAATGGAAAACATGAGCAATTTCTGACTTGTCCTCTCAGTGTAGGTACTGCCAGAAAAAAGGATTTTTGTATTTTTTCCTCAGACATCGTAAGAAGAGCTTTGAAATGAGACRAAGATCTGAGTTAGTGATAGGAAGTAGCAGGCAGACAGTAGAGGCTAGAAACTGGGGAACTGAGATGGTCTTTAAAGGCAACTAGAACACTGGCATTCTTCATTGTCAAATATGGACACTGATTCTTGTTAACCTGTTCAGTGATACTGTGCTTCATTAATAATTTGAATCAGGCATTTCTATATTTTGAGGCAGAGCTGAGGATTTGTCTTAGTTAATGATGTAAGAAACTAGTCTTTTAAGTCTCTCAAAAATATACTTACCTCACCCTTCCCATGAAACTACACCATCAATGAATTGCATACCTACACATTGAATAAATACTTTTAAATACTTAAATACTTTTATAAGTATCCTAAAGCATTTCTAGCACTTACTTTTCCATGGCTGTTATTCTTACAAGTACATTTTATGATGCATGACTATTCTTTTTCATCCTTTGCCCAAAGAGATGGGTATGTACGTATGTATGTATGTGTGGAGAAACAGACTTCCTACTGGGGCTACTGACAGAAACAAGAACATGTTAAAAAAACAGTCTGAGCTCCTATACAACTTTCTCAACCTATGAAGTCTTTGTGACTACTGTGGAAATCTGTGTTGTTCCTGTTTTCTGCTAATACCTAGAAGTCCTGCTTCTGGACTAATAGCCTGTATTAGAGACTGAACAAACATGGAACAGAAAAATCTCTGCCCAGATTAGGAAAATGAGTACAAGTAAGAAGTAGAAATAGGCAAATTAGGGAGTACGAGAAAATACCAGAGAGCACAGTGAGAGTGATCTGAGGAGTCTTTCCATTTACTGCTGGTGCAGATGTGAGAATGGCATCCCAATATCTATAAATTCAGGCCCAGCCAACAGGAAGAAGTAAAATATGTCCACACCCTTCACAGTCATGAATAAACTTCAAGCTGAGTTTGAAACTAGACATAGCTGACATTAGCATTGGATAGTGGCTCTGTGAGGGTTTAACTTTGCCTTTTTTCTCCCAAATCTGCTATTCCATAATTAATCCTTAGAAATCTTCTGCCTATTTAGAATAAACACAAGGAGAAATGGGAAAATGTTTTATTCTCAGGTTCTTAAGTAATGACAATGAGCAGGACAGTGAAGCATTAGCCCTTTTATAGAGTTATAAAAACAGATTTTTTTTAATCTTTTGTTTGTTTGCCCATGTCAGYTGTCTGCAGGTGTTTGGTGTTATTCTGTGCATTTCCAGATGACAGGAAGGGGAGGATGCTTCTAAATAATATGTTGCCATGACTTCATAAGGCTTGTTTTGTCTGGCAAATGAATTATGTAAACCTTCTCCACCCGAAACTGTTTCAAGTCAATTAATTGTTGTAATTACTTAAGATTTCTTTTTAATGAATATGACTCTCCAGGGATTTGATGATATCCTGTCATCTGTAGGCCTGATAAATGAAATGTGATTTGTGGCTTGCTGCAAACTGAACCCTTGTACTTGAACAATGTCTCTCTTTCCTATGTGCTGATTAAATGGAAGAAATGCCCTTGATAGAGTTAGGAACATTTGTTTTAGCTGGTCCCTAGTAAGAATGGATAGTATAAGCAGATAAATTTCTGCTTTTACCCCTTTTGTTCTCTTTCCCTTTAAATGCTGGCCTTCTTAACACATTGACAATTACTCAAACCAAACGCGTGACCCCAGTGAGGCTACCCATTGTAATTGAGACTAGCAAAGCTGTTCCATCTCTCATCTCCATTAGATGCACTGAAATGTGAAAGATTGGCAGTCAGTCAGTGCTAAAGGAAACCAATGCTGTATGATGATTTTTTTATATTACTTTTTTTACTACCTTTTTCTCCCCCTCTCCAACACTTCGCAATCAGAACAGCCAGATTTGACAAGGAAGGCAGACTCCTTTTATTCTTGAGCAATACCTAGTTTCCAGTGCTTCTCAAAGGAAAAAGGAGCTGGCCAGTGCTGCAAAACAGTCTGAGACAGAACGACAAAGAACATGAAGTCTGCCTTGAGTTCCTACAAACAGTGTGACTTCTTATATATGAATTTCAACTAACCTATTTTCCCCACACGGTCTTATACATAATATAATCTAACCACCAATGCAACGGAAGTATAAAGCAGGTGGGATTTTCCTGATTTAAATTCCATTGGCAAAATGGAGATTATTGCTTTTATTGCAAGACCTTTCCTGAATACCATGTGGGTACATTAAACATCATAAAATACATAGCAAAAGGTAGTGGCTTGGTCATAGGTTGGAACATAAGGACAATGAATTATTGTGTATCACAAGCAATGATCACTTTGACTTTTCCCTAGTCAAAAGAGAGGGGGTGCCTCAAATATGTGTAGCTGCCCCTAAAGCTCGTAGTCATAGGTAATATAAGTGTACAGAAGAGATAGCATCCACGATAATGGAAACAAATTAACAAATGGAATAAACTGCCACATGCATTAGTTATTTAGAAGAAACAGGCGACATGAGAGGTAGAAAGGTGATAACTGTGAAAAAAGATTGAGAAGGACCACACCAAAGTCTGGGAGGAATATATAACAGAAAAGGAGAAAGCATTGAATTTTCACAGAAAGGGATTTTGAACCTGGGTGTTCAAAATCAGGAACAGATTTATATATAATGGCATAAAACCCTGAATCTTCCCTAAAATCTAAACCCACTTCTTGTTCTGCTCCCTCACCCTCTTTTCCTAGACCTGTACTTGCTGGCTGGGCTGGGAGAAGTTATAAGCAAGAATACAGATATACAATAAAGTTCAAGGAACTGTTTTTCCTGGCTTGATGGGCCCAACTGAAAAAGCACTGTCTGGAAGTATTATGAAGCTGATTGTCTTTGGTGTAGTAATTGGACAGAAGACATTCAGATCACCTTTGATTAGATGAACTTCTGAAACAACTGAGATTTATCAGTGCACGGATCTTATTGTCAGAGGACTTGAGAGAAAGTGTCCCATTAACTTAATGAATCAGGCCTCAAGAGAAAAACTGCTCTTGAAGACAGAATGAAAGATTTCCCATCAGTGGCACAAATTCTGCCAATAATGGCAACAGGATTTCTCAAGTGAAATGAGATTAGAATATGTCTCCCCTGATTTTCAGTAGTTAAATGATTGACTATCCTGTAATAGGCTAATTATTAGGTTTCCCTTCAATTTTTGTGTTGCAGAAAGGAATGATAGTTTTCTTTCTCTACCTAGATTGTGTGGCAGCTGTGGTAGTGTTTCCCTCATGCTGTTGCATAGTCCTGACCTTTGAAAGGTGGCATGGCGCATTCATCTTTCCCAACCTCAGCTGCCTTCAGCAAGGTGTCCCCAGCTCTGCAACTTCTGGCAATTTGACAAAGGCATCTTCCTACATGTCAGTTCTTGTTATCTACTCTGTCTTCTTGACATATGACACACATGTCAGCTCTCATTTTTTTTACTGCTTGCTTTGTTTGCCCCTTCACAGGTGGGAGATTCCACATCCTCTTTTTTGAGCCATTTCCAGGGTGCTGCTTATTTTCCTCCATTACCTTTGTGGCCTTTCTTGACAACTGAAAAGATTATAATGAAAAAAAGACCTTTTTGTCATTGATGGTTTGTGATTCTTCACAAAGGAAAACAGCTTTTTAGATGCCTCATTAGCTAGCCATGGTAAACTATTTCCATGCCTTCTTTATAAATGATACTCTTCTACCTACTGTAGACAAGTTGTTGCTAAAGATCTTTGACATAACGCATATGGGAAGTTGCTCACCCCAGAACACTTGTTTAATAACAGCAGTGAATACTTTCCTAGCCTCTTTGTCACTTTTAAAAGCATTTCAGGTATTGTTTGTGTCATCATTATAAAACTATGTTATTGATAAATATTAACATCCTAATTTTACAGACAGCAAAACTGGCACTCCTCTCCCGCATGCATTGGTTTAGCCTGTTTCACTGCAGCATTTTGAATGAGTTGAGCTATTTGTGATGGGGCACTGACAAGAAGGCTATGTAAATGGTTGATCATTATCTCTCCTCTCATCTGCAAGTGAAGCCAGAGGAAGCAGAGATTATAAAAACATGTTCTTCTCAGTCTGTCCTTCACAAAGGCAAGGGGCCTCTAAGTATGACCCCAGAAGCTGCTCTGTGGTCTTAGGAGCTGGTTCTAGGGTAAACAAACACAGGGTTTACCATACAAAGAGTAAGTGTTGCGAGGCAACTGGTCCTAAAAGCTGAAAGAGAAAAGAATATGTGTTCCTGACCCTGTTACATGTTTGGGCACTGCAGTAAGGAGTCCAGTAGAGCTGAAACAGTGGGCAGATACTGTTCAGATTGCACATGATGGCTGAACATGCTTAAAGACGTACCTGAAGTGGTGAAATTAAAGGAAAAAAATTGTAATTTAAATAACTTTTAAGCTTTGTTTCTCTTTACACACATTCATCTTTGTATTACTTTATCACTGTAAATGTAACTTACCTTAATTTGATCTCAAAATGACCGTAATGTAAATGAGAAGCAGATACTTACAAGTAAGTGTAAACTTTTCAAAAGCACCAAGTTGCTCAGGTCTAATCTACATTGTTTTTGCACCAGTAAATCTATTTGGGTTAAAGTTGAGACCTTTTATCAAGATTTTATTTCTACAATCACTAGCATAGATAAATATACCTAATAAAGATACCTCACACTGTGGTGTCTTCCCACATAAGAGTAGACTACATTGGAATATGTACTGATAAAATTGTCTTTTCTGGAGGCTTTGGGATTTTTTTTCAAATTTTATAGTCTGTAAAAATGTACAATGCTTAGATAAAGCTGTTCTCCTTTCCCAGGCTTTATAACAAACAAGGCCTTGAAAGCATAATTCTCATATTTCTAAAGTTAATATTCACTAGGTAAATTCTCCCTGCCTTTTACAAATAAACTTAATGCCACATTTCATCAAATCTAAGCTGAACTGCTTTACAGGATCTCTGGCAATCTTGGGTTCTCTCCATCAAAGGAGCAGTACAGAAGAATGTTAGGTGTATGCCTAGCTTTAAGGATATATATATATACACACATATACATGCATATATGTATTTGTAAGAGAGATATTAGTCATACTGACTTCAGTTCAATTAGCGTGGTCTGCATCTATACTCTTAACTTTGGGTCTCTCTGCCCAGGACAGTTGTAAATAGTACCCCAACTGGCCTTGTACTTTGAAATAACTGTACGTAGCCTGTACATTATGCTGTATCCATGCTGCACAGCCTATATCCTTTAATTTATGCTATCTAAACACTACTGTGATGGGAGGCAATGTAARACTCTCAGTATTTCAGACACTTTGAACTTAAAGAAATAGAAAACCACACTGTGTCTTAGATACGTGGGGATCAGAGGAGATCAGGGCTGGTGCTAGGCAGTCTGGATGTGGCTGGTCCACTTGAGAAGTTGCTAGCACTAAGCAGTGTGGATGGCCCGTAATGTTTGTCTTGCCTTCCAGAGTTGTCCCTTTGAGGCAGTCCACAGAGATGAATCAGTCAATAGATTTTGGACAAATCAAAGCCATTACTCATGATTCAAATGTTTTAAATATAATATGCAAAAGAACATACTTTAAATGTAAAATGCAAAAGACTGTATAACCTAGACTTGTAAGGAAGTTAAATGCCATTAGTAAGAAAGAGGTGTAAGAAGTCTTTAAAATGTTCTTCTTATCAGGCAGTTTCCATTAATAAAATAAGGGCTGTAATATTTTATTATTATAACAAGTAGAATGCACGCTTTCAGAAATTGCCTATAGGCACATCCTTTTATACTATACAGTAAACACTTTAAATTGTGTGTCTTAATAATAAAAACATGAAGAACCTCCCATTTATATTTGATAAGCTCTTCCCTGTTATTTATGCATTCTGAGTATAATAGCAGTGCCTACCTCAGAGAGGTAGTGTGGACCTTTATTAACTGAAGTTTTATTATGTTTTCACAGTTCTTAAATGCATATATACATATACACATACACACCTTGCAAAGCATTATGTGAATTTATCATTCTGGCTGTTCTAAATATTTTCACCCCTTGCTGTCTGCATCAAAATCTTATTTTAAAAATCATTGGTACTGGAAGTGTGAAACACAATCAATTATTTGATTATCTATAAATCAATCATCTGTGATACACACTGTAATAAGGAAAAAGGAATCAAGTTTGCCAGTAAACACTATTCTGACAAATCCAGTTTTAAATATAATTTATTGCTAAGGGTGTGCTATAACAAGTTTCATGACTTTAAAAGGGCAGATAAGTTATTTCTCTCTTTACTAATTGCACTGTATGTGGTGATTTAGTACAGTTTGAATTGAGATTATGACTTCCATAGTAATTACATTCATCTCAAAGAAGCTCATCCTGGGCTTTTGGAGGTGTTAATTGCTTTGCACACTACTGTAATCAACAAACCGAAAAAGCCATGCAAATTGATACATTCTAAACAGACAGAGCAGTGGAAGGGACAAAGGACAACACATTCTCTCAGTGAGTGTTGTAACCTTCACATCAATTTATCTGGAAACAGGTTTTAAGAGAAAGCATGTCAGAGATCTTCAGGAGTGTGTGTGCTTCTAAACAGGTTTTTAGGTGCTGTTTTGATCTCTCTCTTTTTTTAGATTATTTTTGTCCTTAGCAAAAACTCAGTGTTTTGTTAAGGACAGCCAAGTAGGTGGTTTGTGTTTCTTAAATATAGTACGCTCTGGAGGTTAGGTCTGCACATCAAGATTACAGTCAGTCTAATACAATAGAAATCCTTCCATGTTGACCCACCCAACCCACTCACTCAGGACAGCTTCTCAAAAGATGTGACTAAGTAAGTAAAAGAGGACAATTTACATGGGAAGTGTCCCTTACAAGGCTGCCCCACCCATCATAGAGAAGACAGCAAATACCAAAGGAGAAGTAAGATCAAGCATAGCCATAAAAATCTATGCAAAATAAGCATAGAGCCAGGTTGGAGTCTAATGTGTTATTCACCTCAACACACGCCAATTTAGGCTTTGTGAAATAGGAAAAATACAGCATCACATATTGTTTCACATTAAAGGTTCACCAAAAATGTGAGGATACTGTCATAGTACCTGACCTAGTATAGCAGACGTGCATAGTATTTGAAAATAGAGCATCTACATGGGCTTTATTTAGTTGAAGGCAGTCTCCAAGTGATTAGGAAACATATGATCAAAGATCCCCTAGGAACAAGGGAAAAGGAAGCTGAATACTGTAATTGCTTTCTATGGGCGAATCTCCTTAAGTTAATGCATATCCACACATAGCAGTTGCATATTATCTCTGCTTGTTCTTAGATAATAAGAAGTCATGCTTAAAGTGTCTTTTGACACTTCCRTTATGATCTGAACCATAGATCATAATCATATGTACAACAAATAAAATTTACCAATGGGGTTATGTAAAGAAATGTCCTTAGACTTGATTTAAATTTTAGTGGTTCCCTGTGGAAATCTAGCAAAGGTGAATGTTTTGAGAAGGAAAGCTAAAACACTCAAATGTCTCTTTAGCAAAAACCAGACAGTCCTCAAACCTTCCACCCAGTGACTTAGTTTGTCCCATACAATATTTTCCCTAATTTTTCATCCTAATTTTCCCTGAATTACAGATATCTGAAGATATCCTAAAGTATGTTGACAGCTTTGAAAATTATATTAGGTACCTAGGTGCATTGTAAAGAAATACTTCTTCATCAAAATTAGGGGGAAGTGAAAAGAGATAAAAGGATGAACTGAGTTGTGCAAATACCCAATCAGAATTAAAGTGAAATATTAGAAATTATTAGGATGACTCTGGAAGGGAGTCATAACTACTGCAGTAGTTGCACTAATGTACAATCTGTACTGTAGTACAGATGCCAGACTGGKGAAAATTTACACCTCCTGAGGGCCTGGCAAAAAAATTCCTCCAGGAGAATGTAGATATTGGTGAAAAATCAATATGAGGAAGCCTTAACTTAAACAACTGCACAGTCAAAGTAAATTACTTTTAAGTTGTCTCATTTCATAAGGCAATGATTCCAGAGAACTGGGAAGTAGTAAGGATATATGATAATAACACTGCCAACAGTGTTGGAAGAGGGCTCCCAAAATAATTAAAATGTCCTAAAAGTCATGTAGCTTTAAATAATAATAATAAAGTTTTAGGTCCTTTTTATTAACTTTTTAAGTTATGAGCCTATCATTTAATTTAGGTCATGTTTTCAAGGGGTTCTTTGCATATGCAAAGACAATAAAGTTTTAACAAAAACTACTGAATGAAACCTCAGATTTTTACAAAACCTGTGTGGATGTAGGAGTTTGCTCAAAGAAGGCTAAAAATACTGCGGTAAAATAATGACTTGGCAACACTGTGTACTCATACACATTTATAAAACATGTGACACGCAAACATGTTAACTTCTATCTTTGTATTGAAAACAAGAAAAAGGAAAGTTTTTTCAGAAAACTGTAATTTTTCTTAGTGTAGAAAATACAGGAATTTTCTAGTTCTACCAGGTTCAGGCAGGTAGTAAATCTTAAAGTAAATAGTTCCTGTGCTATGGTCTTTGTAAAAAATACATATATAAGAACCAGAAAGGTGACCTTCTAACTCTACAGTTTTAAATCCTTTAACAGCAAAAAATAGAGAGAGAGAGAGAAAGCTGAACAGATGCATTACTTAAACATGCTCCTTAAGAATTCCCTTGTGCTCCTGAGCTCTTCCTCATCACCATAAACTCTCTGCTAGGTGTGAAACCATAAGCATATGAAAGCTTGTCATGCAGGTGTGTTTCCTATACCTGCCACACTGTGAACTCACCATGTCTCTGGCCCTGAGGAAAAGTTCTCTTTCCTTGCAGCAAGATTATGTTTCAAAAAGCTGACTTTTAAACCWCTTACTGAATTTTTTAATGGATTAAATTCATCATGTCACCAGCTGCTGTGCAGCTAATAGAGCCATAAAACACTGTATTAAAGGATTACCCATGCAAAATTTCCTCTTGTGCTAATGTGAATTTTAATACTTTTAACATTTAGTTGAGATGGGAATGTCCAAGAACAGCTTGTTCAATAGGTTGTTCTATAAAATTAAGTTCCTCAGCTCATCACAAATGCCAGGACTCCATTAAGTTAAAATTTTACAGAGAGGCTAAGATGATTCACTGTATAGCATTTGCAGAGAGGAAAGCAACATCTGCTTCTCCATTAATGCTATAAAGAGAGGAAGTAAAACACACATGAGTATCATAACTGCAGGGGAGCTGGGCTAAACAGCTGAGAGTCTCAGCTCCAAATTAGTTGGAGGTCAGTTTATGCCCTTGTGTACATGGGGGATAAGAAGAGAGGAATACAAAATCCCACTCCCTGAAGCAGGGGTGAAAACTGTAGGCCTTGAGTCTAGTCTCACATTAATGTAAAGTCAGGAGGAATTTCATTAAAGCAAATTATTTTACTTGGGTGGAAGGCAAGGGAAAAAGAAGGGATAGTCATGCTTTCAAAAGAGAGAGAGAGACCTTTAGTTTTATTCTAATCTATAAACAGAAATTAACAAGGTAGCATTTAAGGACCCGGAATCATGAAATGACTGCAAATAAGATACCAAAGGCTGCAGTTTGGATTTCTTTCCATCTGACAGTGGCAAAGGAGCCTGATGGGGGCTCTCTGTCTGGAATAGCTATGGGATTGGGAGCGGGGTGCCTTCTCCTGCTCTTAACTCCTATTTTCTGGAGAGCAAGATAATCTGAAGGAGATGCTAGCAGGTGTTAGAGCCTGACCAAGCCTCTCTCCTGCAATCTCACACATAAGGATCACTCAGGGAAACCACTGTCCTTAAGCAGATGCAATCCTAGTTTATTACTGGAATTAATAAATAATAAAGCACCTGGACCTTGTTCAGACCTTTTTTCCCTGCCACAGGGGACAGGACAAGCCTGAAAGAAGGGCAATAAATGGCACTCCCAGTCCATCAACAACTGCATTGAGCATCATCCTCTACTATGTAGTGTTTGGGTAGGCAAGACTGTCAAAATAAGGAAGACTAGCTTTTCTGTGGCCCTAATAGCACTTTGAAGAGGAGACAGGGCAAAGCACAGTGTGTTTTCAAATCACTGTGTGAGAACTGGTTTCTCCTTATGGCAGTTCAGCTGAGCGCCAGTCCTTCCAGTACTGGCTAATGAATGGCAGCACAATCCCACCTATTTCACCCTGGTGACAGTGCCTCACTTATGCAGAGTGTGTTGCCATAATATTAGCCACCAGCCCCAGGGGCACCCAGAGCACTTCCCCATCCCACCTCGAGCACATGGGAAAGAGAGACCCCCAGTGACACTAGCCCAGACAGAGTGAATCCTGGCAGAGAGGCAGGCAGCTGGTTTTATCACTCATTGATGCCAAAATGAACTGAGCCACTGCTAACAACCTCCTCCCTAGGAGTCTGTGCAGCTGCCTGTAAATCTTAACTCCTTTGATAATTTTCTGAGGAAGAGATCTTTGCAGTCAGGAGCCTGATCAACGGGAAGATGAGGACAGCAGAAACAATCAATGGATTTCAAGTTATGTCTCTAAATGCTTTAAAAATCCAGCATTTAGTGACAAGCAGTTCATTGCCTTTCAACATAACAGTGTTTCCAAATGTGGGAGACTTTCTGTATAGCAAGTAGTTCAGCCTGCTAAATTATTTGATGAAATTTTGTAACAGTAGGAGGAGGAGGAGTAGCAGAAGTAGTAGTAGAGTAGTAGTAAAGGTTTCTGATGCTCACTTTGGAAATAAAAAAGGGATAGTTATTTAAAATCCAGCACAAGAGTGGTGAGAGAGTTTTAATAGGAATATGCTCAAGCTGCTGTTCTTCACCCCAACTGAATTTTCTCCACAGCTCCATATTTTGTTCTCCATGTGTATTACTGTTCTGAGAGCCTGTCATTTCTTATCAGAATGAGAAAGGCTAAAGAGATAATATTTCAATAACATACTGGCCTGATCATAAAATAACTCAATGGAAATGTGTAACTGCCTCAGGCAGCACAGCAGGATAGTCAGCAGTCAGATGATTTCTATTCTGGCTTTTTTTTTTTTTATGGTTACATTTTCTGTTATATCAGACATACCCTCAAGTCTTAGTTATGCTTTTATTCAAAGAGGAGAACCACAGTATAAAGACCTACAAAACTTATTATGATATATTACTGTAAAGAAATAAAAGTTGGTGCCACAGTAGCATATTGATAAGGACAGGCCTGCCACATTAATTGACCTTTTTCATCTCAACCACCAGGGCTGAGGCCTAAACATCTTAGTTGCTTAGCAACAGGGTCACTACTTTCATGTCTTAAATGCATGAAAAAAATAGTTAAAAAAAAAAAAGAAACAGCAGATGTGATCTTATGAAGGAAAGCAGATATTTGGCAGAAGAAAGTATTTTTTCTATGCTTTTTTTCCTCCATGCTGGTGATCATAAAGCAGAGAGGGCAAAAGGGAAACCAGGGTCTGAAGTTTTACTGATCCAAACACAAATCATCAAAACAGTACTGAAACCACAGACACACATTCCTGCTTGATAGGAATTCTGCTGAGATGCTTTTGCTTTTTAAATCATCAGTAGATTTTTACAAATGATACATATGATTCCTAGTATGTGCATAAAATACATGGATACACACAAAATATTAATTGATCCTGGATAACTGATATATTTTTTTAAGAGAGCAGGGTGCAGCAGAAAAGTGAAGAGGGGTTCCTATTGTCTAAATCGTTTTTAACATTCTATCATAAACATTACTGCTTGCTGCTATGTTTAATGACAGGGCTTGAGGCAACACAACATCTCCTAAAGGTCAGCTCAGAGAGAAGTTTGTTTCTTCCCTCCTCAGCATGAAATATAGGAAAAAGTCAACACTTCTTTTAAACTTTAATAAAGGCCATGGAACAAGAGTGTATTTCTCTGCTGAAAATCAACATCTTTGTACAATAACATGTGAGTAGCCAAATGTTCACTACAGTTCTGTCCCAGAGTGGAATCCTAGGGCTGGACTCACAAGATCTCTGTTTTATTCCCAAATAACCAGAAAAAAAATTGATAAATAACAGCGGGACTGCCACTGTCTCCACTTGTTAAATAGGAACACTAATCCTTTCCTATCTTAAATGTAAGTTGGGAGGTCTTGTTTTCTCAGGGCTCACATAAATAATTGCATGTTTCTCAGTGAAGTAAGTATTTAATGTAAAACAAAAGAAAATACAAAACAACAAAAATCAATTATGTTTAAATTTTATGCTAAAATTTGGAGAACAATAAGGAGAGTTTTCAAATTTATTTATTACAGTGTTCTGGTTGGGGCCTCACCAGAACTGAGCAGAGGGGAAGGATCACCTCCTTCCACCTGCTGGAGATGTCCTTCTTAATGCAACCCACAGCAGATAGTTCTCTGGACCCTCCTTAGTGTGCTTTAATCTTCCTTCACAGTTACTGCTTGGCAATAAAAGTATTTCTCTCATACCTTTTCACAGAATCATAGAATCACAGAATAGTTGAGGTTGCAAGCAACCTCTGGAAATAATCTAGCCCAAACCCCCCTGCTCAAAGCTGGGTTGACTAGGGCAGGTTGCCCAGGACTGTGTCCATTCAGGTTCTGACTACACAGCCTCTCTAGACAACTTGTTTCAGTGTTTGATCACCCTCACAGTAAAAAATAATTTTGTTGTTTAAATGGAATTTCTTGTATTTCAATTTGTGCCCGTTGCCTTTTGTCCTTTCACTGGATGCCACTGAGAAGAGTCTGACTCCATGTTCTTTTCACTCTCCCATCAGGTATTTATACATATCAACAAGATCCCCTTTGAGCCTTCTCTTTTCCAGGCTGAACAGTCCCAGCTCTCTCAGTCTCTCCTCAAATGACAGATGCTCTAAGTCTTTAATCATCTTCATGGCCCTTCCCTGGACCCACTCCATTATGTCCATATCTCTCTGGTACTGGGGAGCCCAGAACTGGACACAGCACTCCAGATCTGGGCTCACCAGGGCTGAGCAGAGGGGAAGGATCACCTCCCTCCACTTGCTGGCAATGTCCTTCCCACAAGGCGGCTGGCCTTCTTTGCCACAAGAGAACACTGCTGGCTCATGGTCAACTTGCTGTCCACCAGGACCCCCAGCTCCTTCTCTGCAAAACTGCTCTCCAGCTGGTTGGCCCCCAATCTGTCCTGGTGCAGGGGGTTATTCCTCCCCAGGGGCAGGACTTGACACTTCCCTTTGTTGACCTTCATGAGGTTCCTCCCTGTCCATTTCTCCAGCTTCTCAAGGTCCCTCTGAATGGCAGCACAACCCTCTGGTGTATCAGACACTCCTCACAGTTTTCCATCATCTGCAAACTTGCTGAGGGTGCTCTCTGTCCCATCATCCAGGTCATGARCAAAGATGTTAAACAGTATTGGCCCCAGTACTGATCCCTGGGGTACACCACCAGTGACTGACCTCCAGCTGGACTTTGTGCTGCTGATCACAATGCTCCTAGCCTGGCAGTTCAGCCAGCTTTCAGTCCACATCACTGTCCACTTATCTAGCCCATACTTCATCTTTTTTTAATATGAATATGTTATGGTAGATAGTGTCGAAAGCCTTACTAAAGCCAAGATAAACAACACCCACTGCTCTCCCCTCATCCACCAAGCCAGTCATCTCATCATAGAAAGTTATCAGGTTACTTAAGCCTGATTTCCCAGTCATAAATTCATGCTTCTTGTCCTCCACGTGTTTGGAAATGGTTTCCAGGATTAGTTGCTCCATCATGTTCCCAGGAATCAAGGTGAGGCTGACCGGCCCGTAGTTCCCTGGATCCTCTTCCTTGCCTTTCTTGAAGACTGGAGTGACATTTGCTTTCTTCCAGTCCTCAGGAAGCTCCCCTGATCACCATGACATTTCAGAGAGATTTGAGAATGGCCTCACAATGACGTCAGCCAGCTCTCTCAGCATTAGTGGGTGCATCTCCTCTGGTCCCATKGACTTGTGTGCATCCAGTTTGTTTAAACATTCCCAGCCTGATCCTGCTCCACTAACAACGAKTTTGCATTGCTACGGACTTTCCCTCTGGTCTCAGGGGCCTGGGATTGCTGAAGGCTGGACTTGCCAGTGAGGACTGAGGAAAAGAAGGCGTTGAGGACTTTGGCCTTTTCATGACCTTTGTCAGCACATCCCCTGCCACATTCAGCAGCAGGCCTGCATTTTCCCTAGCCTTCCTTTTGCTGCTGAGGTACTTGTAGAAGCCTTTCTTGTTGCCCTTCACATCCCTTGCCAGATTCAACTCCAGGTGGGCTTCAGCTTTTCTAACCCCATCCCTGCATTCTCAGACGGTGCCTCTATGTTCTTCTTAGGTCACCTGTCCCTACTTCCACCTCTTGTGTGCTTCCTTTTTATGTCTGAATTTTGTCTGAAACTCCTTGTTCATTCATGCAGGTCTCCTGTCACCTTTGCTTGATTTCCTGCTCACAGGGATGGACCATTCTTGAGCTTGGAAGAGTTAGCCCTTGAAAATCAACCAGCTCTCTTGGACCCCTCTTCTCTCCAGGGCTGTATCCCATGTGATTCTTCCAAGCAGGTCCCTGAAGATGCCAGAGTCTGCTCTCCTGAAGTCCAGGACTGTGATCTGCTTTTTGCTGTGTTTTTTGATTTTTTGTGATCTTTGCCTTTTTGCCTTCTTTTTTGCCTTTTCCTGATTACCAGTGTTTCATCATGAGAAAGAAGGGATAGTGAGCTGATATAGGTTACAGCTAGAAAYGATAGAAGTGTTACTGGGATTGTAAATTGTCCAGACTACAGGAAGATTTTAAGAATAAGTTCTAGGCACCAATGCCACAGCAAACTCTCAGCATATTAATATATATAGAGTGCCCTCTCTTTCACATGAGTTCTAAGTTTTTAACAAAATGACCAAAATATCCAAACTCTGTTGCTGTTGAGATCAGCAGATACAATGGGCATTTCTACACTCACTTTCTAATCTTAGTACCCAAGTGGGGGATTTGGATGTCCAATTTTTGTGCCCACATTTGCATACTAAGTTCAAACAGTTTTCACTGATTGCAGAAAACTGTGTATTATATGGGAACTGTACAGGACTTAGTGGTCAGACATTAGTCTTTTCCTGTAACGCGAAGAAGGATTGTGTTGTCTACACAGTACATTTACCCAGGATAATCTACTTAGAAACCGTGATAATGGATGTCATAGATATTACTAATAGTCTGCACATAAACTCCAAAACTAGCTCAACTTGTATACAATTTTAAATCTGTGCACACACTGTGTCTAGGAAAGCCTTTGGTTTAATATTTAACAACTGTATGCAGGGAACTTAGGAATTTGCACAGTTGTTGTTTGATCTTACTGCTGATTTTAAATAAGATCATCAGGATGATGGCCATGAACAAAAGATCAGCCTTAGCAAAATTCCTTTTGGCTAATTGAGTTTAGCCTTCTGATATCTTCCTGAACATCATAGCATTAATCTGTTGTAACAGGTAAATCAGCATGTCAGACTCTGTTTCTGCATCAAGATGGGTGTTAAATATCTGTTAGCCTTCAAAGTTAACTGCTTTTGGCATATAGTCATACCAAAGATGGCCAAATAGTCTTGATGAATTTGAGGGTGGCGTACCCTTAAAGGTTTTGTGAAAGTGACTCTAAATGTTAAAAGCATGAAAATGATACATATATGTGGCAGTAGTGTTAATGTAAATGTAATTATACAACAGACATAGGCTTTYTGCTACTGCTTCTTTTGTCTAGGTACCTTGTGTAAAGTTTTTTTAGCAAAAAACATTTTTTACTGGTGTAGGTAGATTAGGTATATACCATTCAGTAAAATGTGATTTCTACTACAGACAAAGCCCAAGTTCCAGGATGTCTCCAGCTTGGACAGAGAAACAGAAGTGGAAACATATGGCATAAATATGTCAAAACATACATGATTGTGCCATTAAACAATGATTAATGATACCACAAACTGTTGTTATGTTGAGCCCAGGTTTGAGTTCCAGCAGCTTCCTGAGACAAGTAATACATCTGCTACTTTTTTAGTCTCAGTGATAGATTCCTATAAGGTTCTGCAAATTGTCTGGCTCTTTCTGAGGCTCTGTAGATGTTATTTCATTATTGTTCACCTTGAAGTTGAAGTTCAAGTCTGAGAAATCAGGACAGACCACACACAAGTGTCCTCAGGTTTGTCTTCACTTTTAATACTGAGTTGAACCAATTTTGTGTGTTCACAGGTGCTGACTGAGCTTTACAACAGCTGCTTTCAGCTGATCTTTCAGTTGGGTGCTACATTTTATTCCCCTCTTACTATCCTGAAGAAGGAGGGTAAAATACTTTTCCAGTCTGGGTAGATACGCACCAGCAGAGCATTGTTATTAACGACATGTTAGAAACTCGCATAACTCTATAAGGATGGGAAAGTACTTTTTTCCATTTAGGAGGGGGAATTGCATAATGTCTCACAGCAAACTCTTAAAAGGATCTATTTCTCCAAACTCAGTTCTCAGTTTTGATCATTAATCCAAGGCTTCTTCCAGGATTATGAAGTATTAGTGATAGGTATAAGAATGAAATTTGGGCTCAAGCCAATATTTTTTCATTCTTCTTATGCTTTCATTTTTTTTACATATTCAGTTTCTTAGGATTGATGTGGAAATGTTTTTTTATGAGCTCCATTTGGCATACACAGTATAGTGTGGCGCACAGGACAATTCTACAAATATTTTTTAAAGTTGTAACAATAAAATATATGCTATCAGGCTACATTAGAGTTTGAAAAATAGCATCTAATTAAATAACTGTTGCATGTATTAGCTAAGATTCACTAAAAACAGATGATAAAGTCTCCAACTATRGAATTTAATCATGTAGTATTTTTCATTTCATTTACTATTAATTATTCTTCTGTGGCTCTTTTATTTATTATAAGAAAAGGCATGGTGGGGACAAAGAGGAAAAGCTTTCAGAATTCTTTGGCTTCTGTACACATCCTTATGTGGATAGTATTTGACCAGGCACAGCCTGGAATATGGCCACACCAACCAAGACCACTGAAGACCAGCTGTGTAACTTAAAAAATGCACCTGTCACAGTTAAGAACATTTTAGAGGAATGTGGGCATTTAATGGACACTGAACCACTGAGGTACACAGGAGCAGTACATCCTTTCTTCAACAGTTAAAAAAGCTAGCAAAAAAAGAAACTACTGCACAACCTCAGTATCTGATTTTCTCAATTATTCACTCACTAGTTAGATGAAAGCCATTTGCTACAGAACAAAAACTGCAGTGCTTTTCCACATCATGCCAAATGCTGACCTTTTAAATCTCTGACATTTTAGCAATACTCTTGTTTAGGCCAGAGTGAATGACTGTTTTACGAGGAATAGAGCATTATGAAAACCAGTTGAAGTATAACAGAACCAAGCTAATTGCTTCCCAACTCTGTGCAAATTCCACTAGCCTTGATGTTTGTCAGAAAAAGAGACAGGTGTAGAAAGAGTCCTTTTGACAGATTCTGGATTTTCTATGCTGTTTGGAAAATTGCTGAGCTAAAGATGGAGATGTTCTAGCCATTCTCAAGTCCAATGTGTACCATCACATACCATCATGTGGTACAGCAAATCTGATGTACATGTTTAGGGCTTCCATCTGAGTGCAGTGGTTGCCAAGCTTTTTTTGTTTTATTTTGTTTTTTTAGAGTGGAACTGTCCCGCTCTATCCCAGTTGTCCTTATGGTAAGGACAACGGCCAGTCCTTCAGTTTGTCATCTTTCCTTCTTATTTATATGGGCAAAACTGCAAAACAATGTAATGACCTTACCTTGATTTCTGGAATGTGGAGAATGACTGGTATCTTCTGGAATGGTCCTGGACATGCAGGATTGGAACAGAAATTCTTCAAGAGATAATCAATGAGAGACAGTAATCAACAGGAATCTACAAGTGGACGAGTTTAACAGAGTTATGCTATTATTGCCACAGCCAATAATCAATACTTTTGACACATATTACTATGGAGTTTTAGTTCTGTTTGAACCAGCAGCTCAGCAGAAATCAACACATGCACAAAAGTACAATAACAGTCCAAAAGCAAAAGTAAATTTTCCCATGAATCACAGTGAACAAAGAAACATTGAACTGGTCTGGTCAAAAGGATAATCAGCACCTCAGTGTCAGGTTCACATTATATACCAGTGGATAACACTTTCCCTGTATTAATTTGAGGTATAAACTGCTCAAGAGAAATACTTTCTTCTGCCCARTCCCTTTGAGCTACTTTTTCTCTCGTAATCTTGCGGAAGGACTCGGTGGAAACTTGCTGTGGTCACTCCTACTGCACACATACAACTGCTTGAACTTTTTACCTTTTGGTTATGCTTTTGATCTGTAGCCCACACAATCTCATTAAGACCATATTATTTAGCTTAAACTTCAAATACTTTACCATTTCTTACAGTAGCCGCAGGCTGGGTGCAGTGTAATATTGTTCATGCCGGCTTCCTGGCATGTCGACATGTCATAAAGTATCTGCTGGGATACGACAGAAGAGGTAGGCTGGGGGAAAGGAAGATGGAATAAAGAGGCTCAGACACTTGAGAGAGCTTGCAAGAAGAGGTCAATGCCCATCAGCTGATAGAATACTGAATCCCAATTACTCAGGAATGCTCAGTATGGGCTGCTTGATGCAGACTGCAATAAATCTTATGGTAGGCATTAGGAACACCTGGTTTCAGATGAGAACACCTTTCATAGGTCCATCTAAATCAATCCTCTTTCTTCCCCTCTCCTGCACTGATCTCTATCTAGAAGGGGGAGGAAGGGGAAGAAAAACAGGCAGGTGATCTTATTATAGGTCTTGTCAGCCTCACTAATGCAAAACAGGCAACAGGCAAAAGAGACAAAGGTGAGAGGGTTTAACTAGTGCAATAGCTCCTGTCATCTACCTTGCAATTTGAGAGGAGCTTCTTTAACAACTGCCTTCAAATTGGCACATGTCACAACACTGGATTTTCTCCAGCTCGTAATCAGAGGTCAGATGAGCTTGATGGTCATGAGTCCATCCATTAAAAGCTTTCAACATTTCTGACCTCCTGGATATCTTCRGTCCATTGCTCTTTCTGGGGAAAGAGGGAGAAGGTAAACACAGTTCAGCCACTGTCAGCTGTGCTGATCAAAATCAAAATAGTGCTGGTGATTTCAGGGTTGTTGAGGCTGGCCACACTTACTGAGGTACTAGCCTGCTTTTAAAGGACAGGAGGATGGCTTCTGAATAAATATTTGCCCTCTCATGGCTTTTTTAATAAAGCCATGAGCACCACAGCTGGCTTTTTACAGGTTTGTATCTTTTAGCTTTGCTGCTGAGAAGGTGTAACTTCTGATTTAAGTGTTTACCTTGGATTGGAATATTAGTAAGTTCTTTCTTCTCCAATCTGCTCTCATAAAAGGTGCTTAGTCTCTCTGAGATCTCTCTTGCTCCATGAAATTCTTCTGATACTGGTCAATAGACTCAAAATTTTCTGAGGGGGGAGACACATGCACACAAAGAGATAGAAAATGATTCCATGGGCTTATTCCTGGGGAAGCAGCCTGAAAATCAGTCAGTGGTAGCTGGGATTGTGGTTCAGTGTGTTGCTCATTTTTTGTTTCTATTTTTTTTTATCTTTCCTCTTTTCTTGTTTTTTGTGTGTGTGTGTGGGGGGGGGGGTTATGCATCATTTTCTTTCTTTCACTATGAGCTCTTCTCTCCTGAAGAGCTCCCATGGAATGAGAATCTCCCGTGTAATAAGTAAACATGTGGCCCAGTTCAAAACTGACGGTGTATGCATGACCATTCCAACTTTGTTGGTATTGCCCTATATATGCTTGGTCTCGTGGTGGCCTGCGGAGATATGATCTGTCCTAGCTTTCTTGGCTGTCAGCATCCATTACAAAGAGTTTTGACACCAGCAAATGCTTTGACACATCCAGTTTTGACACTGGCAAACGCAGTCCTAAATTATCATGATCAGAAAGGCCAGTTTCAGGCCATATGCAAGGAAGGAAAAGGAACAAAGTCTTCAGTCAAACTTTCACTCAGTGCAAATTTACAAAGGAAGCATAGTCACTCCAGACAGAAGCATCCATAGCACCAATCTCATTTGCAAAGTGTAGTAGAGAAGGACCTTACGGAGCTTGCTGGCTTCCCCCTTGCATCTTATAAGAAGATTAGCAGCAGCTGTATGCCCAAGAGCTTCAGGCAGAGGGCCCATTTTGAGTGCCAGCCTGAAGCAGCACATCTGCCCACTGTTGGCTGTGTCTAAAAGGCACTGGGAAGCCTGCCATGTAGAATCACTTTTGTAATGGTTCTTGTTGGGCTACCTAGCTGATAATCTTCTCCCTCTGGAATAGACAGCAGCACCACAACTCAGTGCACTCAACGCTACAGGAGCCACTGAAAAACTTCACACTAAATTAAGTGCAATTAGCAAGGCAAACATTGCCACTGCTAGCCTCATAGTCTTGTAATTATTCTGACAGCACTTATTATTTGGACCATTTCTCAAATCAGTGGTCTTTGTAAATGAATATAATCAGAATAAAGTCTCTTTTCAGACAGAGTATCCCAGGGGTACCCTGGAGATTTGAGGAAGAAGGGGGTTGATCTTTTAATTCAAGGAACCTCATCAAGTAAACATCGCAGTCCCTCTCTGGAAAGAGTACACATCAGACTCTGCCAAGTGAATGCCAGAAGGATAGTTGCAAAAACAACTCATGACCTGGTTCTACACTAAAGCAGTGTTTAGATGTTGCATTTTTGAGTTGTGTCCAGCTGGCATTGTGATACAGGCTACAGGACAAAATGTGACTAGTGATGCAAACAGGCATGTCTCAGTCTGCCCACATTCAGCAGTAGATCTCTCGTATGCTGGTCGTCAGTGGGTCTGTGAAACTCAGAGTGTCACTATGGGTTGATGTTTTTAAAATGCACATGTGCAACCCTTCATACACAGCTCAAGACAGATTTTCTCACTGCTTGGCAGCCCCTGTTCATTACCGATTGCTGTTCATCTACGTTCAGCCTTAGACTTGCATTAAAGATCTCTTACCTAAAAAGTATGCCTAAATAGGAGCCAGTCTGGCTATCCTAAATGATGAGGTTTAGTGTCTTATGTGCATCTCAGTGGGAGCACAGAGACCCAATACATTTGCAGGACTGTCACAACAATATCTTGAGACCATATGTGGAATGGCCTGGCATTTTCAGCATCTCAAATTGCCTCTGAAATCAATGGGGTCTGTCCATCTTTGCAACCTCTGGGAACTTGTTAACTCTACTGCTGTTTGGCTGCAAAATATAGACTGAGGTGACCGGATTTAGGCTGAAAGGTTTGAAAAGCTGTGACTAGTACAGCTAACAGTATAATTATTTGGAAAGTTTCATCACCATTCTTACTATATACTGACTGATCTCTACTGAGTGGCAGATTTGTGGCAATTTGTTCCATTTCCTACAACAGACCAGGGGTGAATTCAGAACTCACCTGTTGAGAGCATTAAAAATCTAAGTGAAAAGTGACTGGAAATGGCAAGATCTCACTCCATAAATAAACTATAGTAATGAAAAAGTTGCCTCTTGTGATAATCTTCTCTGTGTAGCAAAGTCCAGGCAAGTGCTGGAGAGGTAAGGAGTAAATGGCCATATAAAAATTGTAAGAAAAGAGAGTAAAGAAGGAGACTCTGCATAATCAAAGTGGGGTTTTCTGACTCCTTAGTTTACAATTTACCACTGCTGAAGGTTTCCTATATACTTAAAGACCAGAGACACACAGAATTTTAAATTCCAGATGCATTTGTTATTTAGAGAGGAGGGGCCACTAGGTGGCACAAAAGTTGCCCTAATTTCAGGAAATTGTCTATTTTTGACACTGAAAAATGACTCTCCAAGGGGTCAGCTAAAACTTTACAGTGCAATCAGCAAAGGAAATAAATGGTATTTAGAGAGTTGAAATTCTTTAAATTCCATCTGTATTGTCTACCTTGTGGGAGTCTGGTGTGGTTCTGTTATTATTGTCCCCATCAAAAATGTTTTTGTTTGTTAAAGAAAGAATTGATACAATCTCATGGAAAGAACAGTGATTCTGCAGAATAAGAAGAGAAGCAAAAACAAAACCAGCATAATGCTTATTTTTATAAACTAAAAATGCAAAAACAGAAAGAGTTGACAGAGTCAAAAACAAGAACATGAGTATGATGTGCCAAACAAAGAATAATGCACACTACTGTGTAGTACAGTCTACAGAAATTCCCCGTTGGCAAGACACCCTCACTTCAACAGTGCAAGATTATTTTTGAAAGAGGTGAGAATGGTATGTGGAAAAAAGACAGGAAGAAGAAAAATATATATATTGGGAGAGATTGTGGCCATGACTCAGTGAGTTAAACTGAGAGCGAGCCAGCTGATGCAGAAGTCATCCTCACCAACAATTTCTCAGAGGCATTTAAATACCACCATCATTAATTTAAAAAACAGAAACAACTGAAGACCAATCCCTTTGGTCCCAGAGGACATGCAAGGAACATCCTGTGAAGGAGAATTCATTTGATCCTCTGGACATACAGACTGTTGTACTTTTGCTGCTGGGGCTACCAGCTGCCTGAGCACTGCTTTATACACCACACAAATGTCCACAGAGTCATTCTGGTCAAGGAAAGTCAACCTACAAACTGAAATCAACTTAAACGAGAAGACTTTGATGGGCATTATGTCAGCTTCTTTCAACCTTGGGTTTTTGACTGACTGCTGAGGACTGTCCTCTAGATAATAACAAGGGTGCTGTCGGCCTTGCACAGAGAGCTTGCACTCGGCTTGAATGCAAAGGCAAGTAGTGTGTACATCGTAAGTGCTCTTTCTGCATCAGAATGAATTTCAGCTTGAATTAATTTTGCTGCAGATAGTATTTAAAAATCAGTTGTGGATGACACACCTTAAAAGGGTGTTGTTCCTGCAGAGATAAACTTTGGGCTTGATCATGGAAGTGGAGTTCCTGAGATCAGCAGTGTAGTACCCAGAGCTCAGGATAATCCGAGTGCAATCACTACTGTTGATCACAGTAACTCATGAGCTAAGAGTTAGAACAAAAGGAGAAAAAGCTGACTTCTGCTGCATTGCTCATGCAATAAATGGCAAAACAGGATTTTCAGAAACACTTCAGTGTTCTTCTGTCTCTGTTTCCTTAAAATCAGTAGTAAATTTCATCTTTGTTTCAAGGGGAACTGCATTAGACTGGTTAGTGGAATCAGAGCTGTTTTTGTTTTAAGTGTTTTAGAAATAGAGGAGGGGAAAGGGAAAGGGAAAGGTAGAGGGAGAAGGAGAGGGAGAGGGAAGGTTCAATTGCACAAAAGCTGTTGGAAATACTCTTTTTTGACTTTCAGCCCTGATACTGCAAATATGATAAAGCAGGATGGATCTTTAAGAATCGTTAATGACTTTTGTGTTTCTTCTGGTCCACTCCCTACTTTCTTACAACTAGTCATATCTGCTAACACCTTTGTACTTCAGATGCCAGAGAAAAGAGATTTAAAAATCTCCAGATAGAGGGAAAAAGAGAGGAAAACCTCTTGTAAATGACAGTTTTTTTCAGAGCAAATAGAACTCTGTGTTGAATATTCAGAGTTCTGGAAACTATATAACATGTTGAAAGAGAAGTATTATTTTAGAATAGGACTCACATGAATAAGGTTTTGGATTCTACAGCAGCACCTGTAACTACAAAATGTCTACATTACCATTAGCCACATCTATAAATGAAGGCATGACTAAGGCATGCAGTAAGCTGTGTCTTAATTTTTTTCCTAAAATGTACAAAAGTATGGATTCTCTCTATACCCCTGTCTGTGAAATACAGAGTTATCACATGATCAGGCTGAAAATACCACTTATCTGCTGGGAAGAATTATCCTCAGTTCCCACAAGATTGTGCTTGATAGTAGCATTCCACTTATAAGTGGTTTATAAAGAGTTAATAAATAATTAATGGATGTTATAAGCACATTTCAGATATGATCAGTGTGTGCAATAGATGCGTATCAGTATGTGGAAGTGTAGCTGGTTATATGCTATTGCGTTGTTAGAGCCTATTTATTAAAACAGTTGCAAATAATTTTGTAACCCTTCGTACACTTCTCCTAGCTGGAAAAATAACATAAACTGTGACCAAAAAAGGAAGAAATCTTCCCCTCAAAATAAAATTCTTTCAGTTCCTCAGCAGTACAAGTCAGTTTAACTGGGCTTTGGGTTAATCTCAACCAATCATTCAGCTTTGTTATTGTTATTTTAGTTCTAGAATGTATAAAATCAGATACTAATCTGTAAATTTTAAAATCTTTAATGTGGGAGAGGAACAAGCTGCTAAAACAACAGTGCAGATTAGCCTTTGATTAGAAATCCTAAGGAATTAAACTTGTATATTGTAAATGTAGACACATGTAAGAAAGATTTGTGGTACAGTACATTCTGTCCTTTTCCCATCAGTTATTTCACTGGGAAACTGGAACATAAAGGAAGTCTTGTGAGTTGTTGAGCATCACAGAGAATCGGGTCGATGATTTTGTGTCTGTTTTAGACAGGACTGAAATAGATTATGGGAGTTGGGGATTTTGTTCTTTTAAGAAAACATGTTTTGAGCTAAGAGTCTAGGTAGGCAGTAGCAAATAAAGGGGGATATACCTCTCTGTACCAGCCAAGAGTATCCACTCTGTATTATCCAAGTTAGAAGTGGTAAAATCTTTGAACTTGAATTGGTTCTTGGCTTCACTGATGCTCTACCTAAGGGTGGACAGACAGACAGACAGGCTCTGACAAACTGATGGATTTAGCTGCTGGAGTGTAAGACATGCCTGCCCTTTGCTGTGTATGCCATCCCTCTGCCAGATGTTGCTGCCCTGTATCTGTGACCGCAGAGCAGACCATGTAAGCTGGTGCATCAGCATCCTCCCTTCCATGGCCCAATATTAACCCTGAGGTTAATGCATGATGCATGGCTTTCTCCTGGCTGCACTACAGAGTGACTACCTATGGCATAAAGTGGAAGAAGGAAGTGCTAATATTTTAAAACAGCAAGATTTGCAAACTATTTCTGCTATTCTCTTTCAGAAAACCAGAAAGTTTGCAAAAACATGTCTCTTCCACTTTCAATTTTAACCTAATCCTTACCTTTGCCTTTTCCTTTAGTCTATCAGGGTATTCTGGATCCTAGTCCCGCAATGAGCTGTAGAGTGAGGTCTAGCTCTGAGCTCCTTCCCAATTAGATTCTTCTTTCAAGAGCTGGGACTGCGCTTGTCTAATGTATTTCTTTGAAAAAGGGACCAGGTCTCTTTTAAGACTTTGCCAAAGCATCATGCAAAGTGGTGTTATTACTTTTTATGAATATTTGTTCATGTAATAATACTAACAGTAGTATTAATATAAATTGCTGCACCTTGTCCATGCCTAAAGAATAAAATGTTTTCTTTGAGAAACTGGTAAAAGCTTGTTAGTTCAGTAATAACCAGGAAGGTGGTAACAATAAAGTTATTTTAGCTTAGAAAGGATCTAGATTCAGATCTGAACTGACTGGAGTTGTCTGCTTAATTCAGATCTAAATTTGCCCAATTACCACCCTGTTATAATTGGAAATTTGTCCCACTGTACATTAGGGACTCATTAAGATTTTATTTTGACCAATAAATCCCATATTGCTTGTACTTGCACTTTCTCCAGTTTGCATGGTTGGAAACTTCAAGTCACAACATTTCCCCAAGGAGTTCTGAGATCCCCAAACACTCTGCATTTCTAACATAAGGACTAAGGGGAAAATTCTGGCCCCTGAAGCCGATGACAAAAAGCCTATTAGCTCAGTGAAATCGGGACTTTAGTTGCACATTATATCTTTCAGATTATTATCTCTATTTCTTCCTCATTTCCAAGATTTATTGCACTTCCAAAGGACGCTATGTTAATTAACTAACCAATGTACAGCATTTTCTTTCTGTCATAAAAAGCTATTTTTTTTACTTAATCATTCACCATGTCAAGGAGCTAAAAAAGAATATGTTGAGGGGTTTGCCCTTGATTAAAACATAAAAATGTGGCAATAAATATTTTTTATTGGTTATAATACCTTTACTTTATTAGGAAGATAACAGACTGCTGGTTAACCGATCATGAAATATTAATTAAAAAGAAAAATATATGATAGGGAGTTATTTCTGTTGTGTCTGCCTGTTTTTTATGTCTTCTTTTCTTCCTATAAAAATCTGAACTTTTTTACTTTGTTTCTTATAAACCAAATGATATGATATGACCCAAGTCAGTGCAGAGAAGAAGCAGAATTTGAAATAATGGTAGCACTTCTTTTACTTTCTTGTCAGCTATCCTTTCTTTGGTATTTAGATTTGTTAAACAGAATGAAAGAGAAGAAAATACCATTTAGCACTGATTTCAGAAAACATCTTAAAAGTACCCAATCAATGAAATTTACACCTGTACTTAAGTTTAGTGTTGATCAGGATGAACTGTACCATCTGTCAAAATACTTCACTGAATTGGGGTCTCTGTTTCAAAAAGTAGTTATCAATATGTTGTAATTAGTGCGATAAAAATCCATCTAAAACTTCATAGCAAATTCTACATTTTGAAAAAGTCTTAGTGCTTTAAGAGCTTTACTGCATGTTAACAGCACGTTATAGTATTTAGAAAATAAAACAAATGCTTATTTTTCAGTTATATTTTTAAGAACTCTTTATTTTTGGCTCCACTCAGGTTACATAATTGGGTATCTTGCATGCCTACTTTTCATTTAACAAAAAAAATCTTATTACTGTAAAATTCCATTATTCTCATGCCTCCCTATGTAGTACAATGTTAAGTACACTACAATACTGAGTCCCAGATGGAATACAATGCTGTAATTCAATCGAGGGATCCTGCTAATGTCCCACACTGAAGAATATAGCTTAAGGGTTTGGGTATGGTAGCAAACCTCTCAGCCTTGAGACTGAATTACAACCTGACTGTTCAGTCTGGGCCTCTGTGTGGTTGTTTGAATGTACAAGACTCTGATTATTTGTAATACATCTGTAAAACAATTATTACAATAAAAAAGAGAAAGTAAGAGAACCATAAATTTAAGTTTGTCCAGAAGAATTATGCTATTATAGGAGAACGGGGATCACAAGGGGCATGGAATAGAAGAGAAGTTTGGCAAAGTGAACTACAATTTGCTCAGAAGGTCTGGAGAATAAGGGTCCAATCCTGTGGTCCTCATTTCTGTTGCAAAGCATTGCTGGTTAACTGCTCAAAGAAGATAAACCAAAAGAAATGCTGTGGTTAGGTTTGGATTTAGAATTGGTTGGTGAGGTAGTCAGGTGTATTATCTTCCTGTTCCCTCACTTTAGATGCCTAATTTTACATGTTTGATCCTGAGGCCATCTGCGCAACTTCCAGCTGACTCTTGTAGCACCCAAAATCTCCAGTGCTGGTAGGTTTCAGCAGCAAAGCTTACTAGCCACCAACAGTTCTGCTTCTAGGCAAAACCAGAAGTGCTTCAGTCCTGACAGAACTGCACAGCTCACATTCACAGGTCGCAGCTCTATGGGGCCTGACAAGAGCATGCTCGATGGGGAGGCTTCACACAAAAACAAGTGCACTCAGCAGATGTGCAACTCCACTTCTCTGCTCTTTGGATGCTGTAGCTCTTGCATCAGACCTGTGGGGTGCAAGGCTGCAGGTCTGCAGGCAACAGCCTCCTGAGCAGCCAAGGGAGGTAGGTCTGGTCCCCTTTTCTCCCCTGTCTGCCAGCCACATCTTCTCTCTTGTACTGGCCCCAGCATTCATCTGATCCTGCGGCAAGCCAATCTAAGGAGCTAAACCAGTCAAAATTAGCCATACAGAAACAAAGATTAGTTTTCAGGTAGTTTAGTTCCTTGAAGCAATTCAAGGCAAGATCAAACACCAGTGCCAGCTCAAGAGTGGCCATGGGAATGTGTGTCTGGGGATATAGGAAGAGGGACAGGCCTGTCGAAGAACTGACTTAGATCAGCCTATAGTGTCATAGGACTGCTGCAGCAGTCTGTCTTGTTGCTGTTGCTCTGGTTTTAATGCAATATTTAAAGATCAGTGGAGCCAGGCAAAGAAAAAGTGAGCACAACCTCTAGTTTAGTGGTTACAGCACACTGGCCAAGGTTTACCTTATACTGGAGAAATATAAATTGGGAAAAAAATGTGAGTAGTATTTTAGCACAGCATTCTAATAGCCCTGTTGAGAGTTAACCAAAAGCATCTTGATCCCTCACATGGTCTTTGGCTGAACATAAGAGCTATTTTTCAACCCCTGCCAATCTGTTAATCTTTGAGAGCGGAATATGCTCTATTAATATACTATATTAATACTGCAGAATTTTGTGGACACCAAGGTAAACAGTGTCAAATGAATAGCCTTCACTGTCACAACTGTCGCRGTCCGCGGGAGTGACGGGAAAGAATCATACGCACTCACAGAATGCAGGTTCAATTCCAACTTTATTCGGCAATTTGCCCATCTTATATATGTTTGTGCAGTCRTRCACTTTGCTAGGCCAATCACCATGCAGATTATGTCACAGGKAGCCAATCATGGCACCGAWCACGCACGCAGCGGTCAYGCCTTGTACCTTGCTACTTATTTAGCAAAGCTATCTTACCCTTAACCTTGGTTCCCACTGGCTTCTGCTAGTTTATCTGTACTTTCTCAGGATGTATCATTTCCAGCTGCACCAGTGTCCTTGGYGGACTACTTCAAAGCACRTAGCAGYGGCTAYAGCCTGAGGCCTAAGGCTTCAGCAAATTTAGCTACTAATGCTAAGCAAGTTGTGCTAAGCAATTAATCCTAAACAGTGTTAGTTCCATGCTCTATATCTCATATAGATTATTGCTCTGAAGCACCGCAAGGGCCCCAACACACAACACAGGGGAATGAGACCTGAAAGGTGGCTTGTTGCAATGCATCCACCTGAGCTGAGGTGCACTGCATGTACTGAAGTGCTAGGTCACTGGGGTGTCACAAAGTTGTGGACTGCCAGGTACCTCTCTCATGTCCCCCTTGTTGTCAAGCAGTCTGCACCTTCATGGAATTACCAATAAAACATTCGTAGGAGCAGATTAGGTTTTAAAATCTACCTAATGTAGCATGAAATTTAGAGTGTATGCTCCAGCAAACAGAGCTGCAGTGTTGACCCGTTATGCTTTGCAGTCACATTCTTCCATTTTTACCCTTTGAAGCCACAAGAGAAGAGGGAACAAATAACACATGCACACTACAACCATTTTCCTTTCATTTTTTTACAGTAGGTCTGTAGTATGTGTTACCTGTGAGAGTTTCCTTAGAGCTTGGTTTAACTTTGCTAAAAAGACTTAAAATTTATTACCAGGTTCCCTGATGGCTGTTTGTTGTGCTTAGTGAAAAAAAAAGACTTGGGTTTTTAGATTCATGAAAAGAAAGCCCCTTTTTAATTCTTCAGGCACTGGGGCTCTGCACRATTGGACTGTCATCCTATGTGTGTTAAGAGCTTTCTAAGCCTCAACCCTTAGCATATAGCGAAATGTACTTCACTGAAAATTAGGGAGGCACAAGACTGTGTGGCATCTATAGCTTGTGTTACAAGCAAAAGGCTGCTGCCATATTAAAAAAGGTATGTGTAAGAAATGTTCTTCCCTGCCTTACCAACTATGCTGTGAAATACTTTGTGATGTGAAATCTTTTTCACATTTTCATCCTCTTCTCTGGATTGCTGAGAAACAAATATTGGATACTCACTAGTCAAGAGAGTTCACCATGTTTACATATGCAAACTCTCTTTTTTGCTTCTGATGGGATGTGCCTAGTGATTCTAAGAGCTACCATAACTGAAACTCTGGACCTAGACTGAGTTGCCATATCAAGGAGACCTTTAGCTGCAGTAGTATTTACTGGGTGGATGATGAGATTAGTTTATGTCAACATTACAAAATAATTAAATATTTACATACATGATCCTACCTGCAGAAATTGAAGCCACATCCTAATCTGACTCACTGAAACCTGGATCCTGCAAATATGATAGTCTCTGATGTGGATTGAAGTTTCACAGAATAAGATTCCTGATTTTCATTCTGCCAGTGCTTGCAGGAGAGTTTGGGGAGTGCTCTTGTCCTTCTACTGTGTCAAGTTATGTTGCATCTCTCTGGAAGTATCCCCAGTGTGTAAACTGGGCACTGATTTCCCAATAGCACTTGTAGAAATGGGATTGCTATGATGATCTTGATGAGAAAAGACCAAAGACATGCAAGCATGACCAAAGAAATTTCATTCTCACATTAAAATACAGACTTCTGAAGTCAGGAGTGGTCTTCATTCCTTGTTTAGTAACCAGCATTTTTTCTAATTTTGGTTATATGTTCTCAAGAAAATATAAACCTCCTGTTCCCTTGTCCTTTTTTACAAGATATTAGACTGCCAAGCATGCACCTTGCAAAGCTGTTATACCCACCCAGAGACACGTAGAAAAATCAGGTACATTCCTTTCATGTTATTTTTCAGCATAGCAACTTGTATATTTGAGACCATTGCCAAGTATTCAGGAGCCTTCAACAAAAGACCCAATATTCCTAATTTCAAAAAGTGATCAGAAGTGACTGCATCCTGCAATTGTATTTCTCTTGTGTGTTTTATTCCTGATCACAGAAGTTGTAGAGAATGTTACAAAGGAAGAAAGCTCCCAGTGTTTAATTGTTTATGTCATATAGTTAGTCTGATGAAAAGAAGAAAATTCCCGTTACCCTTTCCAAGAAATTTAAAAAAAAAAAAACAGAATCATGGACATATATATTTCAGCTGCTGCTGAGCCATTACATTTCCTACCTATTAGGTAGTGCTCTCTCAGCATGAAGCAATTTTCTGCCATAGCTTCAACAGTGAGAGGACCATCATAGGACTGAGATCTCATTTTCATAGATTCCACTGCCCTCAGCAAAACAGCTCTGGGTTTACAGAGGTGTAACTGAGATCAGAATCTGACCTTGTCCACTGAAGTGAGGACAACACTCAAGTATATGTTCATGATAGCAGCTAGTCATAGATTTTGTGGTGATGGGATGGGGAAGCTTTACAGGAACTGTAGCACTTCCATTTGAACCTCCTGCTATGACGCATTCACTCTGGATCATGGGATGCAGAAATGACCACACAGCTGGGCAGCCCTTCTTTTCACACTGTAGTGGAGCCACTAATGGTCCTGACAGCTCTTGCAATGTCTAAAGCTTGTCTTTATACCCTCAAGTCACTGAAAGGACAATCTTGGCCATCAGTTCAAAGAAAAGATTTCCAGCCTATACGGTTCAGAAACCAGAAAGGAAAAAAAAAACCTCAAAGGGTGTTTTCATTCTCATGATTTTTAAAACAATCTAATGATTTTGTGGAGTCTGGTTCATGGTTCTTCAGTGCTTGGGTGTGTGTTCTTTTATTAAACACTGTCAGTAAAATTACACAATAGAAGCTGGTTGCATCCCTGTTGGGAAATTGCGGTTTTCCCCCGTGTAACAAGCTCAGAGCTCTGTGGGGCTTGGTATATATGCCAAAAGATTTCTGCATTACAGCATCAGGTTATCATAACCCATCTCCCCCTCCTTCCTACCCCCAGAACTCATCTATATGCTAATTTAACGTGACTAATGCCGCCCCACAATATAATGGCTCTAATGTTTTCAGGGGAGGAAAGAAAGTGGAAAGAAGCTGGTGCTCCTGTTTGATTAGGGCACTGTCCTCTGACACAAAAACCCCCCAAATTTTCTGATGATAATCTCTGACTGCATCAGCACYCTGGCTACATCTGATGCATCATTTGTGCAAGTGTGCAGTGAGATTTAGGGTAATGTTCCCAGGTCTGTAGCAGCAAGGTAAGCATTACATGCTAAACTTAAAAGATGTTTTTCTAGCTTTGCTTTTGTGGAAATGACCCTAAGCAAGCTCAAGTGTTTGTTTAAAGGGAAAGACACTGCCCTCATTTATTGTAAGAAGTGAAGAACTACCATATGCAGATCTGATAGAGGTCCCCACTGAGTTACAGAATACCTGAACTAGCTGGGATTTGGCTCCTGGGCCTTTCTGGTTCAGTCATACAGCCTGGGGAGCCTTCAGCTTCTCCACAAACATGTGCATTGATAGTCCCTCTGCCCCTTTCCCCCTTCCTCCCTCACACTCACTGTAATGCTATTAAGATATCAAATGTAGCAATTACAACAAGAAAACCCTAATTAGGCAGCCGCAGCTTCTGTAATAAAGGAATCAAAGAAACCTGAAGAAAGAGCTAAGAGGAAAAACAATAGAGGCTTTCAAATCACAGGCTTGTTGTTCTTAAAGGACTAGTCAATGCTGATAGTCCTCCATGAATTTCACTCCGCTAGCTTTCTCTGTACTTTTCTAGGACAAAAGAAGTAATACCAACATAGAGTCCTGTGGCCATAATCAAATAATAATTGGCCTCGGAGATCACTTTTGACAATCAGGGAAGTAATAAGGTTTCTGAATAATTATGAATAATTAGGCACATTTATGAATAATTACACTGTTAATAACTATCTAACACATCCAGTTTTTAAACTGTAATTCAGTCAGTATTGATTGGTTAGCCGTCACCTTCAGTGCTGTTTCCCTGCTCATTAATGTCCTGATTCAGCCAGGAGCCCTGCAAGGCTGCCGTTATCCTTTTGGCATAAGTCAGCAAAGAGGGGTTTATTGTTGTAGCTTCTGGGTCCCAAGAAAGGGGAAAACCTGCTCCACAGAGCACAGGTTTCACTGAGCATGGCAGAAGGACTTTCTTGGGAAGGAAATGTCCTGGCACTTTCTGTATGTGATATTAAGACAGTGCCGACTCGAGACCCCCTCGGCAGCAGAGGCTGAACTAAATGTCGTTTCCCCAAGAAAGAGGAGCCCGGGCGCTGGGAAGGGAAGGGCCAGGGAGCCAGGGTGAGTCACTGCTGCCACAAGGACAGGGCCACCAGCGCGGAGCGAGCTGTGCCTGCTGCTGCAGGGAGAGGCCACCGCGCCTGCCCCCAGCTGAGCCGCCGCCACCGCCGCCACCGCCGCCACCAGCGCTCTCCTCTGTGCTCAGCCGGCTCCCCGGGGCTCTGCCGGGGCCCAGGAAAGAAGGATTGCTGTGGGCATATTGCTGCCCCTGGCATTTTCCTGTCCTCAGCAACCACCTACTTCGCCTGTGTCTAAAGCAGTCCAAGGTTAGATAATTTAGACAATATAACAGATTTCACAGCTGCTGGCAAGACCAATAATAAAAGGTAATACTGTGTATACTATCCAGAGCAGCTCTGTTTTTGGGGACATTGCGTCAATTTTACTCCAACAGAATAGCATGAAGCCAATCGGTCAGACAAAGCAGATGGTGCATCCTAGCTTTTAAACAAGGAATATGTTTTGAACTGTTATTGCCCCTCCTCCTCTTATTTATACAGCACATTTCATCCATAAGAGCAGGGTCTGACATGGAAAAAATGTGAGCGACAGGCTTATACTATTTCAGTACGCTGAGCCACATGCTACCTACTCTTCGAAGAGCATTCAGGAGGATAAAGCATACATATCAGATGTCATGAACTGGAAGTCCCAGGTGGAAAATAAAGTAATGCTATAGGATGGACATGTGATAGTCCATGAATCTGGAATATTTTACACCAGATTAAAAAAAAAAAAGTAAATTAATTTAGTTTTCCAGGGCATGAGTAGCATTCTGAGTGTTTTCTAATAAAATGTCTTTTTTGTTGTTCTCCTGACATGCAGGAGAGCAAATTACATGGTGGACATAAAAACAAATGCTTAAATTACTCAAAGTATTGCTTTAATAAGAATATTAGCAAAAAATAAATGCTATAGCTGAATGCTCTACCTGTATGCTTCTTTACATTTCCATGCCCTTGGAAAGAAAGCTGATTCATTTTCCCTTTGGAGGAATATATTTTCTGCATTTCTCCCTAACTTTATAATTTCTGTGCTATGGTGCACTATTTTTGTATTTCAGAGTAGAAAAAAAATATATATATATATWTTTTTAAACAAAATCATGACTTGCTAAGGCTGTGGCTCAAGTCCTCTTCCAACTGCAAGGATGGAAGCAGCTTTCCAATCCACTCAGTCCTTGGAAAATAATTCCGGCTGTGACAGAGACAAGATAGGATGATCTGCTTCTCTGACTGTAGGTGAAATGATAACCTATCTACATCCTTCATAATCATCTTCAGTTCCAATTATCTTGTCCTGAAGGCTCAGAAAGCAGAAGAAAATAGGCTAAACCACTTAGCAGGAAAAAACAGAGAATGACTGCTAGATGTTTGTTAAGATGGAAGTGACCAGTTCTACAAGGTGGAAAAGGGTCTCAATCTATAAATCCAAGAAGGTCAGTCATGGAAGACTGGCTCTTCTGCTTTGGTTTTGACATGCTAGGAAATGGCATGGAAAAGGGCATACTTCTCACTTTCAGGAGAGCAGAAATGACAAAAGAAATCTTTATCAAAGATCTAGAAAATTCCATTGTTTTTTTTTCACATAATGTCTCATTAAGTTGTGGAACTCATTACCACCAGACATTGTGGAGACTGAAATGTTAGATGGATTCCAAAAGGGCTGGAGTACTCCACGTGAGGAAGGTCCATTATTAGACCAGATGTGACTTCTAGTTTGGTACAGCCACATACTTTAAACTGGAAGAGTTTACAAGTGTCACATACTTACTTTTCCCTAAGAGAGAAAATCTGATAGTTGGTTAAACAGATATTCAGTTTGATTCCATCTATTTCTTTTTACATTCTTAATAGAGTTAAGAAAAGTTTAAAGAACTACCTATACTCCATAACTCTTAAGAAAATGTAGTTTTCTTTAGAGACATAGATTTTAGCCATTATTCCAACACCCATAATTCATCTTCCCTTTGTTTCCCTATGGCTGTGGACAAACAAATAGCTTGGGAATTCACTGGTAGGATGTCTACCTCTCTCAGTAGGTACAGTAGACACATTCAAGGCCAGAATCCCCAAAGTTTTATTCAGAAACAACCATTATTATTGCATTTTCTGTGAAGCCCACATTTATTCCCACTGAAATGTGTTTTCCTGATTATCAGCTCCATCTTCTGGGTGCCCTGCAAGCAATGTTCTTCTTACTTGGGGAAAGAGAGAGGGGTACACGGAAAGAAAAAGGCTATTGCTGTTGTAATTTAATTTATTTATTTTTGTACTTTGAAGTGTTAGGGAGCATTCAGAAACCTGTGAGTTTCCCATTTGGTATTTGTCACTACTGATTGAATTTTGAGTGTGGTGAATATTAATGCTTGAGTAAATGATCAAAGCCCAGCATGGACACACTGTAAAAAAAAAAGGAAATAGATGAATRGTTGTTCATTTCCATCTCATGTTGTTTGATTCTCTTTCAAGAGGATTGCTTTTTACTGTTGGTTTTTACTGTGTTGATTTTGTGGTCTACAGGAGACCTTTTTCTTATTTAATTTGTCCCAACTCTGAACTCTCATTTTATCCAGTTATTTTTCTGGAGTCCTAAATAGGATAAGCCACAGTGTTGCAGTCTAGTATTTGCCTGAATGCACCAACCTGCTTCTTCCCAGACCTACCACACAACAGCCACCATCATTTTACTGAGCTCTGAAACACCCCTAAACATATTTATTTTCCCGAGTATGGGCTCAGGATCCTCTGGGGAGGCAGATCCTCTGCAGGATCTGCCTCCCCAGCGTTAGACTCCGCCAGGCTTTCTGTATATTCCTGCTCTCAGTTTCTACAGAAATACCATGCTGCAGTCAGTTTCTGTATCTGGGAAGCAGAGAAATGTAAGAGACAACCTTCTTCCTCTCAAAGTGAAGAAGCCACCTCGCACAGAGCCACCTGGGGCTGCCCCAGATGGCTCCCCCTCGTTGCCTCTTGCAAGTTGTGCACGGCACTGTGCCTCAGGCCATGCTACCTTTTGCCTGCCCCCACCCCAGTCCCCCCTTTCATCTTGAATTTATTCAGCCCTGCTCCACGGATGTCATCGAAGGCAAGGGCCAATTAGCTGAATGTAGTCAGTGTATGGTGATTTGGATCCCATCTTTGAAAAACAGAGCCAGGGGAGTGTGTTTGCAGTGGTTCCTGACTACAAACATCAGCAGTGGGGAAATGCTGGTGACCTGGGGCAGCMAGAGGCAGTGTAGCAAGAGGAATCAAAGCAGGGCACAGGGTCCTCTGACTAGTGACATACAACATGGTTTTGAGATCATTTTGGCATCTAGTGGGTTCTTTGGTTTTCAGTAAACATCATTAATGTTTTCAAAGGAGCATGAAATACACACTCATGCTTCCTTGTCCCCCCTCTCCTCCTCCAGCACAAAGGGGACCTTCTTTCGTTATATTTGGATAATTATTCTGCTGCTTTCCCTCCTGCTACCCGCTAAACTTCAGTGATTGATGAAGGGAACACATTGAGAATTTGAGATGAAAAAGTGAAGAGAGAGCAAGGCCAGGCAAATGAGCCAGTGGGTTGAAGCACTTGGGACATTAGAGGGTGTCAAGGATGGCAAATGACTTCATCGAAGTAATGATGATAAACATTTTATCTCTGTGCATATATGTGCATTATACCTAACGATCTCAAGCATAAGTAAGTGAAGAAAGGCACTAAATAAATCATATGAACAGGCCCTAAATGGGAATCCCTAAGGAATGGGATCTGAATTGTAAATGCACGCCTGAATTTCACACATCAAATTACAATAAGGAGATTGATATTTTAAACAGCTCTGTATTTAAAGGGTACTATATCTAGTCCTGAGGATTTTTCTTTTGCTTTAGATTTTTCTTCAGTTACAATGCATATATATATGTATAGCTATAGTCATTAAATGAGGTACTTTGCATATCAGTGGGTTACTCTGAGTTTCATTAGTGTCTCAGATTCTGACTAAAAAGTGTTTTCTGCCTGGCTGAGACCTTTGAAAGACATAAACGCTCAGGGACAAACTCTCTTCTCTGTTACACCAAACAAAATCTGAAAGAATTCCTTGAGTTCAATGAACTTACTCTAGACTTGGTCTTATGTAACTGGAAATACAGTCTGACACTTACAGGTACACTTCTCTTATCTCTGTCTCCCCCTCCCTCAAACTGTGGAGTATACAGGAAAAGAAAATGAGGTAAATTCTTAGCTGGTGTCAATCAGCAAAGCTTCGTGAACTGTCAGCAGAGCATGTCAGTTGGCACCAACTAAAACTCTGGTCCAGTATCTACACAAAAAGAGAACAGATTTGAGTGTTAAAGGGAAGTGGTTGCATGCAGAACAAATTATACTAGAAATATTTCCTCATTCACTTCTAGCCTCAGCCACCTTAAAACAATCTAAGTACAATGGCAATACTACAAACATATAGTAATATATCTAGTAATGTATAGGAACACATTGTAAGAAATGAAAATGTCCAGTAACACAGATCAGTACTATGCCCTCATAGATAGCACTAGCTGCTGCTACATTCTTCAGTGAAAATACGTGGGAGGATAACTGTGGAGATTTAAAATCTCTGGGATTTCAGGTGTTCTCCAAGTTTTCCCATCAGAGGAGGATTTTTCTGTGCAGCTAGCAAGTGAATTCTGCCCACAGATCTCACAGCTAACCCAGGATCTCCACATCCATCTCACTGCATTTGCAAGAAGGCTGCCTGGAAGCGTAAGGTCTGCGTGAGAGCAGAAGGGCATTTTCCTCCAGGATTCCCTGGCTGGAGGGAGCACTCTCAGCGCCAGGGCTTTGGCGATGCTTCTCCTGAGATCTCCACTCAGGATTTCCAGAGTAGGAAGAAGTGGTTAATGAAACTTCTGAGGTATCAGCTCTCCTTCTGGCTTTTCTGCTGATGATTGCCAGTCCTGCACACAGGCCTTCTTTTTCCTAGTTCTTGATTCTAACTTGGAAAATGCATACTGGGTTAAAATGTAATACACATGAATTTTATGCATTGCTGCTATGGATAATATATGCACTTGCACATGCTTATATATATGTATATTTATACCTGCATACACACATATATTTATATGTATATATGCATATGTATACACACCATTATTTCACATTTGAGAAACATTCATATGGCATACCACAGCAAAAGTAAGGAATTTAACCCATCCTCTGATTAAATCTTATCCATTATGAAGAACCTGGAAAATGAATGTATGAAGCATGCCTTTTTCATTTATACAAATCCCTCCTGCTATGGATACTTGTAAAAAAATAAAATTCATTTATTGATTTGTAGGCACTTTCCATGTGCATGGTGGTATACAATGAATACTTGGGATGTGCTACTTAAAAGTTCTTTTTTTTCAAACTAAAGAAGTCCCAAAGTGTTGCTAAATTATAAGCAAGTTTTCCCATCACTGGTATTACAAATTTTATTTCTACTGAAAATCAGAATGCATTTTTGAAATACAAAAAGACATATCCACTTACTCTTTATATTAGCAAACTATATTTTCCCACAAACAGTAAAAAAAATTACATCCTGTCATCTCTGCTGAAATGCTCAATCTGTCACTAGAGATATTTGACTATTGATTAATTTTCAGAAATATGTTGACATAAACCTTTCTGTGAAAAGTCAGTTCCCTTTTCTTCCATTCCTGAGCTTGCATGTCTTTTTTTTTTTGCCTTTTTGCATGATTATAGTTGTTTTGAAATCTTCAAGAATCAACAAACATACTCTGAAGTGAAGACATCTGTATTTTAAAATGTATCCTATCATCTTAGTTTTCTAGTCAGTCTGCAAAATATGTTTCCGTTTGGACTAAATAGGTGTGAGCTGCATGGCTAGTGATATCATAGAAAGTTTTCTGGTTTGGCTCAGTCCTTGCCATGAAACCAGAGCCTCCTTGCAGAGTTAGGAATGCAGTGTATCTGGTAAGAGTTCCCTTTGGGAAGTGTGTTTCTTATTAGACTTTTTTTTGAAGTATGACTGTTTTCTCTAGCCATCCTGGAGATATTTTGTATCACACTGCATAAGACATAGCCTATGCAACGCATCTCCCTCTTCATGTCTTTAGTCAGGAGGCTGCTTTTTACTCTCAGACTCCACTGGCTTCCTTAAATGTTCAGGGTATTTGGAGTATTGCAGGATCAAACCTTTTGTGGATATCCCTTGGGAAATCAAAAGAAAGATTCCTTCAAGCCAGCTAGCATCATATATATTCAATGAACACAAAGGGGATGAGATGGAGTGTAACCCAGTATTTGAAGGATTTTACTGGCATGATATTGCAAGGATCATGTTAGTCCATTCTGAAAAACATTGCAGCATTTGTAAGGGCTAAATGTGTATGCTCTGTCAAGTTAGGAACCTGCCCTTTCCAGTTGCTACAATACTCATGTTTCCTAACTCTAGCAGAATTAGAAACTGATTGCCAAACTGAATGAACCTGGCCTGTACTAATGCTTCAGCCTGCTACAGCCTGGAAGAGGGAAAAGAAAAATTTTACTGACAGGATTTTTTCCCCCAACCGATTTGATATTGTGTGCTTGAAACTTTTCAGAAGCATGGAATATTCATCTTGGTCCCAGGGAAATGGATTAGTGGATAGAATTATGTCATAACCTGCAAAATCCATTCATAAATGTTGCCAGCAATTTGTATTATCTGTACATCTGTGGTGTCTCTGCAACCTGTCATACTGCTCTGAAACTTATTATATGTCTGTATGAGCTGTGTGTACCTCTGTGGTCTAAGCCATAACTAGAAAATAGTCATGTCACAGAAAATGCAGAATTTGAATGCAGAAGCAGCATTCCAGTCCAGGAGAAAAACAGACAGGGGGTAGGAAAAAAGTCTTCTGAAAAGCACAGTTAAGCCCTTCGTGCTATGGAAATGAATCTTGGTTTTGGTGCTGGCAGCTGAGTTTGTGTTGATGCACAGAAGTAAAACAAGAGTATTCAGACAAGTGGAACATGATCTGATAAGCCTGAAAATAACTCTGCCAGGTTATCCAGCCTGAATGACATCCCTGCTTGTGCCCTTTCAACACGTTTGATTTGAGCACAAGCTTTCCAGAGGAAGGCTTTTCCTGTGCTTTCTATCCTGCTCTTCCACTTCACAAACACCCTGATGCGAGCAGCAGCGTAGGTTTACGTGGAAGGGGAGCAGAGAGGAAGAATACCTATAAACTTTTCTTGAAATGGACAATATTTCTTCTGTTTTTTTCAGTTTTGTAATCCGCCTGCCCTTCCAGCCTGGTACAAACTGAATCTTTTCCTTACTCTGCCAGCTTAATAGAGTGAAGAAGTTGTGCCTTTTACTTATTAGATGCTCGAACTCTGTGTGTGTACTCTGTATATGAATAGATAAAACTAGAAATAGGTCTGCTCAGATTTTCTGATATGAACAAGATGAAACAACTTTTATAGATTTCCAAGGGAACAATTTCATTAAAGCTGATATCCATTTCAATGATGCATTTGCAAAATGCATACTCTTATTATGTGAATAAAACTGCAACAAGATTTGTGCCTGAAGATTCATAGATATGAATAATGTTCACACAATACCAAATTTCACTAAGTTGAATATAAAGATTTATGTTTGAACTATATGGTCTTACATTTGCATAATATATGCCCTAGTGGTTGCATGACTGTATTTATCAGAAAGGGGCTGTTCTTCTTGGGAGGTAATTTTGCTAAAGCTTGTGATCTTTTGGTTCTTGATCAGTGAAAAGAACTGAATCTCATTTTCTGTGTCTGTCTCTTCATACGTTTTCCACCCTCATGTGCTTTAACTCTGGCAAGATGGATATATATTTCAAATCAGCAAAGAGTCAGCTGCCCATGAATCAGCCAAATACAGGCTCTGCCCCAAGCACCATCTTTAACATTTCTCCTGGAGATGATAGTTGCCCCATCTACAATATGCATGGCTTTTAGAAATCTTAAATGCTTTTACATGGAAAAATAGAGACTTCCCCCTCTTGTGCTTTAAGCATTATAGCATATCAGATTGTGGAAGTTCTGTGAGGTCTAATGCTCTGAAGAGATGGGTTGCAAGGCTGCACTTTGACCTGAGAAAGAGAAGACAGTTTGCTTGTCTCAGCCCTGCACTGATACAAACAAAAGATGGTAGGAGGAAAGGGGCTCAGTAAAGCATATTCGAATGCAAGGACACTTTAGCAACAACTGCCATCAGTGGAAGAGAGCAACTACACCCATGGACAGAGGGTGGGAGGAATGGATAAGGGGAACAAGAAGTTCACCCTACATCTTCAAAATGTAGAAGATCCTACCAAAAGATTTTGCTGTCTCCACATATTCCTCAGCAGTGCACCACAGGTTTATGTCCAAGTTCTTAACCTGTCTCTGTCTTAGTTCCTCCTCTGTGAAAGCAGTTAGTAGTACCTGTTCCCATGACTCAGAAGTGTATGTGTTAGATGGAAGATGTTGCTTTGTCAAAATATTGTTATTCATATTTTTGAAACATATTGTGGACTAGAAAGGTGCAAACACATAAACTATTGCTAGTGGGGTTTCAAACACACTTGAATAATGTAGGAAAACAGATATCCTTCAAAGTCAGTAAGGCTCATGTTCCAAAGGCATAGAAGTGAGTTTGAAAATACCATCAGGATTTTTACTTCTGAGGAACCAGGCAGATCATAAGTGGGTGGTAGATCAGCAGTCTTCAAGTAGTCTTCAGACTTGTACTGAAACCTTCAATGCCCTTACGGTATACACATTACCACTGGTTGAATAGTATTGCCTCTGAAGGAGGGATCTTTGCTCAGGCCTGAAAACTCCTGAAGCTCAGGAGAACTTGGATCAGGATGTAAATGTGGACAGGTCAACTCTGCTGGGCTATGACAAATAATGAAGAACATCAATACAGTTTCATTTATGTGACCACTTATCCTTGAAAGAAACCTTACTGACTTCTGCAATATTGGTTGAATTAATCAATTAACAAATACTGCTTTCATCTTACTAAGAAAGAACTGAATAGTAGAAATAACATGTAAAGAAAGAATGAGTAGAAATAGCACGCTAGCACAGAAATAGACAGATAACCATCTTTTTCTTAAAATAAAACAGGGTAGGTCTCTTGTTCTAAAAATACAGTTCTGTTTTAAAATAACAAAAATGAAAATTAAAGGGAAAGGATCACTGAAAGCACCTTTTTTTTCATGACTGATGCCTCTTCTGCAGCTGCAAGCACATTCATTTCTCCATAATCTCTAGCAGTGCAGAAGAAAGAGAGCCTTCAGGTGAAAGGTTACCTACATTTATAATGTCAGGCACTGAGACTGGTGAGGTAAAAGGTAAATGGTAATTTTATCATTAGCGTGCCTGACCCCTTGCCCCGACCATATCTCATAGGAGACATTAAGAACAGCTCACCTGTCAAGATGCAAACACTTAAAGGTCAATGCGCACAGAAATCTTCAAGAGCTTATAACTGAATTGCTGACACCTTTTATTGTCACCGCTTAAATAAATGATTCAAGTGGCAAGACAAGGGTAAGATTGGTTTAATGTCAAGATTTACACAATGAATTCTTGCAGCATTGTTTTCTAAACTCTGACTGTATATATTATTTTTTAATTCTAGAAGTGTGTGAACAATGAGGTGGATTTTACATCATTTATAGGAGTTTAAATATACATTCCTTTCTTGCAAGGCATTCCAGCATTGCACAGGGAGGAGATTTTGCTTTCATCAGAGCAGTGAATCTATATTCCTGGACCCACTGTTAACCCAGTGTGTAACATTAGACAACTCATTTGATCTCTGTGCATAAGAAGTGAATAGTAATCACTTAAAGGGACGTGAGGATGTCTTGAAACCTAATTGCAGATTATTTGTAACATCCACATACTCTATGATTTGCCAACTTCTTTCTGAAACAGTTGCATACCACTGGAGTTATTGAATAAAAAGCTTCATTTTTCCTTTCTAAGTATCACCTGTATCAGTAGCACACAGTGGTGCTTGCATTTCTGCCTGTACTATTTTGCTCCTGGCAACTTGTTGCTGCACTGCAGGTAATAAATGAGGTTAAAGAAGCAAAAAAATGTTGGATGCCCAGAGAAGACTTAGTTCCCCTTCATATTTAAAGAAACAATGGTCAGAAAGAGGTGGTGGGGAAAAAAACATTCTAAAGATAAATGTAAGCATTTTTACCAGTAGCATTTATGAAAAATAGTTGCTTGTCAAATCAACTAAAAATAGAAGAAAATGACGGCTGCGTGATTTTCTGTATGATCACTGTGCAGCTGTTATGTGGGGAGTTCCCTGCCTTCAGAGAAGCAGAGGTTACAGCCCCTTGGCCCGCTCCTGGCCAGCTCAGCCCACTGGCAGCAACGCGGCTGCAGAAGCATCTGTCACCCTATGCTTTCCTGGAGACAACGGCAGATGAGTGACATGTCCCCAACTGTTTTCACCACAGCAATACTTACGGAGAAGGCAGACTTTGCTACAAGAGGGTGCACCTTCCCTTCCTCTGACTGCAAAACTCAGGACAGATATTTCTTCCACCTCTGCTTTTCAGCAAATCTCTGGCATTTTTTACTACAGTATCCTACAATAGGTGATCTGGTCATAAGTGACTGACTTTGTTTGGTTTTGTTGCTGCAATGTAATTCTATTTAGAAACATATCAGTGCATGTTGCTGTCTCAAGGCTGCAATCTTGCTTCAGCTTTCACATTTTTAAAATGGGGGATATTGTTGTACCTGCAGAGGGCTTCCAAATATACAGCTGAAATGTGGTTTAAGGCAGCTAAATATTCTTTATTATTAATCAGTATCATTATCATCATTATTATTAACTGTAAATCTCAAGGGCACCAAAGAAGAAGATCTAATTTCTACTGAAATGCATTATTTCTTATTTATTTGCTGTTCATTGTGGAAACTGCTTACTGTCTGAGGGCAGAAACTTTGGGAAAAAGAATAAAAATTACTGTCTATCAAAGTTTTTTAAATCACAGTCAAAGTCCTGAACAGAAATGGGGATGGACTTCTAATCATTTCACCCTTTAGGAAAGTTCATCTAAGGCCCAAATGAAGTTGGACTGTGACTGGTATCACAGGACAACAAGTCCTTCCACTTATTGAACACCATTTGCTTTCCAGATAATTCTGCATCCTTTTATAACACCCAGGCTAAGATATTCTTCATGATTGTTACTGATGCTGCAGGTCCATCAGTGGAAGATAAAAAGCAATAGCAGTGCTGATCTCGCGCAGTCCTGGTGTACTTAGCACCACAGTATGTAATGCTATTCAAATAGTTTTGGATGACAAGATACCTAAAACCTCAGTGACCAGTGGCACCTTCTCCACAGGAGAGTCTGGCTGCATACACAGAACATAAGCAGACATTCATATGCCAGAAGTATCAGAGATTTCATTGGAACAGACCCTGACTGAACCACATATTTAAATACACCTAACTTTACGCAAGCAAGTCATGTCAGTGATACTTAGACTTAGGCTGAATCAAGGCTGTAATGAGTGAAGTGTTAGAACTGCAGTTTTCTTTTCAGGAATCATGTAAAAGTATACACTTTTGGAGGCAGCTACAGCTTTCTAACTGCAGAGCTATTTTTATGGAGTTTAATACATATAACAGAACTGTGTGAAATACAATCTGTTTTGCTTTGGCATTGGTCTTGTGCATCAAAAATTCTCTGCTATCCCAATCTGAACAATGAGTGATTAGGATATTGTAAAAATTTTTATAACCATTATAAAAATATTTTCTTTTTTTTACCTGATAACCTGAGGAAGACACCTGGTAGTAATAAAATTATTTTTACTACACTCCTTTCAGGACACAAGAGAAATAAGACATTTTCATTTTTATGCAAGTATTATACAGCTCTGCTTAAGCAAAACATCTGTTATGTCTCACCACAATCAAATAGCCACCTTTTCTTTGCTGTTTGGTTGTTTTTCTTGTTTGTTTGTTTTGAATTATTTATTTTCCATACCATCAGAAGCATGCAAAGAGTCACCTCCAGCTCAGATCAGCCTGACAAACCCTCTAAAGGCTTAGAGGGATAGAGGCTTGCTCTGTTGCTTACCAGGTAAAGCTACGTCCTTTTGGACCACAGTGGTCCCTCTCTGAAGTCTAAGTGTGATCATGTGCCAAACATACCACTGCCTCTAAGACTATGACTAGTTTGATGCACATGTGGAAAGAATATGGAATATATGCATTGCATTACTCTCCTATCTGGAGTTTGGCATGTTTGATAATTAAGACAGGGATTCTCAAATTGTAGTGTGGTTCCACCGATAGTATATCAGCTACTTAAATATGGAATGTGACAAAATATAACTAGCTCACATCTTTTCCCTGCAGAGAAGGAGACCAGATCCTCTTGCACCTCTCACAAAGCTAGAAGATGCCGCTCTGACCATTTCCAGAGATAGAATAAGGCATAGCCGACTAGGGGGCTGCTTACTTCTCTCTTACATCTCATTCTTTATACACAAGAAAGTAAAATTGGGAAAACCGTGGGCTGGGATATTCTAGCAAACTGTTGGCTCAAGGGACCTGATCTCCCATTTCAGGATGAGGCCTTTCTTTCTCTGGAGTCACATAGACTACCACAAAACGGGTGCAGATTGCAGACATCTCAATGTGGAAGTGTCTGATGCTTGCTTTTCCCCAATGGAAGTGCCAAAACAATGGTGCAAAGGAATAGAGCATTTGGCCCCAGCACTTCAGTGTAATTGTTGACCTTAAATGTTGTTATAAGGCTTTCAAGCATCTCTTTCCTCCATGCTTCTGCCTCCCCAAGGTGCACTTTCTCGTGCACATCTGTGGAACCAGACCTCAGCGCAGTGAAGGAGACAGACAGTCAGACTAATGCATTTTAATACCTCCTAACACACTCCAATTTTTGTGTGTTGTTTTGTTTCTTAATAATCTCCAAGTGCAAAATATGTAGGAAGCCACGCATAAATTCTGGTTGTAGTGTCATCCCCCAAAGAGACAGGCAGGAGTATTTTTATGGGAGAAAAGGAAGAACATCCAATTTTTCTCTGCAAAACAGGTGCACTCAGATTTTCAAAGTACATCGCACTTGTCTCTCTTGTTTATTTAATCCTAATTTATTGGATCAAGACAAAGAATAGTACAGTTTGGTCTTCTGGCATGTTCATGTCCACTGCAAAAAGAARGTCATTGCATTTGGGTACTAATCTACCAGTGCAGTAAGCTGTGATTAAAATGTCTCAGTAATGTTCTCAAAAAAGCATTACAACTGCTTGAATCCATATCCATCCATGACCAGAGAAGAGGGGATGCTAGTCTGGTTTGGTTAAATAGATATAAACTTATTCCCCAGTCAGTCAGCCAGAGAAGCAGCCCTGCATTTCAGTGAGCTAAATAAAAGATTGCCTGGGGTCAGGATAAAAGCAAAGGTACATGGGGCCATGAAACAGTTTTTGCTGTTATCATTTCACTTCAGAGGACCCAACAGAGTTCTCACAGGGGATCATGAGTGACCTCAGCTCTCCCTAAAACTGTTTCTTATGTCTCTAAAATTATGATGCTGTTCACCAAGAAAGTGAAGGGTTAAATAAGGAGGGTAAGTGTGGGGCGGTGGTTGTTCTGATTTCTGTTATGTTTTACTTCTGTCAATGAGTCTGAACTTTGGACATATAAGCAGGGAGGGATGAAATGCTTAAAGTGGAATCAAGGTACAAAGTGAGGAAGATATCTCTGTTCAACTTTGGGAAGTTCTGTATGCTTGAGTCACGCTTCCCCCTGCTGCCACTGCTGCTGCTTCTCTTTTATTTTTTTCATAATTGTCCCTGTTATGAGTCTTTGCTCACAAAGGTGGAAAACACGGAGGGCTCTAATGATTCATTATCACAGGTCAGAGAATGAACCACATAAATTTCCCTGGCATTTGCCTCCACACAGTACCTCTAAAAGGACAGCAGCATTCCTTAAAATGTAACTTTTCCCCAGTCAAAGACAGCTCAGCAAGGCAATGTACTTGTGGGCTTTTGCCAGGATAATCACCTTTTCCTTTCACTGCTCCTTGGACAACTTCGACCTTGTCTTGTTTCCTTCAGTCTGCCATGTTTTTTGTAATGAAGACTAGAATTCAATTGTACATCTGGGACTAATAGCTTTTAAATCTAAATTATTTCTCAGCTGCAATTACAGCCAGGTTGTCATAAACATGCAAGCAGTGCAGCACAGAAAGAAGAGATGCCTTCACTGTAAAAGCCATTTTGAAAGCAAAACTTCACTCTAATTTAAAGATGTTATTATTGTTATAGTTGGAGACTGATGGAGCTGTCCTTGAAGACCACGTCAGGTCTTCAATTGGCTTAGTTTAAAACAACAGAAAAGAACCCTTGATTTTACAGAAGAATGAGAGTAAGACTACATATAAAATGTCAGTAATCAATGGCAGTTGTGTTATTGTCATGACAGTATCATGGCAGCTCAGTGAAGCAATTATGAATTTTTCATAATACCATTGAGAGCAAGGACTTTCAAAGAGATAATAAGGTACTATATATTACCCAATTATCAAACATAAAATCAAATTAAAAAAATATAAAAAAATAAATCAGGTAAAATAAATCAATAAAACAAGTAGATCTTGCTTTATACACCGGGAAGAAAATACCTTTTTTATCAAAGACCACCGGGCAGCTCTCTACTGATGTAAATGGAAGCAACACCACTGAAGTCAATGTACTATTTTATAACAGCTGAGTACCAGAAACTTGCTGCTCAATTTATGATGACTCGTTTCACATGTAGACCTTACACCAGTGTCAATTGAATGGAAGATATCACCATTCTCATTTTGTAGGAGTTTAAATCCCTTTCCCTGCACCCTGCACTGCAATGACCAAAAGTACATGAGAAGACAACGGTGAATTGGGCTCTAGCTGCCTCCTCATGGCTCTGGGACATAGTTCTATCAGAGATATGCCAAAATAATGGTAGATCTTCTTAGGGCACCACTGGCCATACAGAATCAAGTGAAATACTGGCAGTTCCTTTTGGTCTTGAGTCACACTGTTAGTGTGCTTATATTGTAATACATAATCAAATGTGATTTGATTGAAAGTTCATTCCCTTGTAAAGCAAAAAAGTCAATGTAAGCAGTGATGGCCACCAGTGTGATACCCATCCTGTTGTTATAATGAGACTCATAACAGACTAGGATTGGATGTTTAGGGAATAAGTCTGTGCAGGCTTTCTGAATGGGGAGAATAAATTAGTAAATACCTGACTTCCTTAGTATATTGTTCTGGACTCTCTGTACTGACAAGAATCTTACATTCCCTGTGTGTATTCTGGCAGACTTTACTAAAAACATTTTCCCATTCTCCATTTCTTTCTGACAGATTCTAACTATTTAGCTTAGAGAATGATTAGTAATAGGAGCCAATAGCCACAGGAAGTTGTAGGTTGACAAGCAAAGGATGTTCTAGATATAACCAGCAAAAAATCAGCTAGAAGTTTTCAGATGAATTTCCACTAGGTAAGCTATCCACCCCATTGGGGTGATTGCAAAAGTGGTTTTGCATGTATGGTACGGGTATGAATTCAACTGCGAAACACAAAGCCATAGGAGAAATGGGTATTATTTGTTCTACTGATCACAAAACTATTTGTTTCAGAGTGAAATCCCATTTATTTTGCACAATACTCATGTATTTATTTCTCTCATGTTGAATTTGTGCTTCATCCTACTTCCCTGAAGAACAGAGTTTTGCAGCTGTTAACATAAGCAGGATCTTTCCTTCTGTTTCGAGATTAAGGATTGTGCATACTTGTGTTCTAGGTGTTCTCAGAATAGCATATTTCCCCATCTTGGTGCTTTTAAACTGGCTTGCAATCATTTTTCATAGAGTACAATTTTTGCTTATGATTTTTAAACAAATTCATCTATATCACAAAACCATTCATGTCTATGTTCTTCAATCTACTTATTTTACATTYTCCTTTATGGGCGTTCAGATCTGCTGATCAAAGGCTCTTAACTGGTCCCTTGTTAAAACAAAACTCTTTGGGTGTTGGGCTTTGACTTCTCTTGCATTGCACTCACAGGATTATCTTTCTTTTAGTCATACAATATTACAAAGGCTATTGCATTTTGTTAGTTCCAAAGCAGAACTGAATGCTCTTTTGCAGGGTCTTGTTCCTTCTTGAATACAGTGTCACTGGGAGGAAAGTTGCTCTGTAGACCCTAGCATGCTGATCATACTGGATTTTTCATAAACAGCTATGAGATACTGGTGTGAATAATAATGATAATACACTGAATTTGCATTGCATAATGCACTTTTCTCCCCACAGAGTAGCAGGTTTTGCTAAACAGTGTTTCATGACAGCTGTATCTAACTTACAAACACAGCAAGGGGTCAGCTGAGAAAAGGAGCCTTTGCACAATGAATGTAAAGTGTATACAGTTAAGAGTATGCAGTCATCAGCAAATGTTGGTGAATCTGAAAACAGACACAAAGCAGGCACCTGGAATTTTGCAGTCACCCATAAAGATGGTAACGCATCTGACTCCACTGAGAAGGACATCTGCTGAGGAACCTCCAGTGATGGACATGAAGCTAATGATGGTTATCTGCTGGGAACCTGGAGGGAGAAGCAAAGTTTTTACGGTGAGAGAAAGCACAAGAAAATGAATCTCTGTGTATGCTGCTGGATTACCAGCTGCTTCCAGAGCATTTTGGTTAATGCTTCTCTGAATAAAAAGCTAGGATAATTTCAGAATCAAGGAGTCTCCAGGATGTGACAAATGAACCAACAATCAAAAATATTTTCCCAATGATAAATAAGTTACAAGGTAAGAAAAAAAGAAGAGCAGAAAGAATTTTCATCACCAGTGATAAGCATGTAAAACTATAATTGCTGTAGTTGCATCTAACTCTCCTATTCAACAGTACTAATTCCTGAAAAAGTTCTGCTTCCAGCTTTCAGTGCCTGCCTTCTTTTATTCTCGTCACCCTGTGAGAATAGGTTTATCAAAAAACATGGCATAACCAACCAACCTTCTGCCCAGAAATACAAATGTGTTGATCATAGAAATGTTTTCTGTGATTCTAGGTATAGATGAGAATAAAGCAGAGTGCATTTGTGCTTTGTACAGTAATGATGTGCTTTGTACAATAAAGGAGTTATCAGGCATTTTATTATTGACTCCAGTGCCTATCAGTAGTGGTGAGGTTAATGTAATATAAAGTTATGTGCTTAGACCACTTTTTATTACATAACAGAACTGATGCTTCAGTTCAGCTAGGTGTTAAGTTGGTGCCTAACATGAAGTATGAAAGTCATCTCATTCATGTTCATAGAAACACTCACCTATACCAGGACTTTGCAAAATCAGGGCTTGAATATGAAAGCCTATCTTCTTAGGCAAAAGAAAAAATACTCAACAATGGTTTAGGCAGTTGTTATCCTGCCATTCCTAATAATTAATCTAATCAAAATGATCTGCCCTTTTACCTTCCTTCCTTTTGCATTTATTTGCTTACAGACCTGTTATTTTTGCCAACTCTTCTGAATTTTTGAGGCATATGATAAAGAGCAGAAAAGCGGAAGGAAATATGTTATCATAATTTGGTAAAGATTTGAAGACAAGAGCTTTCCCTTCTTGTTTGTTGTTAGTAAGCATCAGACATTGTCATTGCTTAAATAAATAAATAAAAATTTAATGCCATAAATACAGATGACCACCTTCAAACAGTTAAGAGCCATCTTTGATATGCAGCATAAAGCATTCAGTACAGTTCAAGGTGCAACAGTGCCTCCCTGATTCAGGATACTTCTCTTCACCAGGTATATCTGTATCTCTATCATGTTTCTGCTACGTAAATGGAGCCACTTCAGTATATAGCTATCAAATGTAATTTCTTTTAACTGGAACAGCACTTCTACACGAGAAATTGTGTTACATATTAGATGAAGTCCGGAAAGAGAATAGTTCAGCCCTTATACAAGCACATGTGATGAATGAACAGTAGAATCAGCTGAGTCAGTAATCAATGGTTGACTACAAAATACATATGTCTGGGAATCCAAGAAATTGATTTATTCTCAGAAATCACATCGTATGTTGAATGTAATGCTTATCAGCATTAATCTTCAATACTGGCTGCCAAAGATGGGCTGCCAGTGGGGCTGTAAGTTATTCATTTGTGTGAACTCCCTGATTGATGTTGTTCATACAAATTTCTATTCTCAAAGCAATATCTACATGGAAAAAATGTTTCACTATGATTAAGAGAATTATTGATGGTTTTATTGTTATACAGTAACATCTTGTCTAGGTTTCACAAGTAGTGGCGCATTCAGTAGCTTCAAATTTTAGGTAATTAGACTTGGTGGCACTTAGGGATTCAAATCACAGGATGAGACTCCATGCAAAGCACAAAACTTGCAATGGAGAGAAGCAGGAGATGCAGAYAGCATTTAAACAATTTTATGCCCTCACAGTTCTGGTGAGGATCAAACCTGTGAAGCTTTCTGGTAGGAAATCCAAGCTGAGGTACTGAGAAGCACTGTCTGCAGCCAGGGAAACATCTGTACAGAGAAACAGTCATCTCAAACCTCCTTACTCTGTCTTCCCCTACTGCCCCAGTCAGGCACCCTTCAAAAATGGAATGTGGGGGGAACCTCCTTAAAGTCTTTTAATTTTTCTATAATGGATATTCTCTATATGCCAGATGAGAGGCTTTTGCATCTCACTTGTCTAAAGAAAACAAAGCAGAAGTAGGAATTCCTATTTATTTCTCTGTCTTTCTATCTACCTTCATATCGTACCCAGCTACCTATTTTATTTTTTTTAGACAATTTCTGAATTTTCTTCACAATATTTAGCTTTCTTTCTTACAAATCAGCTTTACTTCTGCAGGAATTTGCATCTGAATGTTTATCGTATATTTAGCAACAGACTTGCATTACTGAAGGAAGTCTCTTGTTGGTTTTAAGGGATTTTTGTTAGAGTGTCTGTTGCTTTATTCTTGGAGGTCAAGAGAATGGAAACTGGGAAGGTTTTTTATTTAAAAATATTCATAATTTAGACTGAACTCTGAGGTCTGAATGGCCTGGTCAAATGTTAGGATCCACAGGAATTTTAAAACAACATTAATCATGCATTCCTACATTTTAGTCAGAAACCATGGGTATAGTACAAATAGTATGAATAGTACAACTCTGAGTTACATATTTTGGCTTCCCAAGGGTTAATTATTCTAGCTTGCTAGTCTAATTCTGAATCACAACCCTAGGTTTAAACCCTGGAGTGTGGATCTGAGAAATTGTCTTCTGCTAATCCAACTCCCCAGAGGCATTTTAGGTGATTACAGTCATTCTTGCTGTAATTTATATAATTATAGAAAATCTGATTTTTCTTGGTTGTCTTTTTTTTCCCATTTGTCTCCTGTTGCCTGGCCTGAAATAGAAGGTACAGATTTCATTTATGCTGCTAGATATGTAACTGTATGTATTTTCCCCAAGCTGTTGTATTGATCATGGGATGTTGCAGTGATGATTTACCAACTGACATGTTTGAAAAAAAAGATCTATACTGAACTCCCCACACAGGCATACCTGAGAGTCCAGATGAGGGAAAGGAAGAGCATGACATGCATCATAACCCATGCAAAAGTATGGAATATTAAAGGACATCACAGTATGGAGGCTACAATCAATGTATGTATTGCAATAAACCATTCCAGTAAATAAGAAGGGAATTTGTGGATGGCTTAGATGATTAACAATGCAATATGCAATGCCTTTCCACTCTAGGGGAAACAACTACTGTGGGAAGAGGTCCTATCTGGTATTAAGCCAACTGATAAAGTTAGAAAGAGGACAAGCTTTCAGGCTTTGAATCATCTCATCAAGTTTTTTTAGATTCTCAGATCATGAGCATTTCAAAAACCCTAGTAGGTCATTTCTATGAACCTGAGTAGAGGGAGAGGCTTAAAACCTTTTTCTGAGATAAGAAGCAAGAGGATTTAAATGTTTACAGATTCTTGGTTGCTCACATAATAGGTCATTGAATAGGTCATTGAATAGGTCATTGTGCAGGACGGGTTATTGACGTTACGGCACCCCCAGCCCTGCCTGTCCCTGCCAGCCCCCCAGGACCTCCCCCACCCTGCCCAGGCCCAGGCCCCCATTTCAGCCCAGGTCAGGGCTTGACCTTGGACCTTCCCTGTCATTACGGACTTGTCTGGCAGTCACTGGATTGTGTCCCAACCTTGCTTACCCTCACCAGACCTGATCCTGACCTGTCATCCCGGCCCAGCCTCAGCCTGTCCCCATCCCCACGGCAATGCCCGACATCCCCCAGCGCTGGGGCTGCCCTGACTGCCCCCAGTGCCCTGCTCCCTCAGGGTGGTGGGATGGGCCCCAGTGGCAATGCTGGGCCCTGCCACCACTGGAACCTCCCAGCTATACCAGCCCCAGGGAGCCACTGGCCCCACAGTGCGCTGAGAACTGGACTAAAAGGTCTTGATTAAGCTTCTCCTGCTACTTCTTCTCTTGGGGCAGCACAGGAGCAGGATGGGTCTTTCCCTGTGCAGCCTCCAGAAAGCACCAGGCTTCGTGCACTTGCATGGGCTGGTTGGTGGAGGACCGAAGTCTTACGTGGGTTAGACACTAAAACACAGGGTAGCAGGAAGGCATTTCATTTATGATGCAGAAAGACTTGGATCTTGAGTACATTTGGATTAGCCCTGCTGGCATAAAGATTTTCCTCTGTTGTATCCAGACAAATCTACCCTGCATGGCTCAAGCTGCCATGAGTTGCTTAGCTTCTCCTAACAGGCTTGCATCCTCATTTTATACCTCTTTCTAGTATTGCACTGGGTGCAAACAACATGCTGGGATTTCTAGGAAGTGTACTATTCCACATAAAACCTATGCCAAGCTTTGAAGAGGTTCTGGTTAAAAAAAAAAAAAAAAAGTATCCAAACCAGAAAGACCCAAGGGAACTACAGAAAAACAAAATTGGACCCAAAATCGTTAGTAAAATCAGAGGCAACAAGCATACACATCACAAAAGATACCAGATTAAAGGTAGTTAATAGGCACTCCTTTCAGCAACCTTAGCAAAGAGATCACAGCGGAACAGCCTTGAGATGTGTTTTCTCCTCCCTTTTTATGGTCCATGCTGTAGAGGGAAGGAGCAGTAAGGCAAGAAGGAGACATGGAGAAGCCTGCATTCCGCACCGTATGGATAGACAGGATTTTAGTCAATGGTCAAACCAAAAAAATTTCTATTTTTAAGTTGACTTAAAATGTTGGAAGGGGAAGGGAAGTATCTTATTTCAAATTAAAGACTTTTTTCTAAGCATAGAATTCACATATTGTCATAGATTCACAAAATTGAGACAATGTGATATTTCTTCCCTTCTGTACCATAGAGACAAGCAGTGCCTGGACTGGAAAAGATCCTAGTTCAAAACTCCTCTCTCCCAGGAAGGCTCCAAAGTGGGATTGTTCTGAGGAGGCCTCATCTCCTGCTGAAACTCTTCCGTATCTTGTGCAATGCTTAAATTCTCATTAGAGCACATCAGGGAGAGTGTGAGAATGACCCGTTAGTTGCCCACCAGGGAACTCTCCTGAGAGACAGAATTGATTGCCAAAAAATCAAAAATACAGAATAGTCCATGTCCTATTTGCAGTGCTGTTGCTCTGCTCCGAGGACTGAGGCAMGACTTTAGTCTCCAGGTCTGTCAGCACAGAATCTGAGGAGAGGAGGGAAGGGGAAGGAAGGGAAAAGCTACTACACATTTAAATTTCTTTTGTTCTCCCTCCAAGTATGGCTCTATCCCAAATCCTGCTGAAGAAAAGAGATAACATTTTTGGTGGGAGCTAGATCAGCTCCTCAGAACAGGATACTGGGCGTAATTCAAAATTTTTCCATGAAAAGGGACTCATGGCTGTAATTCTCCATTGCATCAGATTCATAGTGTGACACCAATCACAATGGTCTTATGTTAGCATAACACAGAAATCAGTCCTGTACTGTTTTAGCTACTTACAAGAATCAAAATTCAACAAAAAATAGTACTGCTTGCTTTAATGTTAGACTTCATGATGACTGATTCACAGTATTTTTTTATTTATCAGTAATTAATATCATGGCATACAAAGTAACTAACATAGCTTTAAGCCACTAGATTCCTTTGGGTTTCCTTCCATTCTGCCATTCCAACAAAGAACAGGTGAATGAGATATTTAATACATTGTTTCATCAGGAAATATTATTCCTTAGCAATTTGCTTGTATTAAGCAGCAGATTATACACCATGTTCAGAACGATATTTATTTGTAGCAGTTCACCACCTCTTCATTTACATAAATACTTATGATTTATATTTCTTGCTTTCTCCATTCTCTCCCTCCCCTACAGCTATATTTTTATTACAAGTTTTTATATCTGTTATTAGTAGTAAAACACTATCAGCCAGATTTTTAGCTGGTGTCAACTGGATTTGGACCTGTAAGCTCTGCTTGTCCCACTCAAAAATAGGCAGTGCGTGACTGAAGAGGAGAAGAAAAGTAATCACTGTTAAATCATCAAGCAGGTTATTGCTTTTCTCACTCATCCCTCTCCACCTCACCCCCACATACTAAGAAAAAAATCAAGACAAGAAAGGTTTTCAAATCATATATTCCTTCAGCAATAATAAGCTGGTTGATGCTTAAAGCCTCTCACCAACCTTAATCCCCTAAATCTCTTGCATGCCATAGCAAATTGAAATTCAGTTGGGGCTGTCCAGCCTTGTAAAGACAAACCATCCTTCATCAAAGAGGTGTCTGTATTGATAAATTGCTCCCTTCATACGCATGACATTATCTCTAAAAGTGATTTGTGTACATTAGGACAGCAGAAAAAGATGAAACAAAAACCCCTTAAGAGTAAACTAAGATGAAGAATGAAAAAGATTACTTGGAGCAGTCAAGTAGCTTTTTACAGAATCAAATTTGGGGAAGAATCATTCATTGCAGCCTCTGTAAAACACAAGTCCTGCATATAGGCACAGCAGATATGACTTACCATGGATGTACAACCCACTGTGGAATTGCTCAGATGTGCTTGCAAAGCTATTTTGGGGATGGAGTTCATGAGGGCAAAGCACTGAGCAAATGGAATGAATTCTTCTGTTGTCTGGTTGAAAGCAAACACATTACAACATTAACAAGTATTTTGATTCCCGCTGTTCTGGTGCAGCTGGGATGAAATCTTAAGATGTTGTGGTTTATCCAATGCACAAGCTCATTTTTCTCCTAGGGAAGCACAACTCCGGCTGCTGCTGCTGCTGCTGAACTTGCCTGTCCTGAGTAGCCTTTCCTCATCGCTCTTTGCAGTGCTCCTAAAATAACACATTTTGAGAAAGGTTTGTTCCTGTCATAGGTTTTCTGAGTAGCTGCTGTGGAGGATGTAGAAGGTTGTGCCTGGTACCTGTGGTCTATGGGCATTTGTATGATTGAGAAGTCTGAACAAACTAACACTAAGGGAAAGTGAATACTTGATAAAGTAGAGGATTAGTAGGGACTGGACAGTAGATGGGAGAGAGAGAAATATAAGCAGCATTAAAGGGTCAGTTCAGTAAAGCATTTAAGTATATGTAGTTAAACTTACACAAATGATTAAGTGATTTGTTGAATCAGAGCTTGGAGCCTAAAACTTCATTGCACACCTCAGCTGTTCTGCTGAGCATTGTTAAATCTGAGAGCCAGCAAACAAATTTGCAATTTAAGAAAATGCATGTTTCCCAAATCTCTAATTTTGTTTTCATTTGGAAAATTTAGACTGTGAATATTTAGAAGTCTTTCAGGATTTCTAAGAATTGAGGCAGGTATTTGGTTTTATTTTGCATAAACTCATTTTTTAACTTGATACCAAAGAAAACAAATTGTGTTTCTGTGCAAAGTTCTGTTGCATATTCTATCCTGTTTAAACTATAAATGTAAAATAGATGTGAAGCACACCTTTTTCCAAACTGAATTCAGTGGACATGAAAGGCAACAGTTTGATAGCTTTTGTTTTAGTAGCATCATTCTGCATTGCAGTGATTTGTGGGTAAATATCTATTTTGTAGGTATTGGGAGAAAAAAATCTTCCTATAAAAGAACAGGACACAGAAGGCAATTCTGACAAAGACAAGCAAAATTAAACATTGAGGAGGAAGGACCCATCCTAGGGAAATCAGAATGCTGAAGCCTACTGGTTTATTACATACATGTTTTAAAACAAGAAAAAAAAATGTAGTGAGTTAGTTAAGGGCACAGGAAAAACATTACTGAAGGTGCAAAGTTCCTTTCATTTCACCAAATGCCCACTGTATCCACTTTCTTTTTGAGAAAACTCTTGTCACCAACTGTTGTCACATCATCTGTAACATCTGTCTCCATATGAAATCAAATGGCAAGAATTTAACTTTTTTTCTAAGACCATCAAAAAAAAGTAATTTTTTGACGAAGCTGTCATTTCCTGAAGTTTGAACCCAATTCTAGACAGAGAGGAAAGGTGGAGATCTGAATCCATTTTATAAGGYTGTGACATCCTTGGGGTATCCTTTTGCCAGCTGGATTCCTCCAGCTCTTCCAGTCTGTACCACCGGGGCTATTCAGATGCTGGCCATGATCCTGGTAGGTTTTGCAGATGAGAGAGCTGCTGGGGGGCTCCGCGGGATTCCAGTTGGGTTTAGGATACACTTGAATGTGGCAGCTTGCAGGAATGGCTCTTACATATAAAAATTCTTCTCTCATAACTGAAGTGTAGGTTTCACTGAGGCAGAATCCAACACCTATCCAGAGCCTTTGCCCATGCATAGCAACATTATCGAACAGTGCAGAATCACAGGGGAAAAAAATACAACAAGAAAAAATATGATCAGAACATGGATTTTTGTCTGTCGGAAAACAAGGCTTTGGAATTCATCTTTTGGGTAAATTATGAATTTATGTTTTCTCATCCAGAAAACCCCCACTTTCCATCCTAAAGCATATTTTGCTGTGGTAAAATCTAAGTCTCTTTATATATTTTGCTATCATATTAAAATAATTTTTTTTTAAATGAAGAGAAGTTTAAAAAAGCAAGACTCTTTGCTGCAAAACTTTCAGGCAGGATGTTTCAGTATTTTAAAAGATTTTTTTTCCTAAAAGAAACTGTGCAAAATACTAAATAAAGTGAGATAAAGTAAAAAGCAGCTCGATCAAAACAGCATTTTCCAAAGGAAAATTGTTTGAGCAACATTTTCTATTCATATCTTGCAAGAACTAGCAATTGAAATTACTAAAGAAAATTGAAATAACTAGTCTGATCCCACAGACATAATCTGACCAGTGTGGTTTCTGTCTGTCAGACTACTGCAGTACAACATGCTGCCAGTGTAATACAAGTTTTCATTTGGTGTAAGTCAGTGAAGTTCTTTTAAAGTCTTTTCTTTAAAGATTTTCTTTGTTTTAGAGCAGCTGAGTCTATGGCACATATGTTTTTCTCAAGAGCCTACTCAGTAAGTTTCCAGCCCCAGATCATAAGGAGCAAAAGAGTATTAACAGCTTTTGTTGTAGAAAGCCCTTTCTTGTCTCCAGCCACAAAAACCTCTCCTACCTCAGGCTCTGTGATACCAAATGGTAACAGGCATTGAGCGGTGGTAACCCCAAATTTTGCAGCCGTGTTATGAACCTTTTTCCAATCCTCCTCCCTCCCTCTTTGCTCAGCCTTCCCTGTGGCGTCGTGGGCACTTAGCAAGATGGGCCACTGAGAACAGCACAGCATTTGCCTGCCCACAACTGGTCCCCAAAGAGCAACAACAACAAAAACACCAACAAAAAACCTAAGCAAGAAAGGAGAGATGATTACCAGAATAAGAACCTTTTCAGAAATATGTGGCAAGTCTGTATATACTTCCCTGAAGATCATGAGGGCACACACGAGAATTAAGCTGATTTTACACAGACCCTTTTTCCCTGCTTAAAGTTGGTGACTCATTTCAGGAAGGACCTTGACAAATAGAAGTCATTGACACTCTCCTCATGCAAACTTCATGTGCCTCAGTCATCTCTCGGTGATACAATTTCATATGCATGATCCAAGTTCTCCTACAGTGTGTTGCTCAGAGAATTCAGATGACTTGATACACCTGTTAATTGCCTAACTTATTATAACTAATTAGTGAATTGCATTACTAATCCTGCAAGATTTTCTTTTTCACTTTGTGAATCAGAATTTCAAATAAATTCCTCTATGTGTGTTGCTGCACTCAAATGCGTATTTTAAATGTAATATGGGTGCAGATGTACAAGCTAAATTTTAACTTATATTATCTGCTTTCTTAATTTGCTATTGCTATAAAAATAAACAAAAGAAAAACAAAGTGAGAACGAGGTAGAGGAGGCTCATCTATCTCTCCTTTATAATTTTGCTTGAGTTCCCTAGACAGGATAAAATTCAGCAAGGAGGAAAAAATGGATGCCTATATGCATGCATGCATGCCTAGGTGGGTGAGACTAGAATTTGCTCATGTCTTCACAGCCTTGTCACCATTACACTGTCTCCTGTATGTACATATATGTGTGAGTGTGAGAGTATATTACTCCCCGTTAATAATTAAATGCTGCAGTTCAGATATTTCATTTATTTCATGTCACTGAAAAATTATCAGGAGCTGATAATATCTTTGAAATACCATGCAAGCATTTTTATATCACACAAAGATCAGAACTCCTGCATTCCCTTTGAGAGCATCAGCCTGTTTTTCTTATGATGTGGAATTTTTGCCAGGAAAGAGTTTTCATGCCTGTATCTTCTTTCATTTTTATTGTCTCCAGAATCCAGAAAATCAGCATGTTTTCTGTCATTTCTACATCTTTTATTAAATTTGTACCTTTAGTTTAAAATTTAATTTTGATATTCAGATGATTTTGATATTCAGTTCAGTGCTCCCAGAGGATTTCTTACAGAACTAGGGAAAATTAATCAGTTAAAATGTTGATCCTATTGATAGATGTTGATTCATTTTGTTTCATGTGCTAGTAGCAATAGTTCTGCAGCAGCACAGAGAGATTTGTCGGGCCAGATCCTCTTCACATACCTGATTTAGTCTGTGATGGTCTGTAGCCTGAAGATCTTGTAATTTAAATAATTAAAAGAGAAGCAGAGCGGGAGAGAAGCACTAGAAATGTTCCTATTTTACGACCACGAGCAGAGGGACAGAGGGCTGGATTCACTGCACGACTAGCTGCAGCACAGCTAAGTTAGGTACCTCACCAATTTGGGCTCTTTTTTCAGAAACCAGCCCCTGCAGAGGCCGCGTCGGTGCTCCTGAGATGTGAATCTCTCCTGTAAGTGTCTCTCCCTCTCCATCTATTAAACAGGGAGCCAGGGGCAACTGCGCCCCCAACTAGATAGGCTTCCTCGAGGGGCTGGAGGCCAGATTTTTTTAAAGGTTGGGGAAAGATGTTGATAGCTCCCCAGGGAGTTTTCCAGTAGAGTCCTAATTCTCATGGAAATAAAACAGCTCACTGGCTTTAAAAATCTGGCCCCGCGTTACAGCTTTCAGCTATTTCCTACTGCCCGAAGGTTTACAGCGAAAACAACTTGCTTCGTCGCCCTCCGCCCCGAGCGGTCTCGCGCCGCTCCGCGCTCTCCCGGCCCTTGCCAGAGCCACTTCGGCAGCCTTCCGCTCGCGCCGAGGCCGCCCCGCGCGCCCGGCGCCGCTCCCGAGCGGCTCCCCTGCACCGGCGCCTGCTGCGCAGCGCCGAGCAGCGCGCGGGCTTCGTGCCTGCCCGTGGCCAGACGCAGCATCCGTGCGACACCGCCGGCCCCTCGAGGAGCGCCGGGTATCAACAGCTCTTTCTTGTGGTCAGGTGTTAATCACGCCAGCCTCATGCTGTACAAATGCTTCCTCGCTCTTAGGTGAAAATCCCCGCTGAGGGCCGATATTCCTACCCCCCTGCCCGCACAGCGCCTCCCCCGCCTCCTCCGGTGTCTTGGAGTAGTAAACCATTTGTTTAATCTCTTTGCTTTTCCCTGACTGCCCGCACTGAAATGCTGCTCTTTCTGAAATAATTTCCTGACTATTTGCTAAGATTCATCTCCGACATTTCATTAAATATGATCATTTAACTGTACAAGTACAAATGTATTTTTAATTTAGCTTACTGCAGATATTATAGATGTGGGGAAATGAATTCGCATTGCTCTAGGACAAATATATCATTCACATATGAATGCCACAAAAGAACAAATTATTAAAAATTACTGAAACTTCCACAAAGATTTATACTTAACATTTCCATTTTCAATCTCAGTGCCAGGGAAACATATAGCGTGTCACTATATCATACATGATATTATGAAGAATGTTTGGAAGATTTCACTGGGAATCTTTATCAGCATTTCAGTCTTAGATTTCATGCCAAGGAGCAAACTGTGGTTTCAGGAAGAAAGGTGAATTCAGTTGGGGTTTGATTGGGAAAGCCTGAATTATCAAATAGGCTTTTATGCAAAGAGTTCCCTGACCACACATAAAAACAGATATTACTTTAATGAAGATAAGCCCAGTAGAATAGAATTAAATTAAATATTGATTAATTTATCCAATGTATAATCTATCTATTATGTTTTGTAAGCCATATGTTTATAAACCACTAGTCAAGTTTAAAAAAACAGGAAAGATATAAAAAATAAACCCCAAGTTGGTTATAGAGAGAGATGACTCAGACTTCAGTATGTGTCTCAGATATTTCTGAATTTTATGAAAAATTGGGAGTGAGCTGTTTTGGGTTGCATTGTCTGTGGGCTTTTTTCTGCTTCAGGACTGAATACTGTTGTTTAGTTGAAACGGTTACTGTCAATATATTGCATATTTTAATGTTAATAGTGTTTTTCATATTAGCAAAACTTCCATATGTCTAGTAAGGACTCAAGGTCCATTGTGCTAGTGCTGCTATAAAGAAGAGGAAAAGAACACAGTCTCTGCTCCTGTAGATTATGATTTACCTTTTAGAAGATACACAATTTATGAACCAAACAGACAGATTGATGGGGCTGCTAAATAACAGCACTTAACACTTTAAAGTGTTTAAAGTGGGACAGTGAAGTTTTAAAGATGTGTTCAGTCTCTCTTAGCCTTGATGGTATGGCTCCAGAATCACTTGCATCTTGAGCCGTGATTATGCTCTGCTTTTGTACAGCATAGGGAGCCCTGGATTATGACCCTTATGGCCATATAGAAGAGAAATAGTAACAATAAAACAATAGGATAAATCACATATTGGAATTAGGGAAAAAATGTCTTGTTACTCAATTGGGGAAAACAGATTTTATCATATTCTGTTTTTCTTAAATGCAATTTTTCTTAATTCTGTTCCATGAATTGCTTAGGTTTTTTGTTGTACAAATATTATAAATTTGTATTTTGAACATAAATTCCCTACTTTCACAAAGAGCAACTTCACAATACAACCATTTTTGCTAAACTTGAATATAATATTGAGATATAGGATGGTGCTCCCTCTGTGACTCAAAGCTTCTAGATATCCTAAAAAAATAAAGACAATTCTTTCTGTGAAAAGCTGCTCTGCTTGGCTTACAACTGTGTGTGACATGCATCTCTAAAATTCATTTTGAAAAATAAGTTTAAGATTTCAAGATTAGGAACCTGAAATCAGATTCCGTGACATACTCATACTTAGGCACTGAAATAACTGCCCTTATTTTCAAAAATAACTGTGTGTACAGAAACAAGAGAACACAATCTCCCTTTGTGTAATGTTGCTCCCATAAACAATATGCCAAACTGCTCCGCCGCATCAAATAAAATAAAACGGGAGAGAGAAACTGAGACATACTGCCAAAAGATAGCAAATATTCTTCAATCAGCCTGTCAAATTCTTACTGTAAGCAGACAAAAGCAATATGCCTTTTTTCCAGTTAATTATATAGCCAGTTCATAACAAAGTGGGTTTAGGATGACACACACGTTGTCATCTTTTTTTGTGTGTGTGTGTGTGTGTGTATATGATAATCTGTGAAGAGACAGGAGGTGAAAGCTGATCTGAATTCATGTTCAGTCTAGTTTAGCATATTTGAAATGAATTTCTTCAGTTCTTCACAGTTTCCCAGTGGACACTGATAAATGTCCCACAGCAGGGCGCTTTGCTAACGTCTGTGTGGGAGAGGTCAGAGACGAGAGCAGCTGAGAGGCAGCAGCGCTTCATTGCTGCAGAAAACCAGCAGGGCTGGAGAGCAGACCTTCGCCAAGCGCACTGTGAGGCCGTTTCAGGAGGCACGGGGCCACTAGATTTGAGAGCTGTTGCTAAACATCTGGTCTCGCATCACTCAGGTCCCTTGTGAAACCACCGCCTCCTTATTCCAGCCCTGCGCTCTTTGCTGTAAGCTCGCTGGTGGACATGGTCAGAGACCAGGAGCACAGTCCCTTGCTGCGCTCCTGCTCTGCCATGTGACCCCGAGCACATCCCCTCACCTTTCTCTGCCTGTGTTTCCGTCTTGCCCATTAGGCTCTAAGCTCTTCCTAGCAGCAGACCTTGTATTTGCACTGGCACAACGAAATTTTCATTTTACTGGCCTGAGACACAGGAAGAATTTTAGAATTCCATTGCCATTCGATTGTAATTATCACTGTAAAATAATTTTTACCGCTGGTCAGGATTGGAAATAGTTGACAGAGATATTTAGAAAAGGACGTTTCAGATTATTGGGATCACCTGGATTGTGGAGGAAGCCAGAACCACAGAGCTCTGAAATGAAGCAGCATGTTGAGGATGAGGAATAATTATAATCCTGAAGCTGAAGCTCATGCAGGATATATAGTTTCAGCTATTTGCATGACACAGGGATTTTTTTTAAAGTTACCTATTCTGTTCAGCAGGCTGTGCTATCAGCTCCAGCATCATAGTGATATATGTTACATGGAATAGAATAAAATTTTAAATGCAATGAAACAGCCTTCTCAAAAAGTCTCCTCATCTTCTGATGAAGAAAATACTGCAATAAAACTGTAAGAAAGTTTTCCAAAGTATCTCAGTGGCTCAGCTCTGGTCTCATTGTAAGAAATGTGTATGAGAACAAAGCTACCAGAAGATCCTAGTTTGTATAAAGGCAAAAATGATGAAAAAGGACAGTGTCAACAATGGTACAAGTGCTGAGTTCTTTTATCAGCTTTTCCTTAAATTTTCTAGATTATTTTATACCCTGTGCACCTGGAGCCCAACTGAATTTTATTTCGGCTGTTCAACACATTTGAAAGTCTGGCCTTTGGTCTTTACAAACCTATTGAGTTCAGTCCGAATTTAACTGAAAAAACACATAGGAGAAACTAAATAAGCACCTTAGGATTCAGTCCAATTTTATTATAGTACACTTCTCTTTGAGAAACAACCATAAAGCTGGTGTTTTGCCTGAATGTCCTGCCAACCTGTATCTGGTCATGGAAAATGCATATTTTATCAGACATTATAAAGAGATGCTTAAAGGGGCCTACAATTGAGAACTGGATCTAATTGACTGTACATGAGTGTATGTATCACTTCAAATGAGAAATGCAGTTGTACAACTGATTGTATGACTTTTGCCTGTGAAGTCTAATACTGATAATATTGACAGGAATTAGAAGTAAGAACTAACAAAGATGGGATCCTGATATTTAACCAATCCACCTATTTTTGCAGATCCATGTCAGTCACCATTTCTGTGTATAGCTGAGAGAATAAACAATATAGCCAAGTAGCAAATGTATAAAACAACATAAATAAATGCTTGTGTTTCACTGATGGAGAGTTTTGGTCAGAAATAGATCCATGTTTTGCAGTCAGTCAAATTAACTGAACAAGGGGAAACCTGGATTATGATGCTGTGATATATTAAGTTTGTGATTAGAGATACTGTAATTCCTAGGTAGTGGGAATAGCAGATGCTCGAGAAAAAGCCAAGTTAAGGGAGTTAGGTACCAAATCTCATTGAATTTCAACTGCAGTGCTAGTTATCTAATTGTGCTGCAGTAAGGAAGCTGCTTTTTAAAGGGCCTTCAGCAATTTTTTATGTCAAGTTACCTTTGACCAAATTTACTTGGCATGTTTTTTTTCCTTTTTTCCCAGGAATGTTTTTTTCCAAACAATGAAGGAGAAGGCCTCATGCTTGAAGTCTCTGTCATGGCCCCTGTGCCTTGCTAGAGTTTTGCTTTCTTTATTTTCCATTTTGTTTCCGATACCAGCAAGTGCTCTGCAGTCTTCAAATCTGTTTCAGGATACACAGAAGAGAAGAAAGCAGAGGCTGTTTTTAAAGTTTGTTTTTTTCTTAGGATGGAGCTAGTGGAAGATGTCTTGATATTTGACCAAGCAAATTACGGCAGCTAGTAGGTGCTTTAATTTGTATGCCTGAGGCTTAAACACTGCCACATCTACTTAGGGACCTGAATGTTACTGTTCTGCTCCTGTTACAGTTAGCGATATTGAATCGTGTTACTGTGGATGTGTGTCTGTAAGTCTTACTGGCTACACATGTGCCTATGAGTATATTTCTAGCATGGGGATGGTGGATGAAAAATAAATCTAAAGATGATGGAGGAGTGATTTTTTTAATTTAAAGAAAATGATCCATTGGTACGTGCTTGTGGACCAAATGAACAAAGGTGTCATAAGTAGTCAAAAGTTTAGGGTCTAGAATCCCTACTAATCTGAAGTGATCTTGAATACAGGATGTCAAAAGCTTTAGAATTGATAAGAGAACAGTCCTAGATCAGTGTGACATGGCAAACAACCAGTTGAAGTGCTGAACTAAATAAGCCACACTAATATACAGGAACCTTACTTATTTATTTTAAAATAAATACCTATCTATAGCTTTTCCCATCAGGGTATGACCCCTAAAATGCTGTGGCTTGTTTTATGGAAGTGCATCATGCAAGCATATATTCATGAGATACAGGTCATCTAATTATATACTCCATTCAAGCATGTCATATATATTCTGAATATTCTGATTACAAACTGCAGCATCGAACTGATGAATAAGTTATTTCCAGGGTTCAGTCATCCTCTAACTTAAGTTATTACCACATACTCTCTAACCTTCTGAGGACAGTACTGGTTGTATATGCCATCTACAATTAATGCCTAGCCCAGTACTGCTGCGGCTCTTACTGTGTGACTACAGCTTTGTAATGCATCGACACTGACTCCCACTAATACCAAGGCTGGGAAATGAGCAGCAAGCACCAAACTAATCAAGGCCAATATTTGCACTCTACCTTTACAAAGTAAAGGTAGTCTCCTCTAGGAGACTAGATTGTCCTCCTCTACTTGGTAGAAAATACTAAAAGAAACCTATTATGGGGTTATTCACAGCCAGTGTCATGGTAGTTTTTGTGGTCAAAACAGGACAACAACAATCACAGGAATTCATGTTTTCAAAAGGCTGCCAATGAAGGTTGCTGTACAGAAGTGAGGGTATCTCCCGACAGATAAAATACAGACTGAAAACTGGAGCTGTGGACTCTGCTGGCACCCCCGCTGCCGTCTTCCTGTGTCACCACAGGAGCCTCAGCAAATGCTGTGAACCCAGAACTGTCCTTCTGTAAAACGATTACRTATGCCATGTGCAGGTGTAGGCATTTTCTGGCTCCCATCTTGGAGCAGCTTCCTCAGGAGAATGCTGTGAAACTTTGTTCACTGAGTTTCTTAGTGTCTCTTGACTTTTGATTTTAAAATGGGCAGTGAAGCTCCTGTGGAAGCCTGGTTTAAATTTATCTCAGGAAAAGTTTTTCTAGAGACAGTGCTGTTTTTTGATTCAGAGGCTACATGTATGGCTGTACTGACCCTTAATAACATTGCAGTTGCACCGGTGATAACAGCACAGCAACAATATTGGGAATAGTTTAGCTGACTCTGCACTGGCATGGAAAACACTGTCAGCCTCAGAGAAGCAACTCCATTGCTTATTTCAATTATAGAAGGCATTACCACATAGACAAGGCTTATCTAACTTAGTTCTGAATGATCTGTTAGTCCATGTGGCATCATTTCAAAAGCAGACACCTAATGACGGTAATGAATATAACAGCAACAACATGGTCAAAACAGGAAAGGCTTTTTCGTCAGGAAGAAATCCATGTGCATTACTCATAGTCAACAGTATCAGCCAAAAAAATGCCAGTATTTTAATTAGATATGTCTTAAGCGGAATTGGAGAATTCTCCGTCCCCATCCGTCCAGGCCACCATGCATTTAAAACCAAAGGTGTCTATTATAAAGACACTGTACTGTCACTATAAAGACACCACACTGTGCTCTGTGTTTCACGCCAGGGTCCTGATCCCCCAGCTGAGTGCACTGCATACATGCTACCTCACACTCAAGCTTTGCTCTGGAGCAAACTATTTCCCAGTCTGGAAATAGTTTGGAAAAATGCCTGGAAGCCAGGCAGGAGGAGAGGGAAGTCTGCATCAGCATTTGAACTCCGTACTGCCCGGCCACAAGTCCTCATCCTGCATGGATGATAAAAACACAACGGATGTGACTTATATTATCACAAAGCAAGGGGAGATTGAACGCTGGTAAAAATTATATCAATAATTTCTTGAAGAAATTGTCGAGAAGAAATGCTTGATGTTAAGCCCCAACTGAATGTTTTGCATTAGCAAGGAGCACTGAATCACCCAGATGTAAATATAAATATATTAGAAAGCAACATATTTTGTCTAGGAAAATGGCTGTTATACTTTGCTGCAGAACCGGCTGGGCTTAAAAGCAAGTAATCACCAGCTGAAGTGAAAGTTCTAAACCATTATCAAGGACTTGAACATTCAGTGGTCTCACCTTCCCCTCCTTTATTTTAGAAGGAGCTGAAAGAAAATTTTAATCAAAAACACCTAACTTTTGTGAACAGCCCCTGGTAAAACAACATAGAAGATACTTTAAAAGCTATTTAAGTTCCTAAAGCAAGTGCCCTTCAGGTCCTGCATATCAAGTGAACAGGTGAATTGTAATGATGGAGTCATTTTTAAGGGGTATTTTTTTGTGTATTTACTTCAGCACATTCCTTCCCTTGTCATTTTCTGAAAAGCCTATTACTCATCATTAGAGTTTTTTAGTCTTTTATTGATACAGTGATACATGCAAATACTTTCTGCATATATCTTGCTCTTGCAAAAGACCTGTACCATATTTTTATTATGCCTTTCTTGAATAAAAAAAATAATCACCCAGTCTCATCCACTGCTCCAGTAGCCACCCACCCAGCTGCATGTTCCTAACAGAAGTTTTATTAAAATATGAGCTGGAACTACACATAAATTCCACTGATTAGCAGCTATGTTTTGCAGAAATAAGAGTCTGACCTCAATTTGCTAAATTACAGAGTAGCAGGTAAGTAAGCCAGATAGCTAAAACAGAAGAATGGGACTCAGAAGACTATTGTGTTCTGTTTTTTCTGCATTCTGCCTCAGTGACTTCAGGCAAGCTGCATAAGCCCTTTCCCCTCATTTTAGCCATCTGCAAAATATTAATTCAAATTCATGTTTAGCTTCATTACTGAGGTGATTTAAATGTATTGGAATCCACTAGCACTACCTCGTATGAGTAAGTCTTTGGTAAAACTGCATTGTGCCAACTGGGAGAATCTGTCTTTGTGTGAATTCTAATTTTACTGTGAAATTACAGTATTAAATGCATAAGTGTAAGTAGGATCTACCATGTGCGTCATATATTGACCAGCCTTGAAACAATACGACCCTCTGAACATTAGGGATGTCCTGCTAAAATGCAGACACTATGCAGCAATGATGGGTTGAAGTCAGGAAAGTAATTCATCCACTTTCTCTCAGAGAGGAGGAGATGCAGAATCCCTCATAGGAGACAAAAGTACTGGGCATGAAAACTTGAAGGTCTCATATAACAAAACTGGAAACATGGGATAAGCAAGAGGATGGGAGGAATATATGTTTGTAGAAGGGAAAGACTTTTTAAGTTGGGGACCAACTAGGTGCAGAGCAAGTTAACTGGGAACAGAGAGATTAAGACAGAGACTCAGTGGTCCCAAGGAAAAGCTGTGTTAAACAGGAGATTCGGGACTGCTCTGAATCAAAAGATCTTTGAGGAGTGACGTAAAAACTGAGGCATGAGATGTGTATGGAGTTTATGGTTTTGTCCAGATCTGAATTCTTCATGCTATACAGAAACAAAATAATTCATTTTAAGATCTTGTGCAAAGTGTCTCTGTGTCATGTCATTCACTATTACATGTCTTTGAAGGGTTAAATTATAAAGGCAGAGTGCCTACTATGTACGCACTCCAGGGAAGAGTGTAATTAAGCTACTAGGGAAATAGCACCTGTCTGGAAGACCTGAAGCAGAGTCAAGGCTTCAATTTCTGTGATAGGGAAATAGCAGAACTATGTGCTGGAAATATGATGCGAAGGCAAAGGGAATCTTTACAACATAATAACCGAGTCCATGAAGACTGAAACAACAACTTTCTTATATCTAGCAATAACTTTGTCAGGTTTTGCATGTATGAGAGAAGTTTAAATCCTTAATCTAGAAAGTTTAAAGAGAAAAGGTATAGGAGAAAAAGTAAATGCTTGATGTGGAAATCTTGGTTTGCATATTATAACTAACTTTCATCCAGTTCCATATTATCTTTTGTTATACTGTTTGACAATTTTTCTTCTCTTCCCAAAATGATATTAAGAGATATCAAATGATTAGAAAGGTCTCTTTCATCAAATACTAAATTCTTCTAGTATATGCAAGTGTAACTGTGAAAGAATAAACTGAGAAAAGCATCAGAGAAAGCAGAATCTCACCAAATAGTCAAAGCAAGCATGTAAGAAACATTTCATTTTGATGTTTTCAAACAAGATTTTTCATTTTTCATTCTGCAACCATATGTCAAAGCTAATTTTATTCTTATTTAATTTAAAAGCAACCACCTGGATAAACAGAAGACAAAACCAAATGTCTTCCTCCATCCAAAGCAGTTTATGGGGCACCAAAGAGGGGAAATCTTTTCCCCTCCAACAAACAGTTGAAGAAAAAATTATTTCAGGCCAAACCAAAATTATTTCCCTGGTTTGACTAACAAACCAAAGCTTTATATTTCTCACAGATTTGTTTTTTTCCTTCACATATAATCTTCACTTAATATACACGTGCTTTTTGAAGCTGAACTTAATAGCAAGGGGAATAATGGGAGCAGAGTTCATAGACCTAGACTGGCTACAGTTAAGTTATCGCAGATGAATTTGGGGAATCAGGACCTGGCAGCAGCAGACGTGACAGGGAATCAACTTCCCAATACCATGGGAACAGACTATTAACATATGATTATTATTATTATATGTAGTCCCAAGCTTGACAGCTTAGACCAGGGCAAGAATTCATAATGCTGGTTTTGGGCCAAAGAGAAATATTTCTTCACATTTACTCCACGCACCAAACATAAGGCTGCAGTTCTGCACTCCTCTTGCCTGATCTGTGCCTTACTGGAGCACAGAGCGGTGCAGATTCGATCTAGATACACACATATACACAACTGCATTTCTGTTGAATTAGTTAACGTACATGACACAAGTGTTATGCCAGCTTCATTTTGTGTGGGCTTTGTACTGGGCTGAGAGAGATCAGATGCTTGAGATGCTGCTAATCAGCTTGAGCACTGCTTTGTGTAACTGCAATCCATTTCCATAATAGCTTTAAGTTTCAGCTTCTCAGCAGAGTAACTAACTCAGGTGGGGCTCAGGCTGCTGCAGCTAGCCTGTTAGATTGTTTGAAACTAGCTTGGGTAACCCCATGCGCTTGTCTGTAGTGCTAATATTCTCTGATGTTACAAAAGCACTAGTAGAAGAATATAAACCTTCTGCAAGGCTAAGAAAAAGTTAGTTATTTGCTAGTTATCTTTACTGGTAATTAATTCCTTCCTCCAGATAACTGAGTGCCTTCCTTATCTCAACAGTGACTGTGATGTAGTCAGAACTTCTGTATTTTAGATTATAGAATGTTTTCCCCAAAGAATTTATTTTTGCCTTGTACAACACTGGGCACATTGTCTATGATTAAAAATAACAGGTAATAATAATGATTCAGCTACGCGGAAGAAATCCCTACCAGCGAGAAGTCAGTAAAGTTGGAAAAAGAAAGTTGATATTTGAGTTTATTAAATCCATTCAGGCTTAACAGATGCAAAAAGATGCAGCCTTGTACTGCACCCAGACAGCTACCAACTCAGATGGAGATGGACTGCCAGATACTATCAGCTGCAGTGGAATCAGATCTAACAACTTGACTTTTCTTTATCTTTGTCTTTTTCTCAGCAATTGCAAAACTTTTCAGAATCACCAAGGTCTGCTATTCTTCCTTTAGATCAGTGTTGTCAAAGATTCAATCAGTCATGGTTTTGCTAACAATTAATTTGAGAGTAGGGCTATGTCATTAGTTCAGTCAAGTGGTGAAGCTATTGCACTAGGAAAATTGTTTTGTTTAAGAGGTATTAAGCTTGTTTTATTAGGAATTTTTATTTATAAACACCCATCTTGCATTGAACTTAATAGCCATCTCGCAGTGGGGCAACTGCCAGTATGGGAGGCAATTTAACATAAGACCCTAGAACATTTTAGGAAAATAGTAGGACACACAAGCAATTACTGTCTGGTTACTGCTTTATAAGGATAGGTGAAACTTGTGGAGTTTAAGACTTTGAAAGTCTACCAAGTTGGTGGCCTGGCTGTGCTGTCCTTGTATACTTACATTTCCATTTACTTCAGTGTCCTCTACTGTTCTCTTGACGTTTCACAAATAGGGTCTAGTCAGATCAATGCCAGGAAGCCTTTTATCAACAACAGAAGCACATGCAAGCTCCAAACCTGAGGGTAGATGAGAGGTGAGAAAGAGCATTTGCCAGTCTCGTAAGCTCCATTAAGGCTTTGGTCCTGCAGGAGATCCACCCCCGTGGAGAATCACCAAATTCAGTGGGTTCTGTGTGTATATTAGCACACACCTTCACACAACTTCTTGCAAGGACAGAGGGAAATTGGTTAAGTTACCAGGGGAAGAGTTGTAGCAGAAGCGGCACTGTCCCTACAGCAAGCTGTGAGCTGCACAGCAGAAAATAAATTGATTGATTAAAACCCATTATGCAGCCATGTAATTACACTCAGTCCTTATATTCAGGAATACATACATTTGAGCCTTTGTGCCTTTAAATTTCTTTAGTCATTGCTTGTATGCCACATTACCTTCATGACCATCCATTTCCTAGTAATAAATTATAAGAACATTTAAGTATGTGTGTACCCACATTCTCTTTTTTCCTGCCTCAGAATAAAAAAAAGTCACAATGATCAGTGTGGATAGTCAGCATGAGATTGAGTTAGATTAAAGAGTTTTGGAGTGGTTTTGATTGCCTTCAAAATATCTAGCTTTGTCTTCTAAGCTAAGTGTTAGAGGACCCTAGTAAGCTCCCTTAAATAACAGCAAGTATGGGGATGTTACCAAATCAAAGCATGCCAAACCAGGGTTTCATCCTTCATTTTGAATTAGAACCCACAGGTTACTGTTAAAGGGCTGATTTCAGTTATATTTAGTAAGGTGCATCTACTAATAATTGCTCTAAGATTTATAAAGCTCTGTTATTGTACTCTAAATGGCAAGAATAAACAGATTAAAGCTGAAACCAGGAATGTGCTAATTAAGTTAAGCAATTGGTATCCTTAAAGAAGAGCTAAAAGAAATGATCCCTCCTTACTGTCAATAAAGGAAAGTAAACAAGAAGAGACAATTACCCTTTTTTGAGTTACAGAAGAAACAGATTGTGCACAGCAGTTGCACTGGATGGCTCTGGCAGCCATCTTCACTAGGGAGAAAAAAGATATACCTTTAAGATTTTGCCAGGGTATATCAGCCCTGGGGTATGTTGTAAAGGCTAATCAGCTGGCCTGACAGGCAGCTGAGATGCTAAATCAGCTAGGAAATATCCTTTTCATTAAGTATAATCTTAGTAATAAATTTTCTAACTTTATCTGTTTGCAATTTTGTTCTCTATTGCAAATGTGTATTCTTTTCTAGCTAACCAAAGGTTTTTATCCTTAAACCTTGTCTAAGGATTTAAGTAATCCGACAAACCACAAAGCATCTCAGTTTCTCATCCCCGAAGTCGGAGAGCTGAAATACTCTTTGTTGTCCCTAGCTTTTCAATAGCTTTATCCACGGTATCCAAAGAGTGCTGAACTTCTGGGCCAATCTGAGAAATGATCATTCAAGGGGCTGTGTGAAAGAAGCACCTCCAGTGGCCAGTATTAGGTAGATACATTTCCTGACTTTAACAAAATATTAGGAAACTGTCTAAACCTTCCAGGTCCTCAGACACTCATGCAGTATGTGTACACTATAAAGTATGTAATATGTACATACTTTCCAGAAAGATAATTACATTAATGCATTCTGTGTTTAATACTGTATTGCTAACAGATAGCTTTGTACAACTGTTTTAAAAGCAATACTTCAATTACTGTACTAATTACTACTGTTACAAAGTAGCTGGTGGGATTTTTTGTGATCAGAGGGTCCTTTATTTTCCTTCATTATTACTAATAACTCTAAGTGACAATGTAGGCATTTTTCTTGTAACAATAATCATAATAATGCACACTTAAGATCTCTCCCTTACTGAGTTTTGAAGTCTTGTTGTTCACACACACATTCTTGTCATGACTTTTTATTTTCCTCACTAACAGTTGATCATACCAATGTAAGAACCTCTACTGATGTGGCTGGCACAGAATTATGACTTATAGTCTTTATTACACATTTGTATGCAGGATATTTGTATCAGTATGCTCTTGAATAGTACCAGGCAGCCTCAAGTTTCATCATCCCTTCATCTGTCTCAAGTTGCCTCACTGTGGCAACTCAGCCTCCCAAAACACGTCTCTATGGTGTTTTTGCTCTTACTTCAATACTACTATTAAAGTATGTTGCACAGGAAAACCCAAAGATAGGGAGAGAAGGTGTCAGTTCGGAGGTGCAGCACACTTGGATGTTTTTGTCCACGTAGGGAAAGCAAAAGTGGAGAGTGGAGATTTGCTTGTTCTTCCTTTTCTGTAGATCTCAAGCAGTGCTTAACATGAAAAAAAAGAGCAAGAATGAGAACCAGTACCCATGGATAAGGGTAACCCATGTAATTTGAGTCAGAGGGTTCAAGAATGAGTTTGTTAAATATCCTAATCACAGACATACGAAAAGAAATCACAGATCTTTCTCTACTTGGACTTGAATAACATTTTTTATCTGCATTTTTTAAATCATAATATGCAGTCTACTATGAAATATTCATACTAGGTTGTATTTATATAAGATAATGATTCTTATAGAAAATGCTGTAAAGGAGATGTACAGAGATCTAGACTTACTAAAACTGGGATTTCTCTCATATCTTCCATTGGCTTTCAATGAGCAGCGTTTGCTGGCTTATGCTAAAGTAATAAAAGGGGTGATGTTTGTGACTCCCAAGTGGTTTCTGCTACTTTATTGGCAGAAGGTCACAGCATATATCAGCAGGAATGCACACACACAAAAACAAAACTAAAAAAAAACAGAAAAGAAAGCATGCCCCAGATGATTGGAGAGACCTATCGAGGAGAGAAATCAAAGAGAAATAATTGCTAGGAAGTTTTCTTAGTGTGTTTCCAACTTTGGTGCATGCATAGCGCTACCGAAGAGAAAGATGACAACCAATAATAATGCTTTGCTGGAAAAGCAGGTCTAGCTCACGGCTGCATTCATGCGGGTCACATCTGATTGACTGTGACAAACAGTGCTGAGTAATTGCTCTAATCACTGCGGTAGGCATTGTACCTTGGGCCAGCAGAAGAATGATGCAATAACTGCCTTCAGAAGCCTGCCGCCCCTTCAACCTGACATCTTTGACAGCAGCGCATTCATTTTAATGGGAGGGTTATTTGGAGTTGCTGCTGTTCAACAGGGGAGAGAGTCCAATGAGTATTCCCAAGTTGGCCACAGATAAGGGCCTCATTAAAGTGCTCAGGAGTACTTATTTGCAGGTTGACTTGCTGTGATGGTCAGTTGGTGGAAAACTATAACAATGAGAAGCGCAAAAACATGTCATAGAGAATCGGCTGCAGGTTTGCGCTTCTCTAGAGCAGCGAACAATTAGGGTGGTGTGTCATCAAAACTTCTCATGTCAACAAAGCAACACATTCACTTTAAATGAGACAAAGTCAAATCTACTTAAAGGAAACTGAAACTGGAACAGTCCTCCAAACTGCACATGCCTCTCTGGATGCCAGACTGTTTTAGAAGAGTATTGGGTGAAACACTCCATGAGGAGCCTATAGCTCCCTCCACGCTTCCCTGCTCTTTTCTGTCTTCCTGTTTACATGCTCTCCACATATAGCAGCAAAGTGGCACGAAATCTGTTCTCCCTTCTAAAGCAAATTAAGCAGCCTGAGATATTTCCATCTTTTCTATTACAAGATGCTTACAGAATGACCATGAGTAAAAAGAAGCTGTTTGTTTACCTGATTGTAAAGGGAACATAACATTTCTGAAACTCTCCAGCCATTCTACTCTCCCAGCTACTTTCTGCCTGTGGAATTAAAGTGTGTTTAGGGCTCTCCGTAACTGGGCAAGGCTGATGCACCCATTAAGTGCCTGAGATGAACTTGAATRTGTGGTTTGCTGGCTGCCACAAGACACATCTGCTTGTATGCACCACATGGTTTTACTGCCCACTCTCTCAGCATCAAAAGCAAACACTGTGCTTGCTGGGATGCACTCCCCAGTATTTCATCTGTAAACACTAAGTGAATTGTCATTGAAATATAGAGCAAAGCCTTCTGTTATGAGAGCTAAAATGTTTAACACATGGGTGAGTCCCCTCTGGGGGACAAACACTTGGCAGAGCTGGTCTCCCTTAATAACATGATGTTCTCCAATGGAATGAGTACAACAGATAATATTAAGTGGATGTAAGTGAAAGGCATGCTGGAAAATACTTTGTTTATTTTTACTTATTTCTGTGTGTATATCTGTGGGTGTCTGAGTCTCCGTAAAGAGGTCAGGCTATGTGACCTTCAGAAAATATGTGGAGCTGCAAATTCAGCAGCACAGTTATTTGCACTGCTTGAACATTCATTCCCCTGTAATGGGGGAAATCCAGAGCTGTCCTTTAGGGCAAGTTTACAGTTGGTCTTCTATCATGCTTATATCACCTAACTGCTGCCAAGCAGTGGGGCTGTGATAGAGCTTTATTGTTAAAATGTGTTTAGTCTTAATGATTTGCTTAGGTTAGGTTTTCTGCAATTTGCAGGAGTATATGGGTGTGTGCATGTGCATGTGCGTGTGTGTGTGTGTGCATATATGAGAGAAAGGAGGGAGCCTCAAAGCGTGTGAGTGAATGTCAGTCAATTAAAGGAGAGTTGTGGCTGCCTAGCAGGTGACTGGTCCATGGGAGAGGCAGGATGTGTTTGGGAAGCTAGCCGTATTTGCCTTCTCTCAGAAGTTTTACCCAAGAAACTTGAATTTGAACAAATTGACATGACCTTTATCGGTCTATAAATGATGAGCTGAGGCCTTGTGAATGACTTGCAGAATCATTTTTGTAATATTTGATCACAAACTGGTCCCCACCTCTTTGCTGGATTTGATTTTAATTTCTCTTTTGCAGATATTCAAGGGCAGGTCAGTTAAGAGGGACTTTTTAGGCAATGCTGAATATGCTTCTTCCAACTAAAGTCCATTCAGCTGATTTGGGGCTTTTCTTGTGGAGAAAGACAAAAGAAAAGACTCCAAAGGTGAAAATCACAGTGGAGAAAAGATATTGAGGAGAAAGGGAGAGGGCGAGGGTCTCAGGAAAATTGAAATACTGGAAAAGGAATTTAGAAACTTTTATTCAGAAATGAATTTTGTGTTGGTCATGTGCTCCACAAACCATATAAGTAGACATGGCAGCTTAATCACAGTAGTCCAGAAAGAAGTCAGAGACTTGCTGAGGGGGCAGCAAAGGCAGCAGTTGAGAGACATAAATATAAGGGGATGCAGTGTTAGCCTTGTTTCTGCAAGGCTGACCAAAATGTCTTCATTAAGCTGCATGGCTGTTCACCCCAAATTCAGCCTGTTGAGCTAGTGCTCTGTTACTATGGCTTAGCATGGGACTTCTCAGGCCACTGAAGCCTTTCCTGAGCTAACTGAACCAAAACATTACTATGCTTGTATCCACCTCCGCTTAAGTTTATTCAGGGTTAGATGAGAGAATATTTGGGATACTGTAAAATTTTTAAAAAAGATGTAGCCTCTTTCATTCACTGATGTGGAAGGGACTTTATTTTGATTTATGAGCCAAATTTTTCCTTTTGTCACACTGGTATTAATGAGCAACTCTGTTTATTTCATGGAAAGAGAGTCATTATACCCGCAGTTGGTATCCATAGATGGGGTTCCAGTGACTTTGATTTGTACAAGCTGTGGATTTGGCCCATGTTCTCAGTGGACCAATTCCAGATATATAGAGAGATTACAATCCAACCCAACAGGTATTCAGAATGGTTACAGTTTTAATTGTGGGAATTACTTGTGTAGGGACATTATACTGAAATTTGATTATAGCTGCTTTGACAAGTGTAACACTCTGTAGGAAAATCAATCCTGTTTCTGTAATGAAGAAAAACAAGTCATTTTCAAAAGGAAATATAATTATACATTCACAGTTTAGGTTGAAGAAACAGAAGGCAGCTTAATACAGTGCAGGCTTGCTCAGAGGGAATATCCACTAGCTGAGGCCAGCATAACGAGATTGGATTCCAGTTTAATGTGGTTGTGACTCAAATCCCTTTGGAGAGTTTGTTTGACAATCTGACAAAGTTATCTCAAGAAAAATAGGTTAAAAAACATAAACTTGACTTCAGTAACTGCATTTCCTCTTCAGCATGTAGAGTATTTTGCCTGGAGGCCCCTGCAGCCCGAAGTCCCATAGGTAATACCACTTTGTGCCTTTACATAAACCAAAATGTTTTAGCAGGCATTTTGCTCCAAGAAAAGCCTTGCCATATGATCTTAATATGGGAAAATAAGGTCTTTCTGATATCTCTGTATGAAAAAGAGAATATGAAAGAGATGAAGTGTAACTGTTGTTATTGCAAGGACATGGGTGCAACTCCAGTAATTTCTAACTACTGTTTTAGTTATGTTTCAGTAGGTGCTTAGTTTCCTCTTGATGCCTCTGAGAAATTCCTGTTTAATGTTGAATCCTTATCCTTAGTGTCAATGCAGAATGTACTAAGGGAAAGTGAATGTGCAGCACTATTCTCCTTCTGCAGATGGGAAACGGAGGCACAGAGAAATGTGCCATGTTGCCTTTGGGGCTAATTGCTTAGTCACTGGCAAAGTCAAGTCACTCCTACACTGTATCTTCAGGCATAGTCGCAGAGTGGCTATGGTAGTAGTCTGAGCCTTCAAGATATTACAACCTCTAACTATTCATTACATCCTTAGTTGTCATTTACCATCTTTCAGCTGGTGGTTACCAACCCACAGTTGAGCCACAGGAACAGATTATGTAAATCCTAATAGATTCAATGCTTAGTCAGCCAGGTTTTCTCAAATCACCTTCATCTCTGGTTTAGGTTAAGCTGGATGACTGAAACAGGATCATGCTGGCAGCTGTCATAAAATTAAGTGGTCATGAAGAGCTGGGAGAGGTAGCTTCTTAAATTTTTCCAGGTACCTTTGCAGTAGGAGATCTGACTACACCCTTATTTCCTGAACACCACTGCCTCTCATGTGATGGCAGGCTCATTCTGGGAGACCATACTCTTCTACAGCACTGGTAGCAATGTAATTTTTATGTTTCAGCCACAACAGCATCCTAGAAATTAACTATATGTACTCATTAACATAGGTACACAGAAACGTTATCTGACTAATGTTTTGCTGAGTAAAGAATGCTTTTATAGATTGAGATAGGTAACTTAAACTTTGCCCATCTACTCAACCACTCAGGTTATGATGAGGAAGGTTATACAGTACAATCACATCATGCCATCTGTGAATGTGTTACAATGATCTCAGTTTGGCTGAGTTTGGGAGAGTGTGTATGACCTAGTTATGTAGAGAAGCCAAAAGAGATGGTTAGACACTGTGGTTACTTCAGTTTTAGAGCAGCTAAACCCAGATCAGAAACTAGATGACCAGAAGTGCAAATCACTGACATTTATTTAAAAAATATTGTGGAACTTTAACTTATCAGAATACATGGCTTAACTGAGTATTAGTGACTATTCCACTCTATTAGCAGATCCCTGCTATATGCTTTAGAGATTTTCACCAGTCCCTTTTTGCACACTTACTGCTCCCTGAGCTCTGAAGTGACAGTTTTTTGATGTGATTATCAGACTGAACCCCTATCCTCTCCCACCTGTTGGGAAGTTAACTGAGCTTGATCCTTTCCTTACCAGTGTCATTTTTTTCCACCACCAGACCAGCCATCACCATGACCTCACCCCCAATCTGTGACCTCACATATGCTGTTAGGACATTCCACAGATGAAACTCTTCTTTTCTATAAGCCTCATCATCTTGCTTGTGCCTCAGGGTCAAACAGTTGGACTCATTAATGCCGATGACTGTATCTTGCTGTCTCTCCCATGAACTGTCTCCAAGGCAGAGCCTGGCCCAGTAGATCATATAGCAGCGGACAGATCCTGGAAAGACAACCCAAACTTGATGCGAGCAGTGCACTAAGATTCTGGGGAGAAGCATGTGTAGCATGGGATATTTTTGGAAACACCAAATGACAGGAGTGATTGACCACAACAGGCCCAGTAGACTGTCCTGTCTGCAGGGCATCTATCAATTGAGAGTTATGGAGAACACAAGTTTCATAAAGTCTACAAGACCACCTGAAGATGACCCCAGCACACTGTTACAGTGACCCAAGATGTTGCTAAACAATCAGGAGAGGCCACAGGACAGATGGAGGCAAAACATATTCTGTGGAGGGCCTTAACTTGGTTAGGAAAACTCATGCTACCAATGCTTGCTTTGACTTCCTGCATGTCACACTCACATCATGAGCTTTTCCTTCCAAACAGCATTTTGAACTTCAGCACTGTCTTTCTGACTTTTCAGCCCTGAACTGATTGGGATCTGAATGTTAAGAGTCAAGAGCTGCCACCCCCCAAATAAGTAAAGCCCCTTTCTCCTCGGTGTTCAGTGAGCATTACGGGTTAGGTGGGCGCCTTCCTGAGAAACAGCTGCAAGCAGGTTTTGGGGAACATCTGTCTTCCCAAGTTCTCCCCATACTGCTGATCTTGCCATATGTGTAGTAGATCCTTCTGCTTGTACTCAAAGCTCTTCTCACAGACCCAGATGCATCATGGAATGGGAGCCAGCAACTCCTTGGTATTACTGTACCTGGTGTCATCGGCATTCAAAAAAAGGCTTGGCAAAACAATCAGTTCTGCCTCCTGTTTCTCCTTCCCTGCTCATGCAGCCCAGGATGGCTGAGAAACACCATTCCCTGGCCATGACATCTGCATGTCTCTGCCACCAGCCTCTAGCAGGAAACAGGCCACCTTCAGTAGCATTGCCAGCAACGGGTCCATGTTGCCATCCTCTGTATCCTGGAAATTGCGATGCCCTGGCACTTGTTAACATGCAAACGGCATCTTACTGGTGACATGGTGCATTTTCTGCAGCTTTCCCTGTGGTAACAAGAGCCTTAGAAGCAGGAGCGAACCTTCCCCTGGGAGCTACCACAGTGCAAGAGGCCATCATCCCAAGCAGCACTGGAGAGATGAGAGTGATTGGCAGATGGGATTCATTGTACTCTGGGTTATTTCATGGCACCAGCTGATATAAGCACTATCTTTTGTGCTGTGAATAATTCAACAGGAATGCATGCCTGTCTGCACCAAATTTGTATTGCCAGGTGATCCAGTAATGCATAAACCCAGTCTTAGTGATCATCTGACCACAGCCTAAATGTTCAATGCTTGGATCTACCATTAATCTCACTGTGTGATTTTAGACAAGTCATTTCCCCTTCCCTGAGAATCAGTTTCCTGCAGCTGGAAAATGGGACGTAACAGGTTCTTGTAAACCCATATCTCTTGGAGGCTTACTGTCCCACTGCAGGATATAAGCAAATCCTTCTAGGAGAGAATGAATGTTTGCAAAGAAAAAAATAATAATAAAAAAGAAATGAGAGATGCAAGAGGGGAGAACTGCTAGGTTTTAAAGGTTGGTTGGAGGCAAACTGTCTCCAAAAAACAGGGAGCTTTATTTTTATTCAGAAAACAACTTCTAGAGAAATAAACTGCTAATCTAGCCACCCTCCAGGGGTATCTAGTCCAAGGGAACCCATTCTGTACTGTATTCTGGGGCATGCAGCTCATCAGTAGCATTTGTAAATACCAGTACTCAGAGAATCTTCTGCCTCTGGAATTAATTAGCCAAAAATTGAAATAACATTTGCAGTTTGGTTCATCTGCTAAATTTTCTGGGTTTTTTAATGGGTACTTTTTTCTCTTTATTACTGGATTGAAATACTTCTGTAAACAGCATTAGCTGATTTCACATGTTGTCAGCCTGTGAAATGCCACACTTTTAAAAAATAGATGTGCAGGAATAGTATGATGACATTTATTTTTGGCCAGCCAAATTATCTTTAAAAAATCTGAGAGATAATGGCATGATATGGATCAGAAGTCATTCTATAACCTACTTATTAGCTGTTCTAAAGATACAACTTTATATATAGTCATATAACGGTCATATAGTACCACTATCACTGCTGCCTTCAATGATTAATGTTTTTGCCCATGTTTTAGAAGAAAAGCAGTTTTAACTCAAAGCTGTAGAAGAAGCAATGAAGAAACATTATGGGCTGGATTCAACTGTGGACTTGAATGCTTCAAATTTGCCTAATGCCTGTTTTAAGCTCATACTCTTTCTTTTTTTTGCTCTGTTTCTTTTTCTCTTTTTTACTTTAATGTCTGTCTGTATTGCCCAAGACTGAGGCTTGCCACAAGTGAGTTAGGCCCCAGTTTAACAAACTGTTAAAATTAAGCATGTGATTATGTATGTGAGTAATCAATAAGCACAACTGCGGGGAGCATGCAATCAGGATGTGAATATACAGCTCCCTGAGTACATGCTTTGGCAGGGTGGAGAAGGGTGAGCTCTTCCGCATGCTGCTCATCCCAGAGCTGCTGTGAGCGGGCAAATATAAATTAAAGCAGCCATCCTTGTGCTGAACAGTGTTCTCTCTAATCCGACCTCYCCAGTTTGGATGTCATGCTTCGCCTATCATCATAGTGTCTGAGCACTTTTGAAAAGTTAAGTTGATCATTTTACACTAGATATTAAGACTTAAGATATTTAAACTTATGTTAACATCCATGGAATTCATTTATATTATTTTGGGCCATAAAAGGAGTGTATATTATTTTATAAACACAACTCAAGGTTACTGATGATTTCAAAAGAACCCAACCGTAAAATATGTGAAGAGAAAAATATTGTTCAAATAAATTAAGGTTAATTTATAATGTGTTTTAATCTTCTACTAAAAAATAAATAAATTAAGAACATTATCTTATGCCTACCACAGATTTAAAAATATTAAAAATGGAGAAACTCTTTTTACTCATAAAGATCTAACATCTTTTATTATTGTGTTGGATTATTTCTTAACTAGTATCACATTTGCTAGCATTTTATCCAGGAAGGGTTTAAATGTTTCAAAGAATAAAATTTAGAGTTTATAGTTATTCTCTGAGTGCTGAGATAATAGTGTTACTGGTGTTCCATAAAAATCACCAAATAAGTATTAAAAGGAAGAGGAAAGTTTTTTGCCATTTCCAATGAGAGACAGCCTGCCATGGTGCTATGTATGTGTCTGCATTTGAGTTACCATGTCAAGTTGTGAATTTTAGTATGAGCTTTAAGGTAAAATGAAAGGCCAAGTCTCTATCAAATTACTGAGCCAAAAAACACTCCCCCCCCCAAAAAAAATTTGGCTTTTATTTCTAAGTTATATTTAAAGCAGATATTTCTAGATAATAATTCTGACCCAATGTCCTGTTAAAGACTGATCTGCCAAAGATTTTTTTAAAAGCAGAGCTGGTGCTCTTTTTATTTCTTTATTATGATGAAAAATGTGAATCCTTTTCTTTTGTTTGTTTTCTTTTTCCCATACTTGTTTGCTTTGAAAAATAATGGGTAAAATCCTGCCCCACTTAAGCCCCTGGGAGATCTGCCAAGATATCACTCATCTAGTGCAGCTTTCACACCATAATAAAAGAAATATGTATATTGAACCTTAAATAAAAACATCCTCTTTCCAAATGCTGTTTAGTCACTGAAATTAAACAAACTCAAAAAATTCAAACCAGTTTGACTAAAAACCCTTTCTCTCCCAAACACTTAACATTTCTGCTCTTGACTCTCTTGATGTTATAATTTAAATAGTTTTTTCAGTTCTCATAGATAGGCAAGATAGAACTTGAACAGTGAACATAAAACCCTTGCTTTCCTCTTACCTCCTTTTAAAAATGCCTGTCAGACACTCTTTATACACCATAAAAAATGAAAAAGCAAACAATCCTATTAGTTTTACGGGTCATGATTAAGACTTCAATTAGTTGGCTTACCCAGTTAATTCAACTTTTAGCTAACGTTTCATTTTTGAGCAAGGGATATTGACTCATTCATTAAAGTTTCTAACAAATAGTGCTACTCAATTTTGGGGGGTAGAGGTTTTTCACTTTTTTTAAATTGTATTTTTAGGGGCTTTAAGGTTTTTTAATGTTTGCATATGCAAATAAATTATAGACTCTGCTTATTTAAATAATATCTACATGCAAGCACCAAATCATATTTTCTTTATCATCTGGTGGTTGGGCATTGGGTCAAGGCAAATTTAAGTTGTGACATTGTAATGGGAATTGTTGTGAAGTACAAAGTGCTCAATAAATGACAAAGACTTCTCTTCAGGAACAGCTGAAAAGCATTTATACTCAGGCATTTCTACAGCATAAAAAAGCAGACTGAGACAAATTTATTGCTGATATTTTTATTGATTAAACTTCATGTTAAATTTGAAGTAAGTGTATTCTATGGCATTGTAGACTCTGGAATCCCATGTCTAAACCAACTAACATGAGGATAAACTCACAGTGTGCATTAATCAGTTATTAGCTGTGGCACGTGCACAGTGACACAGCATAAGAAAATTTGGGAGAGGGAGGATTCTTTGCACTGGAAACAGGCTTGTAACATTGTATTACAAGACAAGCAAAATATCCTCCTATTAAATAAAATGAGTGATATGTAAGAACTAGTTAAGGAATAGCTGAAATATGAGCAAATGGGATGTAAATCTTTCTCCATCCCTTACATGCAAGGCTTTAAGAATGCAGATTCATGTCAGAACATAGCTAAATATTGTGCTATCATGTATGAGTTAAAAAAGAGATGTAGATAAAAGGAAGATGGCAAAACATAGCATTACCTACATTCAGCCAAATGAGACTGGATTTCAAAAGTTTTGGTCGCTTCTTTTATTAGCAGACATACATAAGTCTCCTACTGACACCTCCTTTTTTATTATATGAGTATGTGCACCCTTGCTCACAATGAGATAATACATTACTTACAATGCATCTATAGTCTAATCGTATTGCAGCTATAATGTATTTCGTTCCATGAGATCAGCTAGAGGAGGCCCACACTTCAGCCTAGTGCCTTCTATTAAAATGTGGCTCTGTACCACCTACGCTTGCCTTTCTCCTGTTCTGTTGGTGTCCTAAAAGCCTCATCTGTAGACAGCTAAAATACAACAATGGCAAAAGCAATTCCTCGGGCATTTCCACCTGCTCTTTCCCTTGGAGGAGGTGAGGCATGTCTGTTCTTTTGCATCAGAAAAGCAGATCTCCAAAGCTTGTCTCCATGCTGTGTAATTCTTATCCCACTCTTGCTCCTTTCTTTTACCCTCACTCGTAGCATTCACAAGTGACTTTCCAGCTCCCCCTTAAAAGGTATGTTGTATTGTCTCATGCTGTAACACTTCTTTACAACATTATTTATAACTATACACTGTGGTGTCATTTTTGTTTTCCTGCTTGTGTGTGGCCCCAGGGGAAAGGCAAATAACTCTCTGTGCTTTCCCTCCCCTCTGCATGGATGGCAACTCTGACTACTGGTGTCAAGCTCTGGCAAGAAGGAAGAATACACAAGCCCCTTTCAAAAGTTGAATGTAAACTTTTCCTGGTACATCTGAAAAGATCATTTAGAGTGGCTTCTCCTGGAAGGGCTGTCTGACCTCGGTAGGGCCCTTCTGAATTTGATTTGGCCATGGACTAAGCTTTGAATTAGGCTTTTCTGACTCTCCAGTAATTTAGTTCTCACCTTCTAGTGTCTCAGTTCTTTCTCTCTGAATCAGCCTGACTGATGAGGACAATGAAAGCCTTTTCCTACAGGTCCTCAGGATTCCCATCGGGCAGGAAATCTCCTGCAGATCAGGTGCTGGGCTTTGCAATGTTAGTGTAGCAGGCTTACCAAGCAGTCTGTGTCCTACAGTTCTGACCCACTCTTCATTTCAGAGGCATTCTGAATGTTTTCTCCCAAACCCTTCTCTCTCCCAATCTCCCAGAAGAAATTATTGTTATTTTGCAGCATCAATCCCCAGTGGCCATATACAACACTCCCTGTACTCTGTCTCATCCATCAGACTGGAAATCAGTTAAGTTAAGGATGTGTCATTTCCAATGAGTAAAAGACCTGAGTTTGGACCACCTGTACTATAAGGACAAAAGCTAGTGTTACCTACTAGTTCAGTTGCCTAGCCTAAATTTACTGCTTTTAATTGAACAGTGATAAATTAAGTTACACTGTATATCAAACACCCTCTTCTTTCCCAAGCATTCATCAGTCCTCCCTCAAACAACTTTGTATTTATAGGGATTTTAGCTATTCACCTACAGTCACCATGCAGGAAGGTATAAATGGGGAAAAACTGCAAGAAGAAAGACAAACTGATAGATTATTAGACAGACTGAATCAGTTTGTAGAGTTGACAATTATATTCATTAACTCAGTCAGCCTTCCGTTAATAGTGTGGGTTTGATTGCCGTCTTGCCTACAGGTAAATCTCCATCAAAATTACAACCATCAGTTAGTCCCCATTTTTATAAACTATGCATGCTGGAAAAAAATATGTTGCCATTTCCTTTCTTCCAGCAGTAACGTGCTGCTTTTCCAAAGCAATCGCTGGCAGAAGTTTCAGGCAGCGCAGAGCCACAGTGACCTCAGCCGGCCACCGGTGAGACAGCATCAGGCCAGGAAAGGATGAAACCCTTCACCAGAGTGTGCCAAGGACCACATCCACATTTCTGCCTTGAAGAGATTTGGATAAAGTGAGTAAGAGTGCTTGTTCTGATTTTCAGGGTGCATGCGGATGGTGGCTGGCCACCCACGTTAGACTTCTGCGAGCATTTTCTGGGCACTCCTGACAGGTTGAAGGCATTAACTATCCCCAGCTCCCAGCATGAGGGTGCTCAGCATGCAACCCACTGCACTGAGCCATGGTACTGCTTCCCCGCAGACTAGATGCCATAACCCATAACGGACCAAGATCTTCTCCAATCCCCTACTTCTGACCCATCTGAGAAATGGGGTTTAGGATGGCCGCATTGCCATTGCCACTGGGTAAGGATGTATCAGAGTAATTGGGCAGATATTAGCTGGTATGGATGAGAAGGATTTATTCCAGATTAATGTTAAAGTTAGGTGTTTTTACAGGCACTTGTAGAAGACTGTTTGAAATGGTGTTCCCAACATTTAGCAATAAAAGCAATATACATGTTATGCTGTTGACGCCCACATATTGGAAAGGGGTGTGATGGCTTGAAATAAATAATTTTCAGTAAATTCCCATATGAAATAAATTAATTTTATAAAAATTATCAAAAACATTGTGCATCATTTTCTTATGTTGTGGATTCTCAAGTTACAGTTTGGAGTAAGTATAGCCTCATGACAAAACAATGCTGTGATAAGTGTAAATATATGTATGTATTCCAAAGTGAAAAGCTATAATCACTGTCAACAAGCTCATTTTCATACTTCTGCCCACATTTTCTGCTAGTTTGTCAACTGGAGGAGGAGATCTTTACATTCACAAATAACAGAATTGTCATTTTCACCAGAAAACAGCATCTTAAGCTTCCCTCATTTTAAAAGGACATCAGCTGTTAATAAAGCCATGTAAACATGAGTGGATGAGTGAGTCTCAGTTTCATAGATAACAGACACCTATTTTTTCAGCTGATGAGCAATAAAAACAAGATCTCTTATTCCCCACCACAGCAAATAAATCCTGTATAACCCCAAAAGCTGTGGATTGTACACTCAGCTGACAAAAATGAGTTTTGTTCCATTCACATCCATGAAATGATGTAGATTTACACCTAACTGTAAGTCCAACTTTCTGTATGTTCAAGGGGAATGTCTCAGTAATCAGCAATCCTCATAAAATGTAACCCATCTCATGCTGGCCCATGTTCAGTGCCCTGAAACAGAAATCCTGTTGTTGGCAGCTGGAGGAGCGACGCTGTAAGAGAAGGTCCCTGAGCGGGCTGGTGACCAAGAGCAGTTCAGGTTAACAAGTGGGAAGAGCTGGCTGGGAACAGGGCACAGCCGGTGTCCACAGCACATTGATTGGGGTCTGCTCTGTGACAGAGGAGCTTCTATGGAGCCCTAACATCAGCTTCGAGCTGCTTCTCATTGCAGGAGGTTTTGAGGAGTGATGCTGTGTTCCTTTTTCAGAGGAAATGCTCTTAAACCTTAGGGTGACAGGCTGGTGTAGAGAGGGATCACTTTTGCTTTTTGTCTGATGCCGTGTATCTGACCATTTGTGTCTACACTACAAGCTCTAAACCTGAACCACATTTATTTTACACAACTGTAAGCAAATAGTACATGTTTTCTTCTTCCGCTTTGAAGTTAATGTGGAATCTATATAGACCCTCAGTGCGTTGGGGTTTTTTTTCTACTAACATCATCTGGAGAACTGGAAAGAAACCAGAGGTTGCTGATGTGTCAGAAAAATGTCATTTTTTAGTCAAATCCTACCCACTGCTATTGGGAGAATAGACATTTCCATTCTGGCTGCAGCCCGGAGTCAGTTTTATTTTGTGCGCTCTAATGTGTTTCAGACTAGCCAAGTTTTCTTTGTTGTTGTTTTCAGGGGCTGGATGTTGGGTTATTGGTTATGAGAGCCTGTACAATCATTGCAGTGGAAATAAAAAGCCCTGACACTAGAGCAGTGGAAATAACAATGTTGGTTTCCTTCCCACTAAGTGGAAATAACATGCTTTGTTCCACCAATTTGAGGTACAGAATACCTGACATGAGATGGTGTATAACATTTTGTATTTTTCTGGGAAAATGTCTCAGCTTCACTACCCTGTGCCGGAGCAGACCTGCACCAAAAATGGTCAGGTACAGGGTCTCTGATAATAGGCCAGATTTTCAGAGCTGAGGTAAATCAGAAAAGCACCAGGCTACATGATTTACATCAACTGAGAACAGGGCCTGAAAGGTTCATTTCACTGGCCAGCTGAAAGGCAGCTCTCGGGCATTGTGCCCACATGTGAAAGTTTTCTAAAAGAGTGACTCTAACCTCCGATAAATAAATACATAACAAGTGATAGGCACTTACAGTAACTGATCACATATAATAGCTGACAGGAGGAAATGGTCACTCTTGGTTTAATAAATCGCACAGCTTGCTAAACTAGAGAGCATTGTATATTTTTGATTTCAAGCTAAGCCGTCATACATTTGAATAGGAAAGGAATCACTCAGAAGTGGGCATGCTGTTCCATTCTTTATCTTACTATATTAAGGTAATAAGAAGCCAGTAAGTGGCCAGATTCACCTGTTTCTTCCCCTGGCCTCTTTACAATGCTGCACAGTCATAGGAGCATTGAAAAGGAACTGGATCTTTCCAGTAACCACTTGTAACATTGTTAGTATAGACTAGATTTTAAGGGACTGCAACCAGGTGTGTAGTTAAAACATAATCTGAGTTTTGGAGGGATCCTAGATGTGTATTTCTGTTATTGTTTCAAAATCTCCAGGTTAAACTTGAGACCAACGCAAGCAAGTACAACTGTTTACTTCAGTGGAGCAGAATCAGGACCGACTCTGTCTGGGAGAGACTGAACAGGCAGGCAGTGTATTTTTCAAAAATGCATATCAGAAGCATTTCTATGAGGAAATTTTTTTTTAAATGAGGAAAAAAAGACACATAACTGCTCTTCTCTTACTGAGATATTTCCTTTCCCTTTTCTCCACAAATATTTTTAAATTCTCATTTGGGAGGATTTCTACAAAGTCTTTATGCAAGACCTTAGCACTAACTTGTCTAATTTTCCTCCACCTTTTTTTGGCCATTTATAAGGAAGGAGAGTGTTATTCAGCATAGATGAACATCCGCAGAGGTCAAGAGGAACAGGAGCCTTCATTCAGACTCTGCAACTTGGTCCCGGCTTTGTGGCCAGACGCAGCTGTACGACGGACAGGGAGCAGCACTACTACTTGACTGCCGCTGTCTCACCAACTCTAAATATGAGCAGGGCACAGGGCAGTGCTGGCTGAGCAGGTGGGAGCGTCTCTGAGCCATCCTGCTCATTGGACTGGCCTCCTTTTAACAGCCCAGCAACAAATAATCTATTTAAAATCAATAAACATTGCCTTTATATAGCACCCTTCATTTCTCATGTTCTGATCACCTTACACCCTCCCTCGAAATAAACTGTTTTTCAGCCACAGTGTAGTTTTATCCAGTCTTCACTAAAAGCTGACTGTGATATTTGTTTGATATCTTCCCAGTGTTGATCTGAAAGAAGAGAGAAAGATGTACAAAGGGAAGATGAAACTGTACATGCACATATTTTTAACTGACTGTTACAGCTCCTGGATTAGATTCTCAACTGATGGAGTTACAGGGTAATTGCACTACTGTTAATGTAAATCTTCTGATTGACACCAGCTGAGAATCTAGTCACATCTCCTAAAATCAGACACTTCTTAAAGTGCTTTTTTAAAAGGCTATGACATCTGTAATATTTTATCTGTCAGATCATTCCAAGATGAAATACGAAAATAGCATCAGCTTTAACTCTGAACTTCCTAGCTTTTCTGAATTTAAGTTTATTCTTATTGTAATATCTTTTTTATGTCACAACTAGACTGCAGATCCGAAGGCTGACTGTGTCAAGGGAATTTGGTGTTTTACATTTAGAAGGAACATTTAATGAATTATGCTGCCCCCAGATAACCCCTATTTCATTTGTATATAATGCTCAGGGCTAAGGATTGTCTTCCTGATCCTTCTCAGATGTTATACAGCATGTTTCAAGAGTTGTCACATTAGACTGCTCCCATCCTTACTTCAGACCCAATCCTGCAAGTGCTGAGTACCTTAACTCCCACTAAGGACATAAAAATGGCACTAATACAACAATAATCTTAAATTTATCAAAGGCAGAAAGTTCAGAATGAAATCAAAGGCTTAACTTTTTTCTTTGTGTGGCTGGTGGGCTAAACATATTATGTAAACATGGCCTACTAGAAATTTAGTATTTAATGCTTTTTACATTAGTACCAAATTGCCAGATTTTAAATGAAAAGTACTCTAAACATTAGACTGCCTATAAATACCCTGTCCCCTCAATCCCTGGAGTTATTACTGATTCAAGCCTCTTTAGTTCCCACTAACTGGGCCTGTCAGTTTACAATTCCCCATCTTCAGGAGGTACAGATTCAAATTTAAGTTGATGTTGGACAGGCCTAAGAACAACTCACCAAATAATAGGTTGGTAAACGAAATACTATTAGTCTTAGGAGGAAACCACTTTATTACTTTACAGACACCCAAACTAAAACAATCATAGGACTAATGAGACATCAAGCTTCAGAGTTCAAGTTTGCTGGCTGTCAGGATCAGCAGTAAGATTTCTCCCCCCTCCCCTCTATCAAGACACTGGTATAATTGGCTCCGTGCATTACGGAAAGTGGCGCCTCTCCCTACGGCATGAGGCAAACGTTAGAAGCCTCTGGATACCAGACTTTATCTCTGACATGCTTGCATGCTTCACATCATACATCCTAATATTATGGTTGCATTTATTTTGTTTGGTTTTAAATGTGTAAATGATTTGCAGTCTATAAAAGCAAGTGCGTATTTGTATTTATGTGAGGTATCAGATCAGATGAAAAGTTTCTACTGTCAACAGTGAGGTTAAGTAGGCGGATGAAAGCCAGCATGTCGTAAGTCTAGCCTCAGAGACCTTTCTCTTGCCTTGTCACCCAAGCTCGCAAGCCCTTCAAGGGACTGGTCCCTCACCATGGCTGTCCATGGCAGCTAGTACAGTGAGTTCTCAACTGCAGTTACTCATCTCTGTAAAATGAAGTGATGAAAAATGAACTAAATTCCCTCTCAAAGCCATTTACCTTTTTAAGACAAAATGCAACATAATCATCTGTAACACTCAAAGTCACCCCAGGACTGTATTTGGCCTCTGATTTCTGTTTCACACAGACAAACAGATAAAGCAGCAGCCGGTGGAACGGTGATGGGCTTAAACACTGTTAGCCTGAGCTTTGGCTAGAATAAGTTGGCATAGCTTCAATGGTTACAGTATATATCATTGCTTACCGTGGAACTATGCTGATTTAATTATGCAAGGACCTGCCCTGTGTTTCCTCAAACAGTTCGAAGTACTTACTCTCTTCTGTTTTAGCATGATTTTGTTATCACATAAGTCCTAAAAGAAGAAAAGAAACAGCGATTTCAAAAGGCTCTGAATAATGCCACAAGAGTTCTCATTTGAATTAGTGGCAAAATTCTCTATGTCTAGAACAGAAGTAGGCTTGAGCCTGTAATGGTGCATTTTCTTAGGCTATCTTGTTCTGTGCAGTTCTGTGTGAGTCATTAAATACTTCCAGTTGATGTGGTAATTTTAAGAAGAAAACTCAATTCCAAGTATTAAAATAGGAAAGGAGTGTTTCCCTACAGAATTGGTGATTTTCTTCCACATGTTTTCCACTTATAGTCCTTCTTTGGTAGGCCTACAAAATAAGATTCTTTTGGCCAGCAGCACCTGTTGTTGCTCCAGGGCAGAAAGCATAGGACAGGACCAACATACACTCTGTTGCCCATACAGAGCCCAGATGTTACCCAATTCAGCAGAAGCAGGGCAATCTGTGGAATAAAAGTAGGCAAAATATTCTGAAGATTCACAGTTACTTTCTTCTATAAGCACTTTTTCATGTAGTTGCACATCAGACAAACCTAGTGCAACCTAGTGCATTGGAACCAAATGTTTGGCATCGGCATGAGCAGAGGGTGTAAAACAGCTCTGCCCAAAAAAGCCAGAAGAGCTGAGTGCCTCCACTGCAGTGTGGTGCTGCATGTGCTGAATGCCAAGCAGCAGCTCTTCAACACCAGCAATGAGCTGTGAGAGAACATGAAAGAAGCTGCAGAAGTTGAGCATGGAGGACATGAACCCTGAACATGAAGGAATTTACCCTGAATTGAATTGCGTGATCTAAACTGTCTGTATGTGTCCATTTCTGTCACAGTCAACAATGGGCATGTTTCTTCCATGTGATAAAGCATTTTCTTTGAACAAATTCATATGAGAAGGTTGTAGTTGATTCTCTTCGACTCCCATCTCCCCCCTCTCTCTGGCTTCCTCTTCGGCTGTGTGCTTCACCCCAAAAGCTGCCATAGCTTCAAAACTGACTGGTCTTTAGGTTTCTCCTTTTTGTTATTAATACTTACCTGAGCAGTGCTAAGGGGAGAAATTCATGGTGTTCATAAAACAATTTGTATTAGAGAAAGGTATTTTTTTGACACAAGCAAACTGGTTGCAAAAGATCTGCCTGGAGTTCTGAAATCCACCTTGACTAGGTCTAATCAAGTGCAGATGAAACATTGTCAGGAGAGTTTCAATACCAGTGAGGTTACTACAGCGCAGAACCTCAGTATTTGTTGTACAGTATGTTATCTTGAATTCAGCCTCCTGAATTGTTCCTACTGTTGTGTATATTCTCTTATACGTAGTCCAAGATTTGTATTCACAGAAGAGAGATGAACTTGTAACAGTCAGACACATAGCAACCTTGTCTGAGTACGCCCAATTTATTCCAAAACTGGTTTTGCCAATGACCAGAACATGAGCTCAGTTTGGAAGTATGAAGTGGTATTCACATTATTGTTAATTATTTTTTATCTGGAAAGAGTCCTGATAAATAGTAAAAATTAGTCATTTTGAGCATGTGAGCTATGATGATGAGAAGGCTGTTAGCCCAGCCTACACAAGCTTGAAACTTAACTATGTCTTCTGGATACTCTTAAGATGCCTGATTTTCTTCGATGATGCAAAGCATTTGAAGATACTCTGTTAGTTCTCTGTTGAATGTTCAATGAATTATTACACATTTTATACACTGACAACATGGTCTCRGAGTCACATAAATAATCTTTGAGATGTCTAAGCCTCTTTGTTCTCTTTACCTAAGCACTACATCTTTGTGGAAAGATGGTGCAGCACACTCCTAAGGCCTCAAAGGGCTATGCATTAAAACAGCTAGACCCACATGAAAATCTCAAGAAAAAAAGAGGTTCTTGCATTGTATGTGCTAGGCATTTAAGAAAATGCTCAGTAGGATCTGAAATGGTTTTTGCAATACCATTTATGGAGATAAGTCAACAACAACTATGTTGTAGCAGCCCACCTTTATTCAGACTAAGTCATGCTCTCTTTAATGCCATCAAGAATATGAGCACTGTGGAGTTCTCACTAACTAATACTGTTGCTCTGTCCAAAAGGAAGTTTTACTATGTTTTTGAATAATTGATCCTTGCAAAGTTTTTTCTGCTGAAGTACCCAAGAAGTTAGTGCAAGACTGTATGTATGCAAATATGTAAACTGTAAATATGCAAGCCACTAGCTATTCTGCCCTGATTCTCCATATGAATGTTTTTAATCATTAAGCATATGATAGCTTTTTCCACTCCACTCACAAAGATGCATTATTAAGACTTTAACACATTTTGAGAAGTTACCCCATCTGTGACACCTGCCCCTTCTCGTAGCTGGGGCAGCAAACCAGCACGTGGTTCTGCTCCTCAGCCTCCATTGATAGCAGCTCACCTTGTTAGCACAAATCAGCCCTCATTAGTATTTTCAGTGAATATGCCAGACTGTAAAGGGGGACAGCTGAGGTGTGGGCATGTGATCCTTTCTGTCACCTTTGTAAGAGGGGCTGTAATCTCTAGCAAAAGGGCAATACAGATATCGGGGGACAGTGACCCCTTAAACTGCCTCCACAAGCCCTAGCAGAGGCCACCTGAGAAAGCCCTGAGTGCTTACCACTGTCCCCAGGAAGAATAAGTGCAGACAGCTACTGTACCATCAGTTTTACCTTACCATACCTTACCACACACTAATATCCACATATAAACAGGCATTTGGCTGTCCTTTAGAGTCTGCTCACTTCACAGGTAGTTGCTAGTCAACTTTGAAACTGTGAGGAGTAAGGAGGAAGAATTTGCATCAGATGCCCCTGTTATTTACAAAAACTACACCTGGACCCTGACCATATTAAAAAGATAAACAGAAAATCTCACTGACATTAGGAAACCAAGACTTTTTGGATCAGGCTGAGCTGTGTTTGCTGCAACCTATTATGATATATTTAATTAGTCCATACTTTCAGGCTGCTGTCAGTCGGTTTCCCATGAAGATTGGCCACACATGGAGCTGCGAGGTTGGGTGGGGCATGTGGAAGGTCCTGGCATTATCAAGAAAGCTGAGGTGTTTGGTTAGTGCTTCTTTTTCACACTCTCAAGGTTAAACCTACGACTAGAATTGATGGTAACAAACTGGTGATTTGATGACAGCACATTTCAGGAAGGAATTTTACTTCAGGAAATTAGCTGGGAATCTCCTTCCTCCTCTGGAGCTTGGGGCATGGTCCACTTGCTAGGATGTTCTGGGAATGTCACGTAAGAAATTCTTGCTTCATCCAAAATATTGGCGATGCCATTTATATCATCTGTTCCTTACCTGTGACACAGTTTTTGAGGTTTAGAGTCTTTGTAGCAATCGTAACATCTTTCGTGGAAAGGTGTTAGGAGGTGTTTTATAACTTGTGGTTAGTCTGTATTACAAGACTGCCTGCAGTTGTAAGCCACCAAATGTCATGAYGCACAGTTGGTCCCTCACATTCCTACATTCTTAAATGCGCATGAGCTCAAAGAAGAACCTGGGAGGCATTTCATCTTTCCCAAACTAAAAGGAGCTTAAGTTCTAGGTGTAGAGTATGTCAGACAAACAACGCATGTAATTTTATTTACCGTGGCAAATGGACGGTTGATGTTTTTCTTCACCAAGTCTTTTCCACTAAAAGATCTCAAAGAAACAACCTGCATTATAAATAGTAGAGAAAAATGATAATTGCAATGTTGTCTCCTGCTTCCAAATGATGAAGCGCAAGGAACATACATAACTTCTTGGCCAGGATTCATTTGTCAAAATAAAAGAAGGCAACTGCATAAGGGAAAAAGACAACAGATCTTGACAAACTTGTAGATGCTAGCAAAAATGTAAACAAAAAGTTGCAGTGACTGATGTATTAATGTAACACTGCCAGAGTGCTAGCATCAGAAATTAACAACTGTTGCTGCTTTTGCAACTAGTCAAAAGAGCAGGTGTCATGATTTCTGCTATGTTTGACATTTTGTATAGYTTCTACTCAATTTTAATCTCTGTGTAGTACTCAATACTCAGCTTTCTATGAGAAGGACAGAATAAGTAAGATTCCCACAAATGGGATAATACATTTGAAGACAGCTGACCTAAGAAAAGAGATAGCAGAGATGAAAATTCCTTGACATTTTTATGAACTCATCATTTTTGCCATTTAATATATAAAAAGAAAAACCTATTTCCACTGATTGATTACTTCAGTGAATAAATGTACTCAATGATTTGGTGGCTTGAGTGGATTAAATTTCCCTTGCTGGCAGGAACTGGCCTTAAATGAAAGTGTTTTGAGGGTTTATTCATTTTTCCCACACTGAAAAAAAGATAGAAAATCAGTCTGAATATCAAACCACTTTGATCTCCGTGTATATTTTATAAACTATTGCCTGATCCTCTGCGAGCTCCTGTGGACTAAAACCCAATTACAATCCCTCAGATTGTGTGCTCAATAATTCTAAACCAGATTTTTCACAATGTCACTGATGTGTTAAACAACACCCAGCAGCTTATAATCATAACCTTCTTCTTATGCATTATAGTTCCTTGCTGTAATCAATTCAAATACTCATCATCACTTAAGCCTCACTCCTCACCTCCACAGAATGCTTGCAGAAGCACAGCAGCAAATAAACAGTTGATAAAAAAAGCTGCATTGCCGGGTACCATTTTGACAAGTTTTGGAGGCAGACAGGAAGCAAGACTGAAGATCACTGCAGGGAGCAACAGGGGAAATGAGAAGGGGAGTGCATTCCTTTTAAAAACCTAAACCAAAAAAAAAAAAGTGAAAAAGGAGGAGCTATGGTGTTTAGTGGAGGTGCTGGGGAAGAGGATAATTTTTCGTTTGGGGCTTTGTTTTCTTCTGGTGGATCCGTTATCAAACTCATGGGTTGTGGTAAAACATAGCCTGAAGTTCTTAAACTCATAAGCCTGGTATGTCATTCTTCCTGCAGTCCTGAGTGAAGCATGGTGTGTCTTTGTAATGCTGCATCATGTGACATCTTGATGCTAATAGATTTTCTTTTGGGTGAGGTAAGTGCTAATGTTAAACAAACACACTTGCCCAAAGCTAAATGTAAATTTGTTCTCACAGAGACAGCCTCACATAGGTACAGTCTGAAGCTGCATAGGTCTATAACATACATTCTGAACAGATTTCCACTTTAAGGAAGTTGCTTTAATGGAAGAATGAGTAAAAATAGCAGTACAATGCACTGCTTTAAGCACAATTTTATATTCTGAATATGCTTGCTTACTTTATTGCTTAATGTCTCTAGCTATTTAAAGTTGAAAGAGATCCAGAGAAACAAAGAACAAACGCAGGAACATAACGCTTCAATTTTCACTAGAAATACTGGCTTCAAGGGGCTTTGTTGCAGACAAACCTTGTGATTACATGTATAAAAAAGAGAACTCAAACTGTGATGAGTCATTTGCTCCATATTTTCATTTGTCTGGTTTTGTGTCCTCCTATTTGCTCCAGTTGTCCTTATACAATATGTCTCAAAAACAGTTTGTGCGAGAAAAGGTTTTGAAAGCTTTCATTCAAGGTTGGTTGCCTCACAGTGAAGAGGTCTCTGCACTTTTCCCTTCTTCACCTCCCAGTGTTCATGTCTATATAGATACACCTGCTTATTTACAGTCTCAAGTCTGTATTACTTTTTTCTCATTTTTCTGTTCTGCAACATTTCCTAGTTTGATTGAGTGGTTCCTCATTGATGTACAGAGATCAAAAGAAAAAATTGCTGGTGTGCAGTATTTGATCATTTCTGTCATATTAGAAAAAATGTACAGATACTCTAGAAAGTGTCAGATGATTAGATGAGCAACAACTGATGTCTGATTACTCTTTTTTGTTACTGATTTAACTAGTGGGTTCTCTAAGCTCCGGAAGATGCAATACAGGAGGCCTTTTCATCTGGGAGAGAAGCATAAAGGGAGAAACAGAAACATTTCACAACAACAATTAATAATCGTAATGCATCTGATTCACAGCAGCATAAGCAATACCTGCCTTGAGGAGCCTTCATGGATGCTGCTTCATGAGGTATGCCTCCAAAACAAGATGCTTCTCAGAGCAACTTCACATAACTGTGTAGTCAGTGCAAACTGACAGAATAAATAACTAGGAGGTGGGGGAGTTGCTGGGATTGGCAATTAGTTGTTCAAAGTCGTGTGCAGTGTAATAGTAACACAGCATCCAGATGTGGTTTTAACCCCCCTCAATATGAATCAGTCTGGAAGGCAAAAGCACATTGTATTCAGAGGCACTTATAATTTGAATATGAAGTTTAAATTTCCTGCTTTCTAATTATGTCTGTTCGTTCAAAGTGAGATTTTCCCCCTCTCACGAGTCCCACCTATCTTTTCTGGCTGACTCAGGCAATCAAAGCTACACAAGTGTTCATTTCTCTGTAATTCTCTACTGATACGGTTCCACAAGCAGTAGCAGTTTCCTCTAAAGACAGGCCTCTAGCAGTTTTCCCACCATTTGTTGTCTAGAGATGTGCTGAGTAGGTTTAGATGAACTGGCAACAGAAACTATCTTCCTTCTGTGAAGGTGCACCAACCCTGCAACAGATAAGGAACACTCCCTAAAAATCTCAGTATAGACTTGTTTTATTTGTGCCAATAACTACATTAACACGTCTTACTGTAGAGTAGTTGCGTCCTGAAAATCTGGAAGTGAATTTGTAAAACTCAGAGAAGGTGCACCAATTCAGGAATTTGCATACCATAGAAGTAATCCTAAATCCATCTGATTGCAACTCAACACTGAGACACTTTTTGTTTGGAAAAAAAAGCAATAGATGGCCACTCATTGTATTCCTAGGAATATTCCTGAAGGAAAGAAAATATTGGAAAGACTGTTTTAAAAATGTGGTTTACTCTTAGAGTCCTTTGAGACTCACCTATGACATTAGCATAGTCTGATAGTAATGTGACATCTCCTTTCAAATCCATCCCTTTCTCAAGGACATCAAGAGAGGTGAAAGCTGACAGCCGTTCTGTTTCACTGACAGAGTTTTGGGTCAGGTGGGCATCACACCAGTTTACATGAGGACTGAATTTGACCCTGTGTCACTGAAGCTCCCAAGGGATGCTACAACAAGCACTGATGTATTCAAGGCTGTGCATGTTGGCATTGCAACTAGATCTCTGCTTTAAGGGCAACATTGAGGGCATTTTTCATCCTGGGGCAAACAGAGAGCATTGGAAAGATGTTGTGCTACAAAAATTTTGCGACAAGCTGCTATCACCTCCTGCAGGGCAAATACAGGAGTCTACTGTTGAAGACAAGCCATCAGAGCCTGCCTCAGGTGCTGACAGTGCTTCTTTAACACATTCACTTCTCTAACACAAGCCTTATTCTCAACAACAGCTGCTACTGATCCAGCTCTTACTGAGTGGGCATCTTCTCCTTGTCAGCTAAAAGGCAAAAGCAAATCTGTCAGAAACAACATGGCCTAGCATCTTGTGGTCAGAGGGCTAGATCGTCTTCTAGTCTGTTGACTGCATACTCATATCCAGTACAGTGATCCAAATGTGCTTTTGTGTAGGCCTGAGGAAGACCAATTGATCTTTTGGAAGCACAAGAGAAGGCTGTGTGATGAATTGGCAAGCCTTGTTTTCAGACACCTGACCTGCCTGCCATCTAGTGTATGTTCACAACTTATTTCCAGCTCAACATAGCTATAGTCAAGAACAAAGAGCAGTATTAATCTGAACTAACATGGCACATTACTGATAATGTGTGCTGAAAATAGCTGAGCGTTTTCATCACCGGATGCTGCATTATGCAAATAGGGCATACCCCAAAGAACAGTCACCAGCAGTGATTTGGTTACAATAATCATGTTTGTTTTCTAAAACATAGAAGACAAAACCAAGCACTTACTTAGTTGTAAAAGAACAAATGGGTTACATTTTCCACAACCAAATGTACCATATTTACACACAATAAACTACATTAAAGACCTGTGTTCTAGGTATACTACTTTTTAAATTAGTCATTTATTTATATTTTATCTATTTAGCTTTCTAGCAGAGACATCCAAATTTAAGCGAACAGGTCTGTTCACAAAAATCAGAGGTTTCTATATCAAGCAATTTCTCATGATGTAGCAAGAACAAAGTCAAGTCAAATCAAATCACCTCAGTCATTTGTAAGATGTAAATTCCATGGAATCGTTGGAACTTATATTTACAACATTGAATTAAAAATATATACATATACTTGAAGTTTTATTTGCAAAAATACAAATACCCTTAAATACTTAATCAAAATGGTTGGATTTTACTTCAATTGAAGTTTATTGCCAATGTTTCATTGGCATATATCCTTTACTTATTTATATGTATCATGATCACAAGTAAGAGCCTTAATTATGGGACAGAACTCTTTGTGCTAGATATGCACAAACATTGCACAGAACAATCGTCCTCTGCCACCCATAAAGCTAGTTTTCAAATTAGTATATCACACATCAGTTTGTTCCATTCTATGCTAAAGAATCAACAATTTTCCATAATTCTTCATTTCTGTACACCCATCAATTTCAAGACTGTTTTTCTTTAATGAAATCCTGTATTTTAGAAGACAACTGAGTAGTAAAGGATAGTAAATTTGACTTCAGAAGCATGGCCTGAACTGACAGTAGAATATACCTCTCCAGATTTCACAGTGAATTTTCCACATCAGTTCAGACTTTCTCATCTCAAGAAAAGTAAATTTGTGACAATCAGTGCCTAACAGTTGACTCTCTCCTTATTGAACAGCAAAGTTGCCTGGGTTTTCTGACAAAAATGCTTCATAAGAACAATGAGAAATTTTACACACACACACACACACACACACACACACACACACTCGGCTGATTTGTCTCCAAATCCATGGAAAATAGTAAAAATGATTTTGGCATTATCAAACCCAAACTCACACCCATATTCAACAGTTGTTTACTCTCAAAACCAAGTCACAATGCTTTTGAGATCCAAACACAGATACATCTAAAACAGACAAAGTTCAGGGATCCCTAAGCTATGAACAACTGAGTCAACTGTGAGAACACAGAAAAACAGGCACATTGGTATGGAGCTAATTGCATCCTACCTAGGCTAATTAGCTTTTGTGCAGCACTGCAGCAATGCAGCTGCTCTGTCTCTGGATCTGACACTGCTCTGCAGCTAAGATGATGACCTTAAACACTATAGTGCTTTGCACTGCCTGAGCACCACCATGACCTCCAGCCATCTTCTGTGAAACAGTGTCGCCGAAGACAAAAAAAATTAAGTCACTTGTGTTATGGGTCAGTGACGAATCCTGTTGTCACTCCATCTTCAGAGAATATAAACATATACGTGCTTTGCAAAATTAAGACATACATGTGTGTRAGATCAGTATTCTCAGGAGTATGACAGATCTCCCTCGTTCTACTTTTGGTGTTGCATTCTCACAGCCATAATATCATGGTAACTTTCTCTTCTTTGTTTCCTCCAATATATACTTAAGCTAAAATCAACTGCTGGCTGCTGGAACAGTAGCATCTCTGAGTCATTGCCTGCAAAAGGCTTCTAACTAGAAATCTTTTTGTTTGTGTAATCTGGTAGAAATGAGACAAAAAGACAAGGGTATTGTGCGTCCTAGGTTTAAAATATTACTGTTAAGTTGCTTTCTGTCTGAAACATGCAACAATGGCTAAATTTTAACATGGATTTGGGGCTCAAGGTTCTGTTGTACAGCACAGGGTTGAGAAAAAGAGGACCTGAAGGAGAGGCTGTTAGAGGAATCATTCTTTTTGTTTGATTTTCCAAGAGAACTTAAAAAAAATCAAATTTCATCTGCCTCTTTTTCTGCACTTAAGCTAAAAGAATAGCTCTGCAACTGGCAATGCTCATATAGTCTGTAGGTTAGGCAGTATGAAGGGTAGCAGTCACAAACATTTAGCCAGCTAGTTACATGTATTTAAAAATTAATAGTGAAACTACAGCAATGAAACCTTATGCAGCACTCTGCTATTAAATCTTTGCTTGGGGAATTTTTATGATGTTTGGATTAGGAAAGTCCAACTGGTCTTATTAGTGGGAAATAATGTGGTTTATTGATATTTTTATTTCAACAGCTGTATAAAAGCGTCTATTGGGCAAAGCTGACTTCTCCACTTCCCCATGGGTACATGTGAACATATAAGCATTAAGACTAGTGTAGTTCCACCCTGCAAAGCAGGGACACAAAACGCAAGAAGTGAAAGGAAAAGGGTGTGAAAAAGAGAATCTCCCTGTGTGGGGCAATAGGCTAGGGAAGGAGTGCAACCCACTGATACCCATTGAATTTAAGGTGCAAGGAAAACTGTATTCCAACTGCAACTGCCATGGATCCAAGGCACAGGGAAGAGAACATTCTCCACTTATATAAAACATAGATTACATGACATAGAATACGTAAAACATATATGTAAATATTCTACAATATCTTCTCTAGCAAGGAATAAGGAATAAATTGCTTATTTGATGTATGATAAGACCAGTATTTTGCACAGATGAGGCAGATGATACTTGATTTATATTGTCTTGCAATAGCTTCAGACAATTAAGAGGAGAACTATTCAGAGACTTACTACATTGACAAAATTCTGGTACAGCCAACAGCAATATGATTCACGCTATGATTGTCTGGCATGTAAAGCTCATTTTAACAGATACCAATGTGACATACATAAAGCTGTCAGGCTTTCTCTAAAGGACAGTCATCCACTTCATATTTCAAGTGCCAAATTAATTATATTTGGCATTTAATTTATAACCTAAGGTATTTTAGATTTAAAACTTGACTATGATAACAGCAGATTAGAGCAGTGTTCCATTTGACAGAATCGATTTTTCAAGTTATTTTCATTGTGTGTGAGGGTCTGGATACAGATTTTTATGTATCAAGCTTGCACACAGGACACTGATACCTCTAAGCAAAGTACACTTCTTTCTCCTCCTCCCCCACCCATGCTGTGGTGAATTATTTTGCACTTTGAAGCAAGTTTCCTTTGCAGTCTTAATCACAAAGCTCCACCTAATGGAATGATGAGTGAACTGTGCATAGAAAAAGAAAGGAACAGAGGGAGACACACACACTCACTCTCTCTCTCTCTCTCTCTCTCTCTCTGCTAAACAGTATTACCAAAGGGGAACTGCTTTAAAAACGTAAGCAGTTAATCTACTTCAAGTAATTTATAAAGTCCCCTCTTCCAAGGACTTAAAAACTTTGATTTGCAAGGAAAGCCAAAAAAATAGCTATTACATTATCTTTGCATTGACTGAAACTGGAACCTTCCTTTTACTGTTACTGATATTTCAATCCTAATATTTCAAACTGAYATAATGTCTCACCTTCTAGGTACCAAGGCATTTAAAAAATAGAAATATGCAAAATAACATGTAAATGTAGGTACATATTTACTGTTTGATTTGTCAGATTACTGAAAGTGAAATCTTTTCTCTTTTATGGATTTCAAGAATCTCAATCAACTAGCTTTTAAAAAATGGAAAAATATTTAAATCACTTTACCCACTGAAAATTAAGGCATTCTGTACAACTTTGAATATAACAGAGCATTCACTGATATCACATTGAAACACAATTGGAACAGTGGCATCTCAAAAATATTGCTGCAGGAAAGGAGTTGGAGAATTAAACCAAGTTTGCAAAGGACAATGCCATTTTTAAGACAGAGCAATTTTTTAAATTGAAGCACTTTGCAGATTTCAATATAAAAGAAATGACAGATTTCTGCAAAAGCTGAAAAAATGAGTCCTGATTTCAGAATTGCTCCCTGCTCAAAGGAAGCCTGTGTGGCCACTGTTAAACTTTATCCTGAAACAGAAGGTACAGGTCTAAACATTGCCTTGTATCAAGCTATGCATTTCAATAAAGAACCAGGACATTTGTCAGGATCATCTTATTTAAGAAGACTAACATCTTAAGTGATAGCTGAGTCTGTATTTTGTAAGACTCATTAGTGGGTCAAGACTGGCTCACTGTTTTTAGTAAAAACATAGCACTAGTTTGGTACTTAATAGTCTTGTATTGAGAATTGCACTTTGGTATTCTAGATAAACAGACCTGCCAATCTAAAAATGTTTTCATTTCTAACATTTATGGTCACATATAGAGGTCTTGTACTAGAAAGGTGATTAAAGCATGCCTTTAACAAATCTCAAATATAGTAATTGTGCAGCTAAATCAGGCTGTTCYGTGACCAGCTCAGGTTTTGCAATCCTCACTATTAGCATTAACACGCCATTATTAACCATAATTCTGCCCTTCCCCTTCCTTTGATGCCCTTGGTCAGCAGGTATATTGGATGAATTCTCCATAAGCTTCCTTCATTCATTTCTTATTTAATTCCTTAATTTCTGAGAATTAATTTCTCAGAAATCTGCAGAAGTGTCACTCTTCCCGAAATTTCAGCTCCTCCGCTAAATCCGGCGATAGCCGGACAGCAGATTCAAAAGCTTTGGGGTGAAAAGCCCCACTGAGGCGCTGGAAGCTCAGAAACATATAACGCGGCCTCAACGGCTCCCCGAACTCGACTAACGGCGCGCCCCGCCCCGCCGAGCACGTCGCAGCCTAGGGGCGTGGCTCAGGCCTCGCCCCGCCCCCGCGCGCCCATGCGCAAACCGGCGAGTGGGGGCGGGGGGGGCTGCCTCACGTCGGCCTCTCTGGCGCACGCGCTCTTAGTGACCCTCGGCTCTTCGTCACCCTCCTCTCGGGTCTCGCAGCCGAGCCTGAATCAGCGCATGCGTCCACTGCGCCGTGGGGGGCTGATTGGATGGCCCAGTCCTTCGGGCCAATAGCAGTGAAGGTTCTTTCGGAGGCGTGGCAGCGCTGCCTTCCAATCGGGCTGGCAGTCCTTGCGAGGTGCTGGGTTCTTCTCCTTTCCCAGGTGGCCTGCTGCGAGAATGGCAGCTGCGGCGCAGCCCGGGCTGGGGGCGGAGGAGCTGGCGCTGCTGGAGAAGTCGCTGGGCCTGCAGAAAGGGAACAAGTACGGCGTCCAGGGGGAGCGGAAGGTGAAGGGAGCGAGGAGGGGCTGGGAGCGGGCAGCGGCGCGCGCGTGGCCACCAGCCCCCTTCCCTAACGGCTGTTTACCTCGCCCCTTCTCCCCTTCCATTCCCTTCCCTTCCCTTCCCCGTTCCCCGCGCGACGCCGCTCCCCACCCCCACCGCTGCGGTGTGGCGCGGTTGAGGGGGAGGGGCGGGGCGCCCTCTTCCCGCCGCGGCGGGCGAGTCCCGGGTCAGCCTGAATTGCGCGTCCCCCAGGGCGGCACCGTCAGCGCTTCTCCTTGAGCGGCCTCTTCTCGGTGGGGGTTTGCTCTTTCATCTCTTCCCCCCGCYCCCTTCCCTCTTTCCCCTCCGCTAACTGCGGCTGTAGGACCTCACTGTCCGCTTGCAGGTCCTGGAAGCCTGTTCTATCTGCCTGTCTAGCTAAAGATTACCATGGCTCACTGCGGGGATGCTGGTTTAAAACGTACATGTTTTCACGGTGCTTTTCTTCCTGAGTCGTTTTGGTGTCAGTTCAGTTGTATTTGTGCTGCTGTAGTCACGTTATGTTAAAAAGATGCATTTCTGATAGTAAAGCTGCGTCTGTAGTAAAGAATTTCTGCTCTTAAATTTTCTGCCTTCTTCATGTCTTGACATTATTTCCTGACAGTTGAAGCATGAAGAAAGTAATGCAGAACTGAGGGTATCGCAAATGTGTGGAAGCCTTTGTGTGGTTCTGTATGAAACAGACAATAAGGAAACTGTAGTTCTGCACTGGGCTTATGCCTTTGTGTGTTTTCTTTTTCTTGACTTTATTTACTGTTTATGACTAGAGTTCTGAATATCAATATATGCATTCTTTGGCCACAAGTAAGTAAGCAAGCTTCTTTAAGTGTTTAACAGTCCAAATGGTATTTTAATGCTATGACTGTAAAGCATAACTTTAGGAAAAAATCAATTCGCTAGACTTGTCTGTCCATAGTTTATCTGACTGTGTGGTCAGTGGAAAAATCGAATGGCAATCACTCTGATCTTAGAGTAGAAGAACTGCAAAATAAATATTGTGCTTTAAACCTGCATCTTATGTTAATTAACTTTGAACATAGACAAGTGCCTCTGCATGGTCAGACACTTAAAAAAGAAGGGAGGGAATGAAGAGGGAGCAAAAGGTTTTACATTTCAGTAAGTTACTTTTCTATCACTTGATGTCATAAAAGACTGCTTTTAGTCTGTTGCAGCACGTTTCAAGTCATTCTTTTTTTTTTTTTTCTGTCTCTGGTGATTTACTTTTTTCATACTCTGAAGACTGATTGTGCTTGTCTGAAGTAGCTTCTTAAAGCAAACTGATATTATATGACATCATATATTGTTTCAGAGATCCTTTTGGGGTGGGGAGTTAGGAAGTAACTATTCTCTATGAGAATAACTAAAATAGGTAGTTACACTTTCTTTTTCTCTCTCTTCTAGATCCCTGTTCTTCAAACAAACAATGGTCCCAGTCTAATAGGATTAATTACYGTAGCTGCCCATCTTGTTAAACAGGCTAAGAAAGAGCAACTGCTTGGAAGCACTGCAGAAGAGAAAGCTGTTGTTCAGCAATGGCTGGAATACAGAGTGACTCGAGTAGATGGATGCTCTAGTGAAGAAGATACTAGAATAATTCTGAAGGTAAAGATTACTTAATTACCTTGACACTGAATTTTGGACTGACATTAGCATCTTAATCTCCTTCAGGGCCTAGTATGTGTGAACAACTGATTAATAAAACCGAGAGGGTGCTGAAGACTTGTCTGTATTTTTAAGTATTGGCTTTTATAGTGCTTGCTGAGTTTTTACTTTTATTGACAATCATATAATTTAAGTTGTCTTCTCTCAGAAGCTGAACTCTTACCCTCTTTTATGGATGTAATGCTGTAAACTACCTAGCACATTCCAAATAATTTAACGATTGTTCAATTTTCTAGTCTCCTATGAACCTTGTAAGACACAGTTTTCTTCCTGTCTTTATAAAATTTCAGTTATAAACAAATTGTTCTGTGTTGTATTTAAAGATAGCTGTGCTCTTAACTTTAAGAGCCAGTCTTCTTGATTTGATAATATGGAATATAAGCCAGTATTTGACACATTGGTATGGATAACAAAATGAGTTATTGGACAGAATTGTATGTGAAATGCTAAAAAGTGAAATCATAGGGGAACCCTTGTAAAATTGTCCTTCCCATTGAGCTACATATGTATGGAGACTTTAGTCAACTGTATTAAATTCTTCCTGTAGCTTAACACTCAGTCTTTTTTCAAAAGAAGCAGGTGGAAGCAGAAAAGAAAACCTCAAGGGTCATCCGGTTATTTGAGCAGCCAGATGGCAGGGAGTAGATTGAAAAAACTTACTCTMTTTTCCTTCTTACTCCTTGTGACTGGTAATTAGTATTTTTGCAACCTTGTGGGAACAAAGCTTGAAGAGAAAAATTGTTTTACACTGGTAAGTGCTAAGGGCTCTGTTTAGTAAATGGGTACAATACAAGAGTGAAATTTGGTCCGTTCTTGACCCAAGTGCTGGGTTTTCTTGTTTGTTCTCTTTTTTTTTAATTTCGAAGGTCTCTATTTTATATAGAAAGTGCAAAATTATTGGTGCTACTAACTGGCTTGGGTTTAGAAAAGCTTTGTGAGCTGCAATGTTGGCCATACCTGAGGTTAGCACAGTCTTAAATAAGAAGTCTTCTGACTTCTGCTAGGTGTGGCTAGTCTGAGTCAACTGAAATTATTACAGAAAACCCTTAAGGTTTACTGGAGCAGTAGTCAAGAGGAAGAGTTAACATCCTGTATAACTTAAAGTGAAGCAAAATCTGGCATCTTAAAATCCTGTGAAACAAAGCCTTATTAGTAATTGATTGCGCTTTTCAAATTGACAGCCTCCTTGATGTGGAGGACAGGGAACAACATGCCTGACCAATGTTAGAGGCGCACTTTGGGCAAGCTCTAAAGAACCATTTTTCACTTATATCTCAGATGATATGAACTATCCTGATCTCATTGTATATACAGGATATCTTCCACCACTTAAGCGTGTGTGTGTTTACATTTCATCTTATTTGTAATATCACTGGTTTTACTCTCTACATGTGAATGCTTTGAAAATATTTACAGTCATGGTTACTCAACAGATACTCATCACAATTCCTTATAATCTCCATCCTTAAAGATCTTCTAAATTCAACTAATAAGACATTGACTGTGTTAAACTTCAAGGTTAGCTCTGCTTTAAACAGAGGATAGAACTTCCTGTTTAGGAGGCCTTCAGAGGTTCCTTCCGACCTAAATTTTTCTGAATTTATAGAAGACAGTCCAATGTTATAGAACTATTCATCATGTTAGTAGCAAATTATTAATTCATAATTTATTAGATCATTATTAAATTCATAATCTACTAAGTACATTACAAACAAATGAATTAACACTTAGCAAAGGTTTGCCTTGTGTCTAAATAACAAAAATAAATGAAAGCCAGAGGAACCCCAACCCAGCACTACTTTATTAAAGAGAATCATGTTGACTTTCAGTTATTCTACCTGGTAGAGTTCCAAGTCAGCTAGATACCTGTCCTGAAGGACAGACCCATCTGATTCGTTTCAGTGCAGTTTACTTAAACAAATCCCTTTATGCAAGTCTTATCTTGGCTTCTAACTGACTTCTAATGTCTTTTGTGCTATTACAAACTATGAAAAGACGGTGCAAGAATAAATAACTGCCTTTTACTTACCTTTCTTTACCCTTCTATGTTATAAATGCAAAAAACAAGTTTTTTGTCTTGTTATAACAAAATGTATCCACTCTGACTGGCTTAAGTGATCATACCTTCTTTGTCAGCACACACATCTGAGTAGGTGCAAAACTGCAATTGGGTATTAAAACCAGACTTAGAAATATGATGGTTTAATGGTAAAGCTAATTGTCTTTTCTAACTGCCAGTGTTACTAAGGCTAAAAATAGAAAAGGAGTGTGCTGAAATACAAATGTGTAGATAAATGAAGTGTTTCCAAATAAAACAAAACTTCCTTRCTAGGAATATTCAGTGTCACTCATGGGAGAACCTCAGCCTTTAAACCTATTCTAATAAATATTAACAATTTAAAAATTTCCTGCTTTTTTTTTCTCCTTAGCAGATGTTGAATGACCAGAATTCATCTTAACGCAGGACTGCTGTGGAGTTGTTCTAGCATTAATAATTCCATAGTATAGCAATTAAGATTTTTTTTTTAATTTGTTCTCTTGTCACCATGATTAATCAGAACAAGAGGCAGTCTACCATTAAAATATACTATGCCAAAAGGGAGTATGGGGAAAAAAAAAWAAAATAGGCAAGTCTGAGACTGTAGTTTTACAATGTGTCTGGAATACACAGTGGCAGTCTTGGGACGATTGCAGCCTAGAGCCACAACTTATAATAAGCTGTGCCAAAAACAGTTCAGTTGCTTCTGCTGTAAACCCTAGGCTGCCTCTATTTAACTCTTAAATGAAGTGATGTCTTGAAAAACCTCAGTAACAAACTAGTTTGTTACTTTAAACAGGAAAGGCTTTCTTTTTCTGAGGTCTTAAGAAAAAAAAAAGTTCTTAAATTGGTCTTACTGACACATTGACTGAAATATTACTTGACCTGATAACAATCATAAAGTAGTCGGTCTGTCCCAGTCAGGATTTTTGTATTTATTCATAGCAAATGCTGTACTGTTCAGAACCCGTCAATGACAGTGTAGTTTTGTCTAAGTTTTGATTTGAGCTCCTATACTGGACAAAATAGCAGGATCAATATCTCTGGACTGTTCTGCAGCACACACATAGGAATGATGATTGTCAATAATGCATGATTGCTTAATTTCTGATGCATTATATTACTCATTCTCTCTGCCACCCCCCACCCCGGATGCAACAGTATTTTCCTTTGTCTCTGGTCAACTGTGTGACTTTTGGTTAACAGGAAATTTAAGTTGCACCAAAAAAAATCTGCAAAATTGTTGCGCTTGATATCTAATAGAGTTGCTATGCTTCTAGAGAGAAATTGAGAACCTTTTTTTAAAAAAAAAAAAAAGCACTTTTTCTGTGGCACCAAATGACTACACAGATGTTAATGAGTTGTATCCAGGGGATTTGAACGTCTCTGCTTCATCAATTTTAGATCTTCAGAACTTGTTTGGGAGGTGAGGGGGCAAAAAAGTCTATTCTAAATAATCATATGTTCTATTCAAAATATAACTCTGAGTATGTGCTGGAATTCACTGGAAAGCTTCCAAAGAAATGCAGAAAGTTCTAATCTAAATTCTAGTCTCTGAAGGACAGTTAGAACCAAAAATGTGTATTACTTCAAATGTGTCTCATAGAAAGAAAATGTTCGATTATTTCAGACACTTCTCATTTCCTGTTCTCTATGACTGTAATCATGAAATACAATTAGAAATCTAAACGAGAGCTTCAATTACTGTTTACAGTGCTTGTTTTGGAAACAGCCATTCTTCAAACCTGTGAAGCAAGCTAACCTATATTCCATCCATATAATTAATCCAGAGTTTGGGTATGCTGTTAGTCGACAAACTTTCAGATGGGATGTGTATTCACATTGGTGGGCTTGTCTAGCAAGCATTTTTTAAACTTTGAGTTCACTCATCTCCATTCTCTAGCAGCAGTAGGATATTGTGCAATTACAGGCGTAGGAGGCTGCATTGTGATTATTTGAGCAACATTTGTTGATTATTTTTCCTCCCTGTCCTTTGGAGAAGAAACAGCAGACTGAATATAGTAGTCCTCCGGACCAAGTTTAGGTCATAGTTTGCCTGTTATGCAGCAAAGTCTTGAATTAGACTTCTTCAAAGTATTGTTGCAGAAGAAACATCCGTGCCCCAAAAGTGAAGTTCTGCTGTTCTTGTATCCTGTGTTGTCAGAGAGCCTTGAGTATTTGAGCATGGTCTGCTGTTTGTCACTGCCTGGTGCAGTGTAAAGGCACCTAGGGCATGAGTGTGATCTTGAGAATATTACTGACTGAAAGAATGTGGATTTGTTTGTTTGTGAAGGAAGTATGTACAACAACAGTGGTGTTTTTGTGGACAAAATGTCCCTAAAACAATTAGCATGTGGTTAGATCATTGCAAGCTGATGAATCATTTTTAAGAAGCAGTGGTGACTTATCTGAGCTGTAGTGATAGCCTTGTCCCAGCTTGTGACTGGAAAGGAATTCAGTCATTTTAATGGATTAGTTGGATTACAGGCAATTGGACTATATCCTCAAAAGATAGTAAGCAACAGCGTGGGGCAGCCAGAAGTGTGCTGTGGGTGGGATGTACTGAGCTGTCAGCTTAGATATGGGCCATAAATAGGACATCTGTTCCACAGAACAAGCAAATGGTAATCCATCAGTCAGTTCATAGATAATGCAGCATCTTCTCAGCTTTCCTTTGCTTTTTCCTCTTCATACTCAAGAATGAAATTAGAATTGTTACAATTGTTAAATGCATATTATTATAATAAACTGCAATTATACCTTACATGTTTGCCTGAAATTTGGGGAAGACATTCCTGAGAGATTACAACAATAAGTTAATATAGCTACATACATACATTCCAGCATTTAGATGATTTATTTAATCTTGGAAGTTGCATGTAATCAGTTTAAGTAGTGCCATTCAGTACTTGAAAGACAATGCCATGAATGGCAACTAATAGATCTGAATTTCCCTGATGTAGCAGTAGTTCAGATACAGTTTTGTATCCATGTTTCCGTTAATGTCTTCAGGACATGAAGACTATTTCAGTTCAATGTCACGGTCACTTAAAATTCCCAGAAGTGAAGCTTTCCTAACGTGGAAACTGTCACAGTTTGCTGTTAGGCAGTAACGTAACCATTTTTATGGGACTCCTAACCCGTTAGAGAAGATTAACTAAATGCTTCTATTGCACATGGAAAAAAAAAGTGTTGTAGTGTTTCTAAATTAACTTGACTTTTACAGTATGTATTCAGAACAGTTTACTAAATCTTATGAGAGGAATGTGCATGTTCAGAACCAGAATTAAAATTAACGCTAATTTCTCCAAGACTAAACCCCATCAGTCAAATTCCGTTGGCTCAGTTAACTGACTTCATAAAACTTGGTAAGCCAGAGTAAATAATAGTTCACGCTGTAGTAGCTTACTTTGTCTTTAAATTTTCAGGATATTCTTTACTGGTGAATATTTTGAGTATGTACAATAATAAATATGCCTGTGCAATGTATTCAAAGAGCAAATTTATTCTTTTTATGGTATTAACCCATCCTGAACAACTCTGCAAACTGGTGTTTCTGCACAGGAGTTAGTTTACTTCTTAAAGTTGTGTAGAACCAAAATTTAACATGATGTAACTTCTTTAATGCAGGAATTCAGAATTTTGACAAGTGAAATAACTGTGTTGATTGTACTTTCTTAAGTAGTTAATACAACTTTTTTAGTAAACTGAGCTATAGATTTTCTTCATGCAAGGGTTTTTTGTTTTGTTTTTAAACCCTGCATTTGCCTTTGTGTTGTGTCTGAATGAAATTCTACAGAACTGTAGTTTGATATTTGAAGTAATCTGAGAGCTAAGTAATATGAACAAATTAATAAACAGTCTAAAGGGAGAGAGGGGGAGATACATAGCCAGAGGCAGATGACCTTACAGAGTTTTAACTGTGCAGGGCTTAATATCCTCCCTGATTTGCTCTAATAAAAGAAATCAAAGCAGACATTAGGATGTTTAACTATTATAAATGTGTAGAAGACTTGTCAAGAAGAGGTCATCAAAGAAATGATAAAGTGGTATAATGGTGTCAGATTTGCCAAATTCAAATGCAAGGTCAGATGTCTAATAAAAAAAAAGTACTAAAATGCTGTGACTTCATGTATGCACTGTAAGATATCTCCATCTATTTGAGGCATTAAGATGATGGAACAACAAAAACTGCAATACACTAAAGGTTAAATCTAGTTTTTATTTGTTCACTAATGATTAACCCCTTTTCCCTGTAATAGACTTCTTTTTAAAACAAAAAGTTCTCTTAAAACGGAGCATGCTGTAATTGAGACTGATAATTTATTTTAGAGACATTTTGAAAAATATTAAAGTAGCTAGTCTTGAAGCTGATTACTTCTGTTTCCAGAAATAAAAAGATGGCACAAGAAAACTGTCAGGAATACTCTGAGAAAAGAGGAAAAAGGAGTGCACTTACTATAGCAATTTTAACCAGTAGAAGAATATTAACTGCAAGCTTCCAAATAAAAGGAAAAGCTAGGCAACTGTTCTCCTACATTGCTTAAAGGATTATAATAAAACTAAGGATTGTTTATGTTGGGATTGGAGTTAAAGTAGATTTTGTTAACTCTTGTATTTTCTCCTTTAGAGGGAGAGAGGGGGGTAGTTAGGTACATGAATTGGGTGGTAAATAGGTAAGATGTGGAGGATAGGAAGAGACTGCTTATGGACAGCTAAAGAGGTAGAGCTAAGTGATACCTGTGTGTGTGTGTGTGCTTATTCTTTAAGAAYTGAGATGCTTAATAGCACTGATGAGTCTGTCAGCCTGTTTTCCTGCAGAGAATGTTTGTATACAAAGTGACATAAAAAAGGGTGTAGAAAGACAGGGTCCTTCAGCACTACAGATTTGAAATGTTTTGTATATGACTTTATTCAGTGAATCCAGTAAAAGTCTCCAGCTGCTCGCTCATTTAGCATCTTAAATGGAAGTGTTAAAGTTTTTCAGAGAAGTGCTCTTAAAATGCTGAAGCAGTGCTCTTTTCACGTGGACTTGGTGTAAAAACCGAACAGATGGTATAGTTATTAAGATTTGCTAGCAGTGATTTCAGCACTAATGAAAACAGATACTGAGTGATAGCAGTTCATAGATGTCAAGTTTCAGGCATTAAGCTTGAAACGCATTTCTTTTGGCCCCCACCTTGTTCTCCCTTTGTTTCTCTGACATCTTGCATGTTTGCAGTTCCAGAACTTTGACCAGCTGCGTTGAGTGTGTGGAGTCCTGGAGCGCAGGATAAGCTGCTGCTGGGAGAGCAGTGCGCTCCCCTTTGAGTCTAAGGCTGTGCTTACCATTTACCAAATACTGTACATACAACACAGGTGCTTGTATGAGTCATACATGCTCATTAAAAATCCACAGCTTAGCATTTTGGAATTGCAGTAATTTGAGGCCTGCAAAAGACAGGTTTGAAAGTATTTCTGTGGAGTCACTACCAATGTAAAATAAATCACACTGCTGTATTTACAAAAAATTGGGTGAAGTGAGGGAATTATGAAAGATTGTGCCAGCAGAGAACTGACTACCTCTTTATTTAAAGACTAACACTTAAATTCTGTTGAATTCTCACTTTCAAAGAAGAATGATATTTTAGGTTATTAGCTTGACTCTTCTCAGTAAAGGAGGAAAAAAAAAATCTCAGTTCAGAGAAATTAAAGTTGCCATTTATTTCACATGCATGGTCTTCAGAGGATGTTCTCAATTTTTATTTATTTATTTTTAACAACTGCCTTAATGTTTTTCTTATGAAATCAATATTATACCCGTGTAATGACTTTTTCTTTTTTAGGATCTTAACGCTTATCTTGAAGATAAAGTTTACCTTGCAGGAAACAGTTTTACCTTAGCAGATATTTTGATGTACTATGGACTGCATCCTGTCATGGTAAGTGGTATTTGCATTACTTCTGTGCTTACAACTATTCTAATTGTGGATTTATCTAAAATCACTTTGTTGCTGTAAAAATTGACATACTATATTGATCAGTGACAATTGCAGAATAAAAAATGGAGAAGTTTCTTCTAAGAACTTCAAATATAACTTGCTCTTAAGTGCTTGTTTTTAACTTGTGTTAAGAGCTGGCTATGGGTCTGTCTACTATTATCTGTAGTATTCAGAGTGCTTTAGTTTTCTGTATATAGTGTAACATAAAGTTAACACCTGTCCCTGTGTTTTTTTAGCTATCAGAACTCTATTTGTTCAAGTCTGAAACATTACTGCTTATGAACTACAGGAGGAGATAGATAAATGAAACTGAAAGAATGTGTTAGAAGTGAAAGATAAGTCTCAGACTTTGTTAATATTGGAATAGTGCTACTGGTGCTGAGATGCACTTGCATTCATCGTTCAGGAATTTAATTTTTTTTAAAAGTGTCAGGCATCCTGAAATGGTTGTTTGTGTTTAGAGACTTGATAATAAGAGCTGATAACATAGAATATGAAAATAAAATGGGGAACCGGTGCTTAGAAAAAACAAAAATAAAAGTTTGTACTGAGTGGTGAAGATGTTGAGATTCTTCAGTTCATGTTTGCCTCAGGGTGTACTATGGAGCACTTATAAAGCATTGCACCTTGGTTTTGAACCCAAAGAGATAATTTAAAAGAAAATCAATAGGAGTTATTGGTATTTTGGTAGCTGGCATGTGATTGTAAATGAGTGGGCCTTCCCTGAAGCTGGTAATACTAAACAAAACAAAGGCATTGTACAAAAAGGTCTGCTAAATTCTTTGAAGAAAATAGAATCAGTCAGTTTTACATTAGAAAACAGGAAGGGTGATTTTTGGAAAAGATACCTCATTGAAATGCTGGTGTGGCTGAACTGGGTCGTTACTTTATACAGTTAAAAGCAGAGTGCTGGTAGAGGAGTCCAAGAATACTATGTTTCAAAAGGGAAGCTAAGGAGGGTGTCTTTTAAAGAAAAACAGGGTAGTGAGATATTACTAAAATGTAAGAGAGAACTTATATGTCTCTTGGTTGTCCAGGAATAAAAGTTCAAAAGAGACAGTGTTAAGCAGAGGAGTGGGAAAAGCAGCTTGATTTCAGAAGCTTCTTGAAAACATGTTAGAGTAAGTCACTTGTAATTAATTATGTTAATATTTTTTTTAAAAGAAAATGATTTAAGTAGTAAGGTAGATATGTTGACTAGAATGTCAGAATTGGTAATCTTTCACATATAGTGGCACAGAAGGGTGTATAGATACTTTTAAAAATGACTATATGCTGTAAGGGAGTACGAGTACAAATGAGACATTTAAAAAATACTAGGCAGGGGAAAATCAAGCATATTTTAAATTTAGAGTTTGCTCTAGAGTAGACCACCTAATCAAGGAAAAAAAGATACAAGTTATTGCTTTGGGAAATAGAACAGATGGTAAAAACAAATGACTTGGTGCTCCTGGGTGCCTGCAACCATCCAGACACTACTCAGGACAAGTTTATAGTACAACAGCTGTTTCTGAAATGTTTGGTTTCATGGAAGATAATTTTTGGACTCAAAGGTGTAAAGGGCAAATAATGGGGTTGCTATCCTAAATAGAGGGAAAATGTAGAAGGTACTAGCCAGGAATTGGTATATTTTGAAGGTTACAGAATTGATTAATACTAATTATTGATTAGAGAGGTAAGATGTTGAACTAGGAAAAAAATCCTGTGGATTCTTTGTGTGTGTGGAAGGGGAGGGAAGTATGTCTAGAGCTGCTGCTCTGTCCCAAACTTTAGGCAGAAAAGCTACTATATCTTTCAATGTGATGCAGTCCTGGGAACTAGTTTGTCAGATCCACCACTGTTTCAGCTAAACAATGTGCACATCTTCGATAAATCTTTTCTATAATTGTGGTTTCAGGAGCAGAGGCAGAAATTAAAAAAAAAAAAGGGGGGGGGGGGGGGGGGGAGTAGTTCTTATTCTCCAACAAGGTCTCTAGAAAATTAATCTAAGTGTTACTGGCAATGACTTTTAGGATTAGTCCATCAAAAGCAGAGAGATTAAAAACTTAACACTGACATTAATAATAGGATACTGTCTATCAGTAACATACCATCATCTTCCTGAATGGATCATGTATTAATAAAAGAAACTTTAAATATCTTCTGATGCACACTTCATTAGAAAGTTTAATACCACCCAATATTATTGCTTACACTTTTTCACCTGCTGTTGCATCTTCCTTTCTGAATACAAATTGTATATATTTCTTCCTGCCCTCCTCCCCCCTTTTCCACTTCCCATTATCTAGAGGGGGGTTCCCAGGATCTGCTTTTTCAGTGACCAGACTGGACCATTTGAGCTTACTATTTAGTTTGTCTACTGAACACCAGCAACTCCTCATTCTGTAGTTGTATGCCTTGTATTCATTCTTCCTCTCCTTTCTGCTTATCTTAATAAGCACAATAGTAATAAGTGGTTAAAAATTCATACTGTGAGGAAGGAATTAGTACTTTAGTGAATGAGAGTCAGGTTCACAAGTAGCATTTCAGGCTTCTTGCAGAGTATAATAGAGACATTTTCAGTCTATGAATTAGAAATACACAGTTGTAGTGATGAGGCAGGAACTAAATCATATATGTGGTTCTGCATCTTAATATAGGTCACGTAAATACCCCAAAAGTGTAATGTTTCATGCTAGTTGTCTAAAAGAGCTTTTTCAAGATGATGTGATTTACATTGTCATGTGAAATTCCATGTTTCCTTGTATATAAATATGATTGTCTTCAGACACTTTGAGTATTTAAATACATAGGTAGATGAATATGGTAAGCAATGAAGTGCTGCTAGGTTAAAGCATGGATAACCGAAAAGGTGAATTTGGCAGCATTGCTGGGAGATAGCTCAGGCAATCAGTAAGTGTTAAATCCCTCCTATGGTAATGAATTAGTTTTCATATCAGAGCTAATATTTCTTTTTACAAAAAAGCTTCCCTATATTCTCATTCTTAAATAGAACTAGACTTGTAATATGCTGTTTGAAAATACATAAGAGGAATAATACAAAGGTTGATCTGTGGCTTTTTATACTTCCTAAATTTTCCCAGAAACAAACTAGTCTCAAATTTATATGTTAAACTTCTTGAATAAACTCTAGAAAACATCTTGTGTGTGGAATTTATGTCTGCAAATAGAAGAAGCCTCAGTCAAAGTCTGGGGGTTAATCAAATATAGTCTAGTACAAAAAGAGCTATGTTCTTTTTCCTCAGGTCAAAACTACTAATACTTGAACTGTAGTGGGACTGGACTAGCAGTTTAGTATCCAGTTATTTTTTTTCCCCATAATGAACACTTTTCCTGTAATAAACAGATTAACATTAATTCTTTGTTAATATTCATCAATACACTGCTTGTCTTAGTACTGGGTTAATATGCTTTTATCCTAATAAATGACACTGGAAGTAGCTCTTAAATGAAACCATTTTTGTAATTTTAAAGAAAAGATTTTTTTTAGCATGTTCCTTTAACAGCAGAAAATGAGTTAAAACTGTGTGAAAGTACATGCATTTTATGAAATACAGGATTCAACTGTTTCTTCCATGTCTGTAAGGCTAACTTCAGAAATCAGATACTTAGTATTTCATCTTTCTCTTGCTGCAGAAGAACGTCAGACGTAAGCAGGTATTTTTAGACTTCCCACACATATGCAGAATGTGGGCATGGGAATTTATGCCTGCATCCCCAATGCTACTGAAAGCAAATATAATTAAAACTTGTGTATTTATAGCCCTTTTAGAAACTGTGTTCTATATGCATTCTGTGATGACCACCTTGGTTACCCTTCATGAGTTTTGTGATGGAAGGCTAAGGTTTTTTTCATCATTTAAAAAAAAAAAATCTTCAAATTGAGTGTCTGCTTCTTTGCTATTAAAATAATTGCTTTAATAGCAAATAATTATTTTAATAGCAGAACAGCAGCCTTTCTTAACTTGGGGGAATTATCTAATTTAATGAGGAAGAACAGAAAATACCCATCTAACAAAATGTTGTAAAAATGCCATGGAAGTGATCTCTAAACAATTAACCTAAGAGTTATGTTCTGAGTAAAAAGTAGAGCATGCCACAAAGTGCTTTTTAATATATTTCATTGACAGGGTACATTATGTAAATAAGTAACTATCTTCTTGTTGTGCCCAGAGTACAAAAGGGCTGCTTTTTTATTATCATTTTTTATTAGAGTAGCTGTCTGTTCTGCCCTTCAGATGTTTTTTCACCAAACAGGATGAAGGAGGACTAATTTTCTAGACTTTATTTTTGATTTACATGAGAGAAACTTGATGTTTGAGAATTATCTTTGTAAAATTACAGAGGGGAAATACTGTATCTGCTGCAAAACCTAAAGTGTAACTTAACATTTTCATAATCAAGTGGTTATCCATTAAAAAAAAATTGTGAAAAAGCATATTTTAATTATAGTTCTGTCACTGTACAACAATCATTAACTTAATTTTACAGTATTCCTAGTACCTGCTCATACTTAAATATCTTTTCTCACTTTCAGTAATTTCAGATGGCCTTAGGGTGTATATATGCTGCTCTTTGCATGTTCTCTGTTGCTTTTTAAATGGCTCTAAAGCTTCATACCAAGCATCAGCTTACAGTTTATTATAATCAATGATAATTTTGTGTGATGAAAAGCATCTTCCCCTAAATGGTGCTGCACTATTTTGTGTCCTGAATATATGATACATGAGGAACCTCAGGCAGTTTATGAAGTATCTTAATTTAAAAAAGCACTTAGTGTTACATTTTAATAGCTTGTACTTTTCTGTTTGTAACGCCTCTAAAAATTACTGAGTTTCTCCTTTTATAAGTATTGTTCTTTTCTACTTGTGTAATATAGATTAACCTTCCTATGTTTCTAGCTCAGCAAAAATAAAATGTAGCTGTGCTTTAATTGATTTGCCTGTGAACTTCTATCAGACTATATTACAGCTGTAGGAGTAGTGTTTACATTTCCATGCCAGTAGCAAGAAAGTGTGCAACAGCTTTTTTCATACTGCTCAAACTGCTTGACAGTTGAAAGTTGCAAAAGGTTTTGTGCAAATTCACGTGCAGTAGTATGCTTGTATTCTGGCAGGTGAGTTCCCTAGGAAGAAGAGCTACTTGTTTTCAGAAGCAGCTTCCAGATCCCTGCTTCTCAGTCGTTGCTGCTGTTATGATGCTGTTAACTCTGTCATTAATACAGCTTTAATGTTATGTGGCAGTGGTTCAGAATACCCTCCTGCAGTTCTTGGCAATTAATTCTTTTTTCCCTCAGTGTAGTTCCAGCTTCCAGTATTATATCCTTATTTTCTATTTATTTCTACATGATTAATGCTTTCCAGTTCTAATTCAAGTGAGAGAACAGTAAAGGGAAGCAGTGAGTGTTAGAGCCAACCCTTGAAATCCAAAAGGCTGGATTGTCACAAGTGAAATTCAACMTGAGACTTAATTTTGAACACTAACTTTTCACTCTTACAGCTGAATAAATGAGTTTGTATATCTCTTTTTGCTTTTGATTTCAAGTTTGTTGGAGCATGTTTGTTTCCAGCTGTCCTGTGCCCAGAATCAAATTTGTAGTGAACCTGCATTTGCCATGAAGTATGGCATTTGTAAAACAAGGCATAAGGAATATGACATCTGTTTAGCTTCTGAGTGAGTGATAGGTGTGCCCACTTCTTTCCATTGACTGCAGGAGATGTCAAGATGATTAACTTAGGCTCAATGGCTAGTTTAGTTAACTGAAAATGAAATGAGATGAATCCTATGCTGAATGAGTTAAGTATTTCTGTGATAAGATAAGGTAGTTCATAAGAAGATTGTTTGGTTTCTGATACAATTTTTATAGTCTGTATTTTGAGGCTTATCCCATTTTCAAGTCAATTGTAGCAGGTTAACATGAGGAAGCATATTACTGTCTAGACTAACAAATTAGCTTGGTTGCAGGGGACTGAGAAGACCTAGAAATTGATAATAAGGAAAAGTAATACAGGTGATATGGTAAGGGAGAGTTATTACTATTATTGTTCCCATTAAAAGAAGATCAAAGCAATGGAGAAACAAGCAGTGTAGTTGGTAGTTCTACTACTTCTGGCTTGAAAGACTGAAGTAATAAAAGATTTTATAGAGAATCTTTAAGGATGTTTAAGGACATTAATTTAGAAGACTTTGAAGGGTATGCTTAAGCTCCTTGCTGTAATCATAATCCTAGATTACTTTTGTCAGAAGACTGGATCAGACAAACTAAAGGTAGACTTAAGTTCTTCGTTAATCTCACCCAGAACTCCTGTAGCAGGGAGCTGTTGTGATAGCTATGTAACAGCTGGCAGCTTCTTCCTCACTGTTCCTCTTGTGGCTGTTCAGATCTGGGTTAAACTAAACAAATTACTATGATCCTGACTTGAAATCTCTGTTGAACAACAGGACCTCAAACTATGGGACTAAATGATACTATTTTAATATATTTGTATATTACGTATGGACAGATTTTTAGTTTGCTGCCTTACCATAGTAATTTAAATCGTGCCATTACCGCCTTAATTGCTAATAATGTGAGTTAGCAGATCCGAACAGTTAAACAACATAACACAGAACTTTCTTATAACTGTTAATCAAAATAGATGACAACTTTTTTTTTTTCTTCCTCTCCAGTTTGAATGTGCCTGGGGGAAAAAACCCTATCCATACACTTTTAATGCCCACCTTGAAATACAAAATAGTCACTTGGCCTGTGAGGCAAGAGCACCTGCTAGGTTAGAGGAATTTAAGACTGCATTGTGTATTTTGTGAAATTTCCCCCATATGCATACTGTATGTTAACCCCTTGATTAGTTGTGTTAAACTTGCATTTTATCCCTCTAAATGTATCTTACAAATGTATATTCCACTCTCCTGTTCTGTTCATTTGAATTAATGCAAATTGTACTGGAAAATAATAAATTTTAAAATAAAGAAGTCAATTTTAAGGTATGAAATTAACACAGAACACTTGGGCAGTCACAACTTCTTCTGTTAGCTGAAATCAACTTTAAAAGCTATCAACTTTTATTTTACCTTACCACATGTTATAACACTGATGTAATTTGTGGTACTTTCTATTTCTTCACCATACAGGCTGACCTTACAGTGCAAGAAAAGGAGAAATACCTTAATGTGTCTCGCTGGTTCAACCACATTCAACATTATCCAGGTGTCCGACAACATCTGTCTAATGTCATCTTTATCAAGAATAGATTATATACTAATGCTCATTAAGGAAAATTTTAATGTCATACTGAAAGAGTGATTGGAAATTTAGATGTTATACTGTCCAAAACCACTAACTTACAAGTACTGGTTTGTAACCTTCTGTATGTGAAACAAAACTGTTGATGCCTCAAATAATAAAATTGCATTGAATAGCTGTTGTTTGTYAAGAATTTGAACTAGTAGAATTATATCATGTATCTGATTAAATTCAACAATGATGGAAAGATGGAAACTGAGCACCAGTTTTTAATTTACTATTTTTTTTAAATGAAATGTTCTTTTAGTTAATCAGATTCAATTGTAATGACATGATCTTTGATGTCGGAAAGAGCTATTTCTCTTCCTTTGATATTCACTCCTTTTACTATTTATTGAATTTTTACATCTGTCCTTCATTGTTTTCATTTTATTTTCCATGGATGTTTACACTAGTTTTATAAAAGTTAAGAGCTATATTGTGTGCCAAGGATGTGAAAAAGGGAACGTGCAAATGTTACAAAGTATTTATGTGACCTAATAAATTATTTTAAAGCTCTAGTCTTAATTGGCTGTGATACTTTTGAGTTTTTCTTTTAGTATAAAAATTCAGAGTTTAAAAGCATAGTTAATTTGCTACTTCATTTTATGATATATGGACTCTTATTTTGACACTAGAAGCACTTTGAACAAGGTAACAATAGGTTTATTCAAAATTCTGTGTATATCTCATTTCATATGATAGTTCTATGCAAATAGAAATGCAGGTTCCAAGATCTTGGGGGAAAAATGAGTACTTGCCTTAAGGTAATAATGAACTAGTCTGCCAAGTTCACTTTCAATTTTTAAAAGCTCATTTCAAAAATAAGGACAAAATATTATTGTATCAAACATCTTGACAGGTTCTTTCATTGTAGAATGTGGTCCCTCAGACTTTTTTTTTTTTTTTTTTCCCCCAAAATGCTAACATAATGGCCCAAGGTGGTCCTCTGAATTGGGTAACTACCTTCTGCACAATTTTAGTTAGTTTCTTTCAATATACTGAAAGAAATACAAAAATGTTTAGCTAGTTTAACTGATAAACTTATATATTGGTTTCTGTGACAGTGCTCAGCAAACTACTTCTGCGGCCCTTGTGCTCAGTGACTGTAGAAGCGTATGCTTTTGTCTTAATTTGGTGCTACTTGGAGAGCCTCCCACTGAGTGAAGTAGATGCAAAGATATTGTGGACAGCTGTTTAGGAAACACTCCTTCCTATATTTTGAATGATGCAGGGTTTTGAGGAAAAAGTAGGTTAGGTAGGTAGGAAATGAGATGAGGTAATTTAAACTGTATCCTAACACATACTAAGAGGACAGAAGAAAATAGCACAGGTAACCTTACTCTGGGCAATTCCAGACTCATAGGTGTGTCATATATATATACACACAATTTTTTTTTAAGAGGACTTTCAGGCACACAATACTACTTTTAAGAATGTCTCATTTTGTTTAAAAATCTTGTTTGCTTTAAAAATTTTTCATTGCTTTCCAGGAGATTCTCGGCTTCTACACTTTGTTTTTGTTAGTTGCTTTTGTTCCTCACCATTTAGAAGCAGGCCGTATGTGCTTAATTATAAACTTCTCATTGAAGTCTTAGGATCTGTTCAAGAGCTGCAGAATGGACTTGGTCTTCAGTGCAAACATGTACAATAGAATAAGGTACAGTTTTTAGCTAGTTATTAGAAACCTCATACTCCAAATTCTTATATTTCACTGCCCGTGTGCTTCAGATTTTACTGTCATTACTTGCACTCTTAATTACCAATTCATTCAAACAATCATTACCTAGTATGTATATAAGTGAGTTTTGGGGTGGTTTGGGGGATTTTTTTTGTTCTGGTTGGGGGCAAACAGTAATGAGATTTAAAAAAAAAAAAAAAAAAAACCTAAAGTTCTTGTACAAAGTCATTTTCTGTTTCTTAAGGGAGAGTGAGTCAGAATCATCAGTGCCTTAGGTTAGGGTTTGGGGAAGTTTCACATTCATCTTAGTCTTTGGGGGTTTTGTTGTTGTTTTGGGGTATTTTTTTTATGCTCCTATCACAAATAAGAATAGTCAAAGTTTTGTAAAAGGTACGTTTAAGCCTTCATCCATAGAAACCAGGACATCTTTTAAAAAAGCTGACAGCTGTCGTGTGCCCCACTGTATTTTGTATCTAAGAACACTGAAAAGGAAGTAAAGCTAAAATATTGCTGAAAACAATGTTCTCATCTTTTCAGACCTCAATTTTTTTTAGAGGCGATGCTGTAGAGAATGGTTTCTTGTCCCAACCAGCTGCTGTTTCCAGGTATCTGTGGATTTCTCAAGGTGGCTATATGCCATGGCTCCAGTATCCCCTAGCCTCTTGCGCCAGTTTTTTCTCTGGTGTGGAACACAAAAGTATTGCTTGCTGCTGAATTTAAGAAAAAAGATGTTTCAGATAACTGCAAGATGAAATGTTTGGAATTGAATTAGTACAATTTAACTCTTTATACTCTGGAAATGCATTTTCTCAGTTGTTGTAATGCTAACCTGAACATTTCAATTTTCCTTTCTGAGTGGAGAAATTGAGAGGAGTAGAGGGTTAAGACCAAAGAAGGGTGAATTGAAACTGTCTTTAGAGAGAAGACTTGGAAAACTAGGTATTAATTATACCTCCACCCTGCCCCTTTAATACTTTTAGAACACTAAGGACAACTAAATATGCAACTTTTGAAAAATCATGATAAAAACAGATTGGCCTACTTGAGCTTGCATGAGGTGCAGTTCTAAAGATTAAACTTCATATTCTTTATGGATGACTGTACTTGAGCGCTCTGAAACTGACAGTGATGGTCTGTATAAAGAGTATGAGTGGGTAAATGTGCTGCTGTTTTTAAAATTGCTGCTCCTTGTCTTTCTGTTTCTGTAATAGTTTATTATATTTTCATTAAACATTAGTAAAAGTGACTTTCCTCCCTTGCAACCCACTTCTTAAAATTTTAGTTGCTGCAGGGCGCAGTAAATAGTGTGATGTTATTTTACTTTTGTTGCTTCAAAATTTGATGATGATGGTGACCACAGTGATGTGTGGAATTTATTTCCACAGCATTTCATGAACAGTGACACTCTCATTTGTTAATGTATCTCATCATTGCAGTATTAGTATTTTGCATAATTGTTCTATCTAATTTATTCAAAGGGTCTGACATGTTATGGTCTTTTAAGTATGTGCCTCTAGGACTTAGGGTTGTTGCCATATGGTGAGATAGTACTGCATGACAACCTTTCAGCAGCTGAAGAATTCAACAGCGGAATAAATATTATTTTAAGTGTTCAGTGAAATCTTGCACTTAACCACTTTGACTTGTCTTTTTCACCTTGATTCCAAAATGATCCCTGCTTGCAGACAAGCTGGGCTGAAACAGATGTTCAAGTATTGCATTGGATATACTAGAAATGTAGTATGATGATGTAGCTGATGATTTTTAATGCTTTTGGTTTTTGTACATGTAACTTCATTTTCAGGTGAGTTGTCAGAGTTTAGTTTGACTTTGAAAGTCTTTAGGGACAGTTCTTGCATAGACACAGTTGGGTAACAGTGACTTATAGAAAAATCCAGATTTAATATGGAAGCATTAGAGAAGAGGCTGAGTAGGAATTAGAAACTCGAGAAGGAAATCTGTGTTACACTTAACAAAATAAAATACTTCCTATTTTAGAACAAGGTACTAAGAAAACCTGACCATTCTGATGGAACCAAAATGCAGGCTTTCCATCATCAAAACTGTGAAGAATTTTCTGATATTAAGTTAAATGTATAACACGCTTTTTTGTCAAGTTCCTTTTGTGTCATCAATTATTTACGTACCAGGTAAGCATCCCAGTTTTCTACACAGAAACCAGGTTATGTACGTATCACTTCTGGTTAACAGTTAAAACAGTCTAATCAAGCAAGTTATGTTACCTTTTTTCACTCCCCATTCTTAGTAAATACTTGCTTTCAAGAGGTTTCCACCTACTAAATTGCCAGAGATTCTTTGGGTAGATTGCATAACATCTGGAGGATTAAGAATCCTAGCTAGCATCTCAGCTGTTGGCCTGTAAAAGGTGATGTTTTCATATCATTTTAATTTTTTCTTGTATTCCTTCTCTGTCATCTACCCCACCCTCTTCAGAATATTTTTAAACAGAAGTAGCCCTTCTTGCTGGAGTGAATTTCTTAATACTATTTGATACTTTGCAAGAACATAGGCCTCGAAATGGGGAACATATCTTTGTAAAGGTAGATCTTAAATTTTCCAGTAAATGTCATGGCTTATCTTGATACAATGTGTCTTCAATCTTGACGCGTACTCGCTCGCTCTCTCTCTCTTGCATGCACACGCACACTTGCAGAGAGAGAAGACAGTTTATTTTAGATTATAATTACAGCTGATGGAAGTCATCAGATGGCAACTGGGAGTCTTCAGCATGAGTGTGGATCCTGAGTATAAGCAGGCAGTTGAGGCTCTAACTAAAGATTTAAGATGAACATGAGTTTTCTGCATTCAAAGATCTCTCGTGTATTTGCTATTTTCTGCAAAAATATGGTTTAGAAATGTTAACATGTTTTTGTCCCTAAAACAAAATACATTCAAGTAATATCACAGAGAGAGCTCTAGAACCTGAGCATCCTCACCCTCCTCTTGATTAAAAAGCAATAGATGGTCAAAAGCCTGCTCCTCCATGCTTTGACTTTGGAAAAGACTTGAGTAAGTTACTTACAAAGGGATTAGCTGAGAGAGATGAAAATAGAGTAATAGATAAACCTATAGAATCATTGTCAAGGAATTCAGTGTAAGCTCTTCCATTCAGAGGTCTAGTTCACATTCCTTCTGATCTGCTAGCATCCTCTATCTCTGCAGCTGATTTGTGGTTGTCTGATTCATGAATGCTGAAGCTGGGAACTGAGAGATTATCATGATTTTTTTCCAAGTAAATTTGTCTTGGTGTGGCCATAAATTGGTTTTATAGATGTATGTTTATACAGATCCTAGTAGTTAAAATTGTTAGTTTTTTGCTATAGTTGAAATTAGGAGGAATCTGTAGGCCTATTTGACTTTTTTCTTTCTGGTTTTCAATTTTATCACTTCCTTTAATCTTTGGTGTGTTTCATGGTCTTTAACTTCAAAGTATAATTGCAATGATGCAGCTGTTTAATGGATTAATACATGTAATGTTTTCTCCCTAAGAGCAATATTTCTTCTTTGCATTTATAATTAGATCATGCTGCTGCTGTCCCTAACCATAATACCAATGTTTCATATTCTCCATACACCTGGGCACATGCTTACACATTCAGTAATCTTGATTTTGTTCTCAGTTTATTGACACTGAGTTTTTCTCCTCACATTCTTGTGTTTGGGTGTGAATGCTACTGCAAAAGAAATGTGAGGGGAGTTGCCATCATGTCTTTGCTGCACTGAGCTTTTGGATTCACACTGGATCTTTGTATCCCACTGCTGCATGTCTTGTATATTGGATTTATCGTACTTTAGACCCCAGCTTCAGGGTGACACATAAAGATATCAGAGATTGGGGAGAGAATTTGATTTTGTAGTAATGGTTACTTGTTGCTGCTCTGCGCACATTCCTGCAGGCATCGCCTTTATTTTCTGTGCTGGTAGTGACTACAATAATTCCAGTTGCTGCAGAACAGAGCCAATCTCATCTTTCACTGTGCAGGCAGGAGGGAGGTTAGTAATTTTTCATTGTTGTTGCATCTTAAGGATTCCCCTCCCACATTACCTTGGCCCCTTCAGGAAGATTTTCATCTATTAAACTTTCCCTTCTCTGTTGGAAGATCTAAATCTCTTTCAGCGTTTCCAGGCTGGTGATCTAATTTGACAGCTCGTCCATGATGTCTATTCCACTTCAAAGAGGCAGGTAGCCTAGGGCTAGCCAGCTGTATTGTGGATTCTGCAGACTTGGCTTGCTGTTCCTGCTGGGTGTCATCTGTCTTCTTAGTCTTGCGGTGGATAATTTTTGTCCTCCCTAGCATCATCTGCCTGAGCAGTTTCTGCCTGGCAGGCCTGTCTGTCCAGGTTGAGCATCAAATACAGTAGCCATACAACTAATCCGACAAGGCACTACTCCAAACAGCGCTGCCCCAGGCCTGCTTTGACCAGGATCAACATCATGGCCCACAAACTTCCAACTATCATGACTGTAGTCTGTCTTCCATCACAGATGCAGACCATGGACTTATTCTGCTCACGCAAAGTATGTCCCCCRCCTCTCTCTCTTAAGGGCTGTCACTCCAATTCCTTGTATCTCAGCAGAAGTCTGCCTCAACAGGTTTGGGTTTCCCTGCCTGTTGCCAGCATTTGACTTGGACACTGCCACTTGGATGAAACAATTCTTTAGTGGATTATCATTGCTAGACAGCCTGTGGGAAAAATGACAGGATTGGGCACATTAATCTGAAGATTTTGCAATTCGGAATGCTGCTAACACTAATAGTAAATGGCACAGTGATCCCTAAAAGAGAAAGCAGGTTCCTTTGTAAGGCAGAAGTGACATAGTTTGTTTAGTATATCTTCCAAAAAAATACAGGATGGCTACATATGTTGATTTTCATGCTCCAAGCCATAGATGTTTCCATATTTTTACAACTTGATGACTACTTCCTACAAATTGACAGGTTAGGCGCTCTACAAGTATTGTCTTTTTATAGTCATCACCTCTTTAAGTCCTCCTTAATTTTTTAAATATGTTTTGAGAATAAGCTTGACAGGGCAGTGAGAGTAAGCGAGGCCAAAAAAAAAAAAAAAAGCATAAATGTGCCAATAAAGCATGTTCTTTTTAAAATATGTATATATTCATACAAAGAGGAGAGATGATTTCAGGACAGTAGTCCTGGAAACCAGTGCACTTATCTGTCACAGTATTTGCCCTTGTTTCAGTCCTGGAATTCAGAACCTGACACTGTTCATGATGTAAAAAGTCTTTCCTAGAAATGTGGTATTTATAAATCCCCTAACTACAGGATTTCCTCCCTAGCAAATAAAAAGATAACTGGAGCATATGGCTTAGAGGGTAAAGTAACTTGTTTGAGAGAGAGACTAATGCTTGGAAAGGACTGTAGCTAGAGTGGGGAAGAAAAAAATTAACATTTGAACAATTCTATTCCTCATAATTAGTGATCATCAAGCCAACTGGAATATCCTACAGGATATTGTAGGAGCACTAAACCTGATTAATGGGTGGTTGTCCAGTACTTAAGAACTCTGGATGCAAGTGAAAAATATAAATACCAATGTATAGGTTGCAAGCGATGGTTATTTCAGGGAAAAAAGTTATGTGAAAGGGAACAAATTTTTATTTCAATGATTTTTATCCCTGTTAATTGTTGTCCATTTAACATGCAGTATTTACAGACTATATAACAGTGAAAGAGTGAACAACAATTATTTGAAAATTTCAACAAAATTAGTTCACTTATTTTGGAGACTGACTTTAGAGAATTATATGTATTGTCAACTTAAAAATATTGATTTCAGTGAGCAGCTCTTATGCTTCTGAGTTTTGTGCTCCGTCACACAATTTAATGACAGGATCATTTTTTTGTGTCTATTTTAATAGCTTAACACTGGGGGGAGGGGAGTCGTAATCTTTTCCTCTTCCAGGCAGTGGCTGCTACTTACAAAAACCACACAAAGTAGAATGTGGGCAGAACTAGTTTCAAAGAAGAAATACCACTACTCATGTTTTCTACTAATAAAGTAGTAATAGAAAAAGGAGGGGGGAGAGCCCCCCCCCAGTCTACAGATACAGAGACCTAAACAAGGATCAAGTTATTTAAGTAAGTACCCTATACATAGAAAGCAAAAAAACAGCCTTCCCCCCCCCCCAAAAAAAAAAAAAAAAAGCCAGAAGAAAGTTACTGGTTAATATATTGTTTCATAAGGGAGAAAAGTGATTTTTTTTTTTTTTTGAAAATATCCTGATACTCTCACATGGTTTAAAATAATAAAAGCATAGGGGCTTTTAGTTGTTCCTGCTGTCATCCACCCTTTCTTTATATTTACCAAGTAGACTACTACTCCTGATTTTCTTAAACCATAGGTCCAATGACTGGACCAAAATTCATATTTGCATGCCTAGAAGCAAGCAGATTTATCTGAATTCATGCCTGTTCTCCTCCACCAACCCAAACAAACAAACCCCTTCTTCCCTCCACCCCCATTTTCTGTGTGATTCCAGAAATATGCAGAGGGCCAGAAGAAGGATGCACTTGATTTTTGTATTCAAAGCATTCCTGATGCAATTGCTAGGATTTCTCAGCTACTGCCAGCCTGGACAGTATTGGTCTTCCCAGGCTACAGTAGCTTTGTTCCATGAAAACACACAGAAATCTTTAGGCTTCCTATGAACAAAATTTCCAAGCAGAAATTTCTGGGAGAGGCCAATTTTTATGGCAACCCTGGGTACCGAAGGTCTTGGTTCTCTTCCTGGCTTTTATTCATCTGCACAATAACCACTTTCCTGTACGTGCCCCTGTCTTTTTCCTCATCTCACATCAAGAGCCATTAGCAAAATGTGCTGGAAGAATTAGGTTTTATGAATTATCTTGGAAAAGGGGGCGCGGGACGGGAGCAGAGGCGGGGGGCCCATACGCCTCCACCCCTCCGTGGCCACTGTGGTTGCCGCAGCGACGGCCGCCGCCGCTTTTGAGGCACGGCGGCCGGCGCGGAGAGATAACGTCATACCGAGGCATGCGGAACGAGGCGGAAGTCCCCCAGGCGGTACGAGGAATGGCTGCGCGAGGGCGGTGGCGCGCGGGGCGCAAAGCGCGATGAGCGGGGGCGGCCCCGCGTCCCCCGGCCGGAGCGGGGCGGCCCCGCTGCCCGGAGACAGGAAGCGGGAGTCGCCGGCGGCCGGGGCCCCGCTCCACCCCATTATCAAGGGTAAGGAGCGACGTCGGCCTGCCTCTCCCGGGAGTCGGGGCGAAGGGGCGGCGGGGCTCGTCACAGCCCGCGTCGCCGATCTCTGTTTTGGGCGCCGCGCACCGGGGTGGGTGCCGGCCGTTGGAGGGGCGCGCGGCGGCAGGGCGGCGGTTGGCGCCGCAGGAGCCGCCCGGGCGGGGCTGCGGCGGAGGGACGGGCCTGTTGTTCCCAGTCCGCTCTGGCCTAAGGCAAGACATAGGCATGAAAGTTCAGGAGAGAGAATTTTGGTTTAGTTCTGAAACGCTTTGGCTGTGTTCGTAGTGAAATACTGGATTTGGCTGTTTGGGGATTTCCTCTCTTGCAGGTTAACAATGTTAGACGCTTGTCAGATGAATGTAGTGGAGTATCAGTGCAGAGAATTGGACTAACAATCCCTTAGTAGCTTTCCAGCCCTCTGTGATTCTATTAAATAAGTTGAGGCTTAAAGTTAGACACTTAAGAAAATGGTTTGATTTTCAGAAAAGCTGTTACGAACGTATCTTTTGACGTTTGAAACTCGGTGTCCTGGATAGCTATGTGGCTTTATTTTAGGAGGCTGTATTTACAGGTGTTCTGGGGTCCTTGCCACTGTCCTTAAGTTTCTCCATAGACACTCTACTAAGAAGAGCTTCTAAGCTTCCCCTAAGCACCTGGGTTTTGTGCTAGTTAATCTGTACTTAGAAGTATTTGAACTTTAACTATTTTATCCTAAGCTTTATTTATTGTAATATGTCATTCCCCAAATCTGAAATAATCTTTCTGTACTTTTTTGGATGGGGTGGGGTTCAGGTTATTGATTCAGATACATGTGGCTACAGTAGAGAGAGAGAGCTGCAAGGCAGAAACAAACAGGAGGATAAAAAGTAGGATAGTTCCTTTGGATGGCGGTGCTGGCTTAGTGTCAGTTTAAAGTGTTTATGGAACCACACTGTATTTTTATTGGGCTAGTCTTTGTTTGATGTGCTACCAGAGTTCTTGTAAATTAAACATGATTTTTCTTTATAACAGCTAAGTCTATTTCTTATGTTTATATATATATATAAATATATGTATGTGTGTATGCATGTGTATATATACATGTTTTTATATATACATAATGTCATAAATATTTTTTTAAGATTAAGCTCCAATTCTTGAGCCCTGGGAGACAGGSAGCAAGAGTTCACTAACTAAGAGTTCACTAAGAGTTCCTTTGTAGTGAACTTTGCTCATTTCTCACTGCAGAAAACTCCCACATCTTAAGCTGTGAATTTGTATAGAACTACAGCCTTCAGTTCAGCACTGCCTCAAATTTTTACCACCATTAATAGTCAGATATGAAAGCTGTATACTGAGGAGGAGGATTGAAACAGAGGGTGCTGAGACACAGAGGAGAACTGGGGTGATGGTCAAGGGGTGGGAGGCCCAGGTGGTGTTCTCCTTGATCCTACTGGTGAGGGGGGAAGAGRACTGGATGGATCCTGTGGGTCAATGATCTTTTGCACAGCTGGTGTCAGCAGCATGGTTTCTATGACCATGCGACACTGAGGATCAAAAACTGCTTGGAAGAGACAGGATCCACCTGACTAGGTGGGGCAAAAGTATCTTTGCCAACAGGCTGGCCAACCTGGTAAGGAGAGCTTTAAACTAGGAATGATGGAGAGAGAGAATGACCAACAGTCAAGCGAGGAAGTGATGGACCACGATGGCAGGCAAAGAGTCTGGGGTGGAAGGAACAGAAAGGACCTCATAATCAACAAAAGGGCTGAAGTGGAGTCAGCCCAAATTTATGCACATAAATAAGGAAGTGCCTATGGGACAACAGTATGGGGAAAGCTCTCATACCCCTTCTGGGAAATCAGGATGCTTCGGTGCCTCTCTGAAGTGCCTGTATTCTAATGAACGCAGCATGGGGAACAAACAGGAGGAATCGGAGGTCTTTGTGCAGTTACAGGGCTATGATCCCACTGGGATGATGGAGACATGGTGGGATAGCTCACGTCACTGGAGTACTGCGATGGATGGATACAGGCACTTTAGGAAGGACAGGCCAGGACAGGAAGGAGGGGGAGTTACCCTTTATGTGAGAGAGAGCAGCAGGATTGTGTGGAGCTCTGCCTAGGGATGGGTGAGGGGCCAGCTGAGATCTTATGGGTCAGGATTAGTAGGCAGACAAATACAGATGATGTTGTAGTGGATATCTGCTATAGATTGCCTGATTAGGAAAAAGAAGTAGGTGAGGCCTTCTTCAGATAGCTGGAAGAAGCCTCATGTTTGCAGGCCCTGATCCTCATGGAGGACTTTAACCACTCTGGTATCTGCTGGAGGGACAGCACAGCAGGACATAAGCAATCCACAAGGTTTCTGGAGCGCATTGATGACAACTTCTTAACACAGGTGATCGAGGAGCCGACGAGGAGAGGCACTGTGCTGTACATAATACTTACAAATAAGGGATGTGTAGGTCTGGGGTAGCCTTGGCTGCAGTAACCATGAGATGGTGGAGTTCAGGATTCTGCAAGGAGGAAGCAGGGCAGAAAGCAGATCACAATCCTGGACTTCAGGAGAGCAGACTCTGGCATCTTCAGGGACCTGCTTGGAAGAGTCCCATGGGATACAGCCCTGGAGAGAAGAGGAGTCCAAGAGAGCTGGTTTATATTCAAGGATCACCTCCTCCAAGCTCAAAAACAGTCTGTCCCAACCAGCAGGAAATCGAGCAAAGGTGGCAAGAGGCCTGCAGGGATGAATAAGGAGCTCCAGACAAAATTCAGACATAAAAAGGAAGCACACAAGAGGTGGAAGTAGGGACAGGTGACCTAAGTAGAACATAGAGGCACCGTCTGAGAATGCAGGGATGGGGTTAGAAAAGCTGAAGCCCACCTGGAGTTGAATCTGGCAAGGGATGTGAAGGGCAACAAGAAAGGCTTCTACAAGTACCTCAGCAGCAAAAGGAAGGCTAGGGAAAATGCAGGCCTGCTGCTGAATGTGGCAGGGGATGTGCTGACAAAGGTCATGAAAAGGCCAAAGTCCTCAACGCCTTCTTTTCCTCAGTCCTCACTGGCAAGTCCAGCCTTCAGCAATCCCAGGCCCCTGAGACCAGAGGGAAAGTCCGTAGCAATGCAAAMTCGTTGTTAGTGGAGCAGGATCAGGCTGGGAATGTTTAAACAAACTGGATGCACACAAGTCMATGGGACCAGAGGAGATGCACCCACTAATGCTGAGAGAGCTGGCTGACGTCATTGTGAGGCCATTCTCAAATCTCTCTGAAATGTCATGGTGATCAGGGGAGCTTCCTGAGGACTGGAAGAAAGCAAATGTCACTCCAGTCTTCAAGAAAGGCAAGGAAGAGGATCCAGGGAACTACGGGCCGGTCAGCCTCACCTTGATTCCTGGGAACATGATGGAGCAACTAATCCTGGAAACCATTTCCAAACACGTGGAGGACAAGAAGCATGAATTTATGACTGGGAAATCAGGCTTAAGTAACCTGATAACTTTCTATGATGAGATGACTGGCTTGGTGGATGAGGGGAGAGCAGTGGGTGTTGTTTATCTTGGCTTTAGTAAGGCTTTCGACACTATCTACCATAACATATTCATATTAAAAAAAGATGAAGTATGGGCTAGATAAGTGGACAGTGATGTGGACTGAAAGCTGGCTGAACTGCCAGGCTAGGAGCATTGTGATCAGCAGCACAAAGTCCAGCTGGAGGTCAGTCACTGGTGGTGTACCCCAGGGATCAGTACTGGGGCCAATACTGTTTAACATCTTTGYTCATGACCTGGATGATGGGACAGAGAGCACCCTCAGCAAGTTTGCAGATGATGGAAAACTGTGAGGAGTGTCTGATACACCAGAGGGTTGTGCTGCCATTCAGAGGGACCTTGAGAAGCTGGAGAAATGGACAGGGAGGAACCTCATGAAGGTCAACAAAGGGAAGTGTCAAGTCCTGCCCCTGGGGAGGAATAACCCCCTGCACCAGGACAGATTGGGGGCCAACCAGCTGGAGAGCAGTTTTGCAGAGAAGGAGCTGGGGGTCCTGGTGGACAGCAAGTTGACCATGAGCCAGCAGTGTTCTCTTGTGGCAAAGAAGGCCAGCCGCCTTGTGGGAAGGACATTGCCAGCAAGTGGAGGGAGGTGATCCTTCCCCTCTGCTCAGCCCTGGTGAGCCCAGATCTGGAGTGCTGTGTCCAGTTCTGGGCTCCCCAGTACCAGAGAGGCATGGACTTACCAAAGCGAGTCTAGCGAAGGGCCACAAAGATGACTAAGGGATTGGAGCATCTGTCATTTGAGGAGAGACTGAGAGAGCTGGGACTGTTCAACCTGGAGAAGAGAAGATTCAGGGGGTTCTTRTCCATGTGTATAAATAACTGATGGGAGAGAGTGAAGAAGATGGAGCCAAATTCTTTTCTTTCTCGCGTGCTCGCTCTTTCTCGCTCTCTTTTTTTTTTTCCTTTACTTTGAGGGTGGTTGAACACTAGAACAGGTTGTCTAGAGAGGTTCTGTAGTATCCGTCCTTGGAGATGTTCAAAATCTGACTTGGCAGGGTCCTGGGCAACCTGCTYTAGGTAACCCTGCTTGATTGCGGGGTTGCCTGGATCCCTGTCCAGGGACTGGAGAGGATGATCTCCCGAGGTCCCTCCCAACCTCAACTGTTCTATAATTCTGTGAATACTCACTTTCACAGAGAAGTGTGGTGTGCAGAATATTAATTTGTTGCATTTTACTAAGTTGGTGGTTTGCTGAATAGATAGAATAGCCAACCGATATTATCCTGCTTTTCTTTTAAATTCATGTATTTTTTCAGCAGTAGTGCCTCTTGCTTTTAAGTGTGGTGTGCTACGTTGTGTTGTGTAGCCTACTACGGAGTGAGATGAAAACTAAAATTCTGACTTTCATTAATCTTCTAGATATTGGGGAAATTCATTCAAGACTACTGGATCACAGACCAGTAATTCAGGGAGAAATACGTTACTTTGTTAAAGAGTTTGAAGTAAGTATTTTTATCTTATCAGGAGCTATAGCCTGTCATAGTTTGAGACCTGAACGATTTTAGCATCTTTTTAGAGAATATAGTATGTATGTAAATTACTTCAGAAAGATTTGACACTTCTTGCCCATAGATTAAATATCTGTATTAAATATATTAATAAGTACAGATTAAAACATCTACTGTACATGTCTGCATCTTGAGTTTTAGTAAACAAGGTAGTAATTTTGGTCTTTTTATTTAAAAAGAATAGAAAAGCACATAAATATTTTTTCCTGCGAAAGACTGAGAGCAATACTGATGTAGGAGAATGCTGTAGTCCTAACAACTTAGAGAGTTCTGAATTGCTCAAGGAAAATATTGTTAGCAGGTATAAGATTGCATCTGAGTGAGAAACCAGCTTTATGCTCTAACTGGATTCATCTAGCACAGCTGTCCTTTAATTTTGCTTTAATTTTTGTTCTGTGGAAGAATGCAATATTACTGGAAGAGAAGAGCAACAGTTTATACAAAGTAAGAAAACCGTTCAAAACAGAATGAATGTTATCTGATTGGCTGCAAATAAGGTTGGAGTACTAACAGTGTCAAAGGTGTTTTATGTACAGCTTTGCTTTTGGAACTGTAATAGTTTCCACAAGATGGCAGCAGAAGTTTAGAAAAATAGAATTTTGTGCCAATTAAAGGCTCTTAGTAGAGCCTTTATTAAAGAATATGCACTTATTAAAGAATATGGGAATCAAAATCTTAAAATTAGTCCTGAAAATATATCATGTAGTACTGGTAGTAATGTAGTGTGCAGAGATGATTTAAAAAAGTCATTTTAATGTCATTCTTGTTTCCAGTTATAGCTACACTTCAAGCAGATCTAATTTGTCGCCACAGTAGTTTAGCAAAATAAGGATGTGAACTAAACTGTCATCGGATTGGTATTGTATGGGTTTGAGAGTCATAAGGAATGATGTATCTTCTTTGATTTTTTCCTAAATAAATTATAGGATACAATACATAGTCTTACGTGGCTTTTCATAGGAAGGAAAATTCAAACTTAGATTACAAAAATGTAAAAGCTTTTCTCTAGCCTCAGAGCTTGGTTAAATTCATGTAGTTTTCTCATTGTGTCCAAAATCTCATTCTCTTTCTTACAGAGATTTCATATTTTCTTAGATCAGTGCTTGAAATTTAATATCTGGTTTATACTTTTGGGGAAAAAATAGGAAAGCAAAGGATTATTTATGTTTTTGCAGGTTAGAATTTCTTACAAAAATTATGCTTGTCTCTAACTTCGCGATATCAGATATTTTTGCTTGTAGTAGGCCCGTGCTTTTTCTTTCGATGATTAGCATCTAGTATGTAAAGGTTTTTTGAGTGGGAGAAAATAGATTTGTATTTAGGATGTTTGGAGTCTACTTAATGAAGCTACTTTACTTCTCTGTGCCTCTCTTTCTGAAGTTTTAAAATGGATATGGTGATCCACTTGCCTGCTTTAAGTGATGCACTGTGTTTGATTGCTTAGTATTGCTTTATGATTAGCAACTTGCAGTACAGGAATGCTTGTCTGCAAGTCTACCTACTAACTTAAAAAAAAAAAATGTTTAGAACAGGTCCCAGAATCCTTTTTATTATATTAAGGAAAGTGCCAGTGAAATTCAGAGTAGAATTAGTGCTGTGGCTTCAAAAAACTAGATTTTTTTTTTTTTTTTGGTGTAAGCAATAAAGCATGGGCTGCTTCTTCTAATAAATCATGATCAGTGGTGAGCCAGAAGGGCCACCTCTTTAATCAGCTAAATTATGTTATCTTTTAGTCTTCATTGATCTGTTTCAATGAAAACAGTCTTATTTGCCTTATTTTTAACTCTGAATGAATATGAAATCTGGAAGGTCAGACATCGAGAAAGTAGCATCACTGCTATACTATTTCTCTATAATAAGTCAGTTACAAAAATGCTTCAAGTTATAAAGGTGCTTTTAAACTCTGTTTCTCTCTTGTTTTTGATATATAGGCCTGTATTAGAAATTATCTATATAAAACATTTTTTTCACACCACCTCTTCTATTAAGAAATACTAATATATCTCACCAGGACCAGGAACATTGTTGAAAGTATTCCTGTATCTTAGTGGCAAGAATGGAGCATTACTCTCTTTTTTCATAAAACTTATTTTATCTATTGTACTGAAGAAGTAGAGCAACACCTTAATAGACAACGGTGCAGTCTGTTGAGATAAAGCTGCTGGTTTATCAACTGGGAAAACATCTTATTTTGGAAAGTGGAATACCTTGTTTGACACTCACTTATCAAGTCACTTCCACTTTATTTTGTATATCTTGTATTAAAACCAGACAGATTATATGTTTAAGGCAGGCCATTGAGAATGGTGTCTTGTTGCAAAGGTTGAAAAGTCTCACTACAAATAAATATTTCTAAGTAGGGCCACAGATAGCAACAGCAAATAAAAACTGCAAGATATAAAGATCCTTTCTCTTTCAACTCCTCTGGCAGGAAAAACGTGGCCTCCGAGAGCTACGAGTGCTTGAAAATCTGAAGAACACAATCTTTGAGACAAATGAACACATTCTTCCGAAGTGTGAGCAGGCGATGCATGACAATCTAAATGAAGCATTCAAAAGATGTAAGCAAGTAGCTACTTATTTTCCTTGTTGCACCATTTTAAGGAATAATGTAGTTTGGATTTTGGATTCAAAATATGATTTGTGGAAGAATTACTATCTTTAGATACATTTTCTGCYATTGACGTGCTTTGTTCTCGTCTCAGTGAAATTTCAAAAGGGGAACAACGGGGACATATTTTGCTATTTATTGGTCCAGCCAGCACAACTCTTGCTAAGGTTACATTGAAGTTTCACGTTGACTTCACTAGAAGCTATTTCAGGTCAGTTTTCTACTGTGCACTTACAAACAGGAGGTAGTGCTGCATGTTGGGTCATGCCATGGACTAAATTTCAGTTTTCTGGATTGTTGCAATCATGCTGCACTGTGAGCTTCAAGTTTTTTAATTTACCTGTGGGAAAGCATAATACTGATTCCCTTTATTTAAAGTAAAGCTTTGCAGGTGTATAGATATGAAGTGTGATAATAGAGTTAGGTATTATTATCTTTAGTCACAAACAGGGTAGTAGTAATGATACTTATATGCTAATCCTAGTTACATAATTATAGCCATCTGCTATTTCTTTTATTCCTCAGATTTTAAAAGAAAGAGTTTATAATCTGTTGTTCTAATCTTGTCAGTATCTTTGTATTTTTTTCTTATCCTTTTATCAGGACAGCTTCTCAAAAAGGTATTTCAAGGGGGTGTGACTGTAAAGCTTTATCTGGAGCTAAGTTTATGCAGTTAAAACAAGTCAATATAGGGGTTTGGGGGTTTTGTAATATTTTATATATAGTATATTGTATAAACATTTAAATTCATATAACTTATTTATATGGCTTCTTGCATATGCAGAATAATACAGGTAGGTGATGCTGCACATATAATAAAGGTTACAGGAAAATACTTGAAACTTAAAATTTAGCTGTGCAAATAAGGCATATGTTCTAATACCTTCTAAATGGCAGTGCAGCTGTGATATTGCTCCCTGACTTTCTAATGTTCAACTGTGAGATCCATCATGATTAGTACTGCTTTAATATGATGACAGATGAGTATGGTATTTCATAAAACTAGGCTGTATTAGTGAGAGGGAGATGACTGCTTTGGAGAAATTGGTTGATTTCATTCTACGTGACGTTCATACAATAAGTGCTAAATAAGTTTGGAAAAAGCATCTGGATAGGAATATAGCTCCTATTTCTACTGATAAGTTTTCCTAGATGTAGTCTCAGGATAGAAGAGACTTCAGCATAAAGATGTTCTCCACGTAGATTGTTTTTACTAAATCACTTTTTGTATTTGGTGGGAGAAAATAAGAAATGAAAGCAACTAAACCATAGTGCTTGACCATCTGTTTTTACTTATTGACTTGCAAGATTTTTAGATCTCTTCTAAGGTGCTGAGTAGTGCACTCTAGCTTGTCAGCAACTTGAAGGAATGTGGGCACAAGAGGACTTAGGGGCCTTTCATTTTTTGACTTCTAGAAAGCACAACAGTTCAATTTGGTGATGAACCTCCAAACAATTATGAATGTAAAGCACATCCTGCAAATATTGGCAAATTTTTTTCTTGCAGAGGTAAGTGCTCCAATGGGTAAAAAGCATAGTGTCTGCATAGAATATTTGGCTTGCAAAAGCCTTGTCTGTAAGTGCCTTTCAGGTGAGTTTCTCTTTGATTTAGAACAGCAGATTGATATATTGAAATTTGTTCATTTTAGTGCAAGCTGCCAACGATATGATCCATAGACTCCAAGAGAAGGAGCGTGAAGAAAGGAAGGTAAAGGATGGATGGATAGATTTTTATAGTGTAACTAAATAAGGCTGTTAAATGCTTGTACAGTAAATCTACTTCCCTTCAGTAAAGTAAAACTTGGAAATACATTTTTCTGTATGTTATATACTTCTAGTAAAACATCTTATGGAGTGATTTCTGTACTTATAAAACACATACTGCAGTACACTACTGTATATTTTAGGAGCAGGAGTGTAATGGATCCCTAGCTCTTCCTGCAATCTCCTGTTGTGTGGAAACTTTTTATTTCCTTTGCTTTACTTTCCCCTCCTTGCTCAGAGCATAGTAATTGTTGCATACAGGGAAAGTTCAAATAAAAAAAATTATTTTTTGTGGAACAAAAAACACCTACTAACTTACCAGAATGGAAATGTAAATCTTTCCTAGTTAGCTGAAAACATTGAGCATATTATATATATTGCTTGTTGAAAAGGAAGTGTTTTTTCGCTTGTAGATGGGTTATTTAATGAAGGGCTATATTATAGGAACATGTGAATCATTGGAATCCTTTCAGTTGGCTGCCCTTTGCTCATTTGAAGTACATGTGCTCTGAATCTAGAATTTGGAAAATTATATGAGAAATTAGTTTCACATTTTCCCATTACTCTTTCATGATTGTATTCCAGTGTTATCTTTTTACTTGCAAAATTGTAGTTATAATCACGGAGTGGTTTAGAAAAACTGAAGACATTTCTTTGGCTGTCATGCAAAATAGGCTGTGCATTGATTTATGCTAACTGATAGTCATATTTTTCTTTCCTTTTTGTAATCAATGAAGGTGGCCGGTTCAGTTGCAGTTGAATACTGGTACTGTGTGACTAGCACAGTACTGAACCTGAAGCTTGTTTGTGGTGTCTTAACACCGTAGTGTACACATTGATAGAGAACTTAAGTAGGAAATTCTTCTTATAGTTCTGCTGCTGATATTTTTAAAGTAAAATTTTAATAAGTTTTATAACTTATTAAATGACTGTTCATTTTACAAGAACTGTAACTATTCTTTTTTAGAATATTAGCTGTATGTTTCTGCTTTTTTTTTTATATATATATGAACTGGAGCAATACTGATAGCTATTATTCAGGATTTTTAGTGTTTCTTTAAGTTTGTATAGTAAGACTTTTTGGCTTGAAACTTTCCAAATGTGATGAGTAACAGGTAGGTAACTTTTTGGAATTCTACATAAAAGTTGTCACTGTAGTTCAGCAGCTTGAGGAGAAATATTTTTTCCTCATTTTTCTTTCTCTGATTGAGTGTTGTAAAGAATAGCATTTTTGTAAGATCTAGTATCAAGTGATCAGTGTTTGCAGCCCTCCATGAAATTATTGCCATTAGTTTTTGCAGTTAAATTAATTATATTGCTGCTGAGTTAAATGAATTTGAAAATTATTTGTTTTACTAATTATCTCTGCAGTTCCTTTCAGCTACTGGCATCAGCCAAGTAGTAAAAGAAAAGCTGTATTGTCTCTACCTGCAGTCTTACTTTAGGTGTAAGATAATTTGTGATTACAGGAGTGTCAATTGAAAGAAGTATTCATGGAATCCCTGCCTTGTTGATTACTTTCCCCATTTAGATCAGTAATATTTAGGTAGCAGTTCAAGCTGTGTATCACTTGAAGTAGGGGAAACTAGAGAAGACTTCATCAAGAAATTCTGTAAACATGTATTTGTGTATTTTATATATTTTTCTCTTTTTAGTTTAATACTTTTTTTTATACAGAGGATCCAGGCTTATACTGGAATTTGCCCAGCATTTCTCATGATAAGCCTCGCCTCTTAGTTGTTTGTAACATGAACTACCACGGTAACAATTCCCAAAACTTGTCTCTACTTTAAATGGTTTTTGTTGCTGTTGTTTAATTTCAGCAAAAATAGTCCAAGTAATATTAAGAGCAAGGTTTACTGAAATATGGATATTTTCACAAATGTTAATTTTTGGCATAGCCATTGACTGTAAAACAAAAATAGAAATAAGTACAATCAAACTGTTGTATGATTCAGTACAATATACAAGAAAGTTTTACTGATACTGTATCTTTGAAGTTCAAGCAATGTGCACTATTGGGTGAAAAAATTATTTCATAATCAGATTAAGTTTTTTTTCCAAATAGCTAATGTCCCAACTTAGTTGTTGGGAAGCAATCAAAGACAGGATGAAGCTATATTTGTGTGGTCTAGAGCAGGAAGCTTTATAGAGGAATAGAGCTGGAGTTCTAAAAGTGTTTGGGAATAAGGAGTTGTTTCTCGAGGGGAAAAAAAAAAAAAAATTCCAAATTTTGCCAAATTTACAGCCATGGAAAATTACCATTTGTACTACCTAGTAAACTTTTTCAGATGAGGCAAAACAAGTTTCTCCTATGCAGTAGGTGATAGTAAGTGCCAGTCGTCTTCCCGTAGCTTGTCAGTATCACTTTCTTCTCTAGTAGATAGCAAAAGCCTAAAGTATAATTTACTATTACTGACAGATAAACAGCCTTTTGATTCAAGTAATAGAAATCTACAGCATGGCAGGAAATGTTGGATTATCTAACACATAAGACATTGCAGTTTAGAGCTAATTATTGAGACACTTTTCTGGTTCCTGGCTAAATACTTTGCCAGTGCCGTACAATATCATAAATTGACTAAGGCTTTGGTTTGGCTCAAGCATACATTTATACTTCAACTTTGCCRTATTACAAAAGCCATGAGATTTTACCTAACAGCATAATCTGTTCTTCTGAAGCCTGAGTATGTTGTCATAGTATCAGCTTCTGTCTTATTATCCAGCATAGGTATTGTTTTGATATCTAATTGTATAAATATTTCTTAGACACTTCTTGGCTGGATGAGCAGAAGAGTAAAACCTTATACAGTTTCTGAGGTGGCTGTGTTGTGCTTATTAGGTGGTGTTTTCTAATTATGTCTGACTTAAAGGGCCTGTGCTCTTTATTTGTTTTTACACATGAATTTAGATTATACTTATTTTACAGCATTACTCAGTTTTAGTATTTACTTGAGATGACAAAAGGTAGGATTTAAAATTAGGTTATACTCTGAAAAGTTGTTCCATGAAAATACTCTATTTTCATGTTTGTATGTGCTGTTCTTTGTGAAATGTTATTAGTTTACAAGTTAGAGTTCTCCAATTTGCAGCCCTGAACCCTAAAAATCAAAGTACCCGTTTGTTTTRTGAATCCTCACAAGTAATCCAAAATTTGCAATTAAAAGTTTTCAGCAGTTCAGGAGTTTCATACATCTTCTTTTCAAGTATTTTCCTGACTCTCTATGGGTCACAATTTATTTCAGTTCTCTCTTACATAGTTGTATTGGTTTTGCAAAGTTAAAGTTTAAAACTAATAAAAATTAACACTGAATCACTGTTCCTCATATATATATATATATATATATATATATATATATATATATATATGATATTACAGGCAAGGTAACTTGCCTGTAATATTAACATCTCAGAACATGGACTAATATATACATATACGAGGAAAAGGGACTATGTTCACATCCAATTGTATCTGTGCTTTCAAACATGTACAGGCATTTTTTCCTTCTTCATGACTGTGAAAATCATTCATTTTAACAAACCAGAAGATGGCTACACTGCAAGTGCTTTCTGAAAAACTAGAAAAATTCATTCTTCTACCTCCCCAAAATATGAATACATATTTATTCAGAATGCTTGCTATATTCTTGTGTTGTCTGATAAAACAAAGTGCCTTCCAACTGAACATCAGTATGCAAAGGGAATTTCAAATGTTCAGTCTCTTACTGTCTTATGTCACTTAATGGGGCCCAGCTACTGAAATTCTTTGGGTTATTGTGTGACTTGGAAATTAAGATGTTTGACATGATTCTCTGACTTGATGAATTCAGATAAAAAAAATACACACACACACACACACACACACACACACACACACAAACCCACCTCCGCTGTGTTATTTTCTTCAACCTGCACAATAACCAAGCAGGTAAAGGGTATAGTTCTGTATTCCTGTAGCAACTGACTAAAAAAAGCATATAAGAATACTAAAGTGCTTTAATGTTCAGGCTAGTTACCAGCATAAATTGTCTAGAACTTAATTATTCAGTGTAGCAGGGACTGGAAATAGATCTCCACCATTAATGTAAATGCCATAAGCAAAAGCGGGGGTTTTTTGTTTGTTGTTTTTTTTTCCCCCACTTGCCCAGTGAACACATCTGGTTAAGGAAACTGAGATCTATATCCTGGAATACTCTGTAGCTTTGTAATATCAGGACTTTATTGTGAGGTGAGATTTGTGAATTAGATTCTTTAAGTAAAAAGATAACTTGCCTGTAATATTAACATCTCAAAACATGGACTACTCTGCATACGGCCAGCATGAAGCATTTGGGAAACTGGTGTTGGGACTAAGATGTCTGGAGACATAAAACATTTCCATGTTTAGATGGTAGCTACCAGAAGACAGAGAATCTGTTTTGGACTCAAGAGCCTAAAATGCCAGTTACAGAGCTAAACCCTTTTGTAGGTCTGTGCTCTCTGGATAGGTTCTCTGTCCGCTGTTCTCTTAATTACTGCAAGGAACTGGGAGTTGTCTGACACCATGGTAGTACATTACCACTTTGGAAAAAATTAGGACAGCAACTACAGCTGACAGCATGAAGCAACAACATTTTTTTCTGGGAAGACTCAGGCTTGCGTGTTTGGGTGTGCAGATGACATACCTCATGGAACTTTTCAGAAAAGAAGAGCCATTCAGATAATGTATTGTATCTTAATTGGCTGTTTTTTTTCTCTTCCTACATGTGGTTTGTAAAGGTGGTATGTTTATCTCATGCATATAGGTTGCATTTTGGGGGAAGCAATAATTCACTAATTTGTCCTCTAAGGAGTGATTTTATTTTTTTAATCTGAAGTACTGAGACACAGTAACTGATTGCTCAAAATGCTGTTAAAAATTTCTTGAATGCAAAGTTTCTGAGAACATGCAGAAGCTGGAATGTGAATTATTAACAATTACTTTATTCATGATAACTTTTGTTTTAACTCATGAAAGAATTATTGGAACTTTGTATGTATCAGCATCACCTAAGTGATTCAAATCTCTAGAGATTGATCATTCTTACTGTTGTCATACTTGTATCAGCGAACTGTAGGAGATACTTAGAGCCTGAACTTGTTTTAATTTTCAGTTCATATTTAGCAAGAGGAGGAAGTATGTATTTCAAAGACTACACCTCTTAAATGCTGTACAATGAAGTTTTCATGGTGTTTTCTACTTGTCATGAGTTAAATGTGCAGTGAATTAGTGTGTCTTAGCTAGGGATCCTGCAGCTTAAGAAGATAGCACCTATTTGTATTAAATACTAAATTTAGTAATTACTAAATTTTAAATTGGTTGAGGTTATTTCTTAGTTTTTGATTCGCCAGACTTTGAGGAGTGAGAAATATAACACAAGGACATTGGCAAAATGAAAAATAACCTGCAATTCTGTTTCCTTAAAAAGAAAATATTATTTTCCTTACCTTTATGAAATCGATTAGAAATTGAATTGCCAGGTGAATTATCAGGTTCTACACACATTAATTTTGATCTGTGCATCAGTGATGTGACTTTCATATTAATTTCCACAAATCTATAAATAAGAAAATTACAATTTGCTAGTATGAAACACCTCAGTATGTATCTACAGGTCATTAGTTTACCTCATAATGTTGACTTTTGGAAACTGTTTACTTTTTGAGACTGACTTTCACTTAACCAATACATATCCATGCTATGATGCATATGCATCTTGAAAAGCTTTGTATTTTGTGGATTTTTCATGTATGCCAACAGTAAATTTAACAAGAGAGACTATTTCATCTTCCAAACACCTTTGTGCATTCTAGCTCTGTTATGCCTACAGTTACAGTTAAGGCAGTATACGTTTTGCATAGTGTCCTGCTTTCATTAGTTTTTCCTCTTAGGTATTAGGGTCAATTAAATAAAACGCAGAAGTTAATAGCACTGAATATAAAGAGGACATGGGAGAAGTGGAAACCATTGTAGTAAGAAAGCAGAAAACATGGCAAACCTAAGGATATTTGCTGAAGTACAGTGTGGAACTTGTACTGATAAACTGAATCTTTTGGTGGCCCATTTTTGTGCTGGAGTTGGGTATCAGTGTCCTGCATGGGAACTTGTGTCCTCAAGAGACTCTATCAGTGTCCTGCTGAGGGCAAGGCTATACCACTAGAGCAGCTTGTTACAGGACAGCAAGATGTTACAGGACRTGCTTGGATGAAGGAAGCCATTTGAGTACCTTAGCTTCAGGGATAGTGTCTGGTGCAGTCTGGGTCTTGCAGTTGGACTTGGACATAGGAGGAGTCTGTCTTTGGTCAGGATTTCTCTCTCATATTGTTCTCTGATATCTAAGAATATTCAAGTGCCAACTGGAGCTTTTCCTGCACTGATAGTATTCATGTGTCTCTTGTGTGGACTCTCTAATTTCTAATTAGAAGCAGACTTACACTGCAAAGTATGCTTTGGTTGAAAGGTGTGTACCTGAAAGCAGAAATCCTTTAGCAATTGTTATTTCTGCTCCTCACACAGCTACTAATCTGGTAGGAACAGGAATATTGCGTGTGTGATGGGGTCATCTTGAAACCACGAACATACTCACTCAGCACTATGTAAATGGTTTAGAGGTGCTGCTGCTAACAGTTGGATTTGGATTTGTGATCTAGGAAGGAGAGCCTTGGTGCATGAGATGTACACTGAACTTCTACACTGAAGTTTTCTGGACTGTTATTAGATTGTGAGAGTGAAAACAGTATTCAAAGTCTCTGCTGTCTTTTAATTGGTGTTTGTCATTCTTGCTTGTTTGCTCTAGCATATGTTAATTTTATTTTTCTGATTTATAAAGTGTTTATTATTCATACTTACAACTTTCCACTGTGTTAAAGGCTCAAACTGCAATCCTATAGAGTTGCCTTATTTCCAGTATAAACCTTACTCTATAAAACTTAGTTGTTATTTCAGCAGAGTGCTGCTTACATTTATATATTTAAAGAATAAGCAGTTACAGCAATTGCTCCTCAGTTCTCAAATTTTTTTAATTTATACCTAAGCATATATATTAGGCAACCTACATAGCCTGGCTGTATCACTGGCTGTAGCATCACTTTATTTCTCAGTGTCACTTCTCTTGTGCCAGAAAAAGCTAAAGACATTGAGAAGGGGAAGGGAAGAGATTTTTTTTGGAGGAGAAAGGAGTTAGTCCAGTATTTTTGATAACTTAAACTTAGCTGTCTCATGCTCCCTAAATGTCTACAATGGTTTTACCAGCTAAATCATTTTATATCCTTGAATAGAAATGGTGCTGTGGAAGATGCAAATCGCAAGTAGCAACATGAGTTTCATGTTTATTTTAAGCCATTCAGGTGCCGTTCAGGAACATGGGTTAGTCTAGAACTGAGTGGTTCAGGTAGACACTTTGTCATCCTGGCAAAAGCAGTGTGTGTGATTCACTGACAGTTATATCATGTGGTGCAGTAAAGACTACATAAATAGGTTTCCATTGCATTTAATTTGCTAAAATACCAGAGGTCTAAAAGAATGAAGCTGTATAATAGTATTTATTCGTGCTCTGCAGTTCTGTACATAGAAAATAGTCATCATTGATCAAAAAATGAGTCCTCCCTTTTGCTGGAAGATGGAGCAAACATAAGAACAACTGCCTTATGATTGATATATGACTTTATTAGACATAAATTGCAGTGAGAGCTAGCTGGCTAAAACATAAGTACTAACTGCCACATTCAAAATATTGAATATCTATGTTATTTTTGTATTTCAGTTTTTCCTCTTTGTGTTAGAGGCTTTTTCATCAAGACTTGTATCTGACTATGCTGAACTTCCACGTCACAGTATAGTGGAAGTGTTCTACTTGTAAAAATTTATTCTAGTATGTAAAAACACGTTTCAATGAATGAGACATTCAAGGGGAAAGTAGCAAATGTCGAGAAAAGAGGAGCAATACATTGAAGTGTTGGCTGACATATATGATTTATACATGCTTTTATTAACCATCTTCATTTGTTGTGAAATGTAGAAGTATTCTTTTATTTGACATTGCAAGCAGTAAGAAAAAAAATGTTGTGTCTTGACTGTTGAAGTGGATCCTTTAATTTCTGGTGATGCACTTATACATAAGTAATGGACATACATAACTTGCTTAAATATTGTTTTGTCTACCAGTCACAAATATGAAATATAGTGGGCCTAATATTTTCCTCATAAATCAGCCTATGGTAATGCTTCCAATGTGTTTTTAATCTATTTCATACATAATGTGGAACTGCACTCACTTGCCATGCTAGGTGCAGTTTCCCAGTTCTTTGACATTTCTAAGTTGGAGAAGTTGAAAACCCTTTGAAACAAAATAGCTACATTTTATTTAAATTATTTCTATTTTGGTTACTAAGAAGCTATCCCAAAATAGATAATGCTTCTCAAATGATGGACTCTCTGAGCCTCCATGTGTCAGTGCGCAGCTTCTTTCAATGCTAACCAACCCCAAAATAAAAAAATCTGTTTGTTTGTAGTGATTTTTTTTGTAACTAGAACAAGGGCTAAAAGCACTTAATACCATGTTCCTGAGATCAGAAGTTCATTTTAAAAGAGAATATGATTTTGCGAGATAATCCATATTTATATCAGCTGCAGTGTTGGAGTGTTTCTAACATTGCCAGTAATCAGAGGAGCAAATAATGAACAAGTATATTCTTCAGATGCTAACAGAAGTTGACTAGTAACTTTAAAATGACTTTCCATTTATATAGCTAATTTTCTGTGGTTACCAGAGTGCGGCATAGAATGCTATTTCTGCTAACATTACAATGTAAAAGGCATTGTAAACATTACCATTTCTTCTGCATTTACTATACCATATAACTATAATTACCTATCTTCTTACTTTCACCTTCCACTGAAGTAAAAGTCCATTTTCTCTGATACGTTAACATTATGTAATTTCATGGCCTCATTAAACCCACTGTTTTAATCTGGAAATGGTTGCTAAAACTTGCCATTTTCCTCATCTCAGCTTCAGACTGACAAGCTAATTGCTGGTGAAGAGAACCGCATAGCCCACTGGGAGACATTCATGAAAGAACAACAGAACAAACGAGCAGAGGTGGACGAAGAGCACAGAAAAGCTATGCAGCGCCTCAAAGAGCAGTATGCTGACATGGAGAAGGAACTAGCCAAATACGTTTCTTTTTAAGACTTTTCTTTTTTAGTAATTATGTTTATGTGCCAATACCCAGTTGCTTCAGACTTATCAAATTGAGATTCTTTTGGAAAGCTGAAACAAGTAAGAAAAAAAAGAGAATTTCCTCCATAAGTTTGGTATGGGAAGAAAAGTTTTGCATGCTTTCAACTTAAGTGCCTCTCCATGCTTGTTCTGTTCAGGGTCAGTGGAGTGCCAGTACTTCTTAGTTGTTGGAAGGTGGAACTGGAAACTACATTGTGCGGCTACATCAGCTCACAGAGTTGCAAAATAGAATTCCCTGCCTTGTGCAGACAGTGTCATATCATTAGGGAAAATAGAGCCTAATGTAATGTTAAGTATCCCAGTATGCAATCACAGCCCTTTCTCCAAAAGTACGTGTAATAGGTTCCAGCCATAGTTAGCTGAGAATTAACTGGGAAAACTATAAATTCCATTCATAGAATTCAGGAAAACCAGCTCGTGTYACAGAATACAGTAGGTTTTGAAAATTCAGTGATGAAAGATCTCAGAGTGGTTTTAATCTAGTTATAATCCCAACTTTGGCTTTTTTATCTTAAGTATTATGAAGTAGAGTTGAGATTTAAATGGTTGTTGCTAACATACTAATAAAAGTGGCTAAGTGATCTTGGACAACACATCCTTTTCTCTCCCTGTGTCTCAGACCTCTCTTTCCAGGCATTACTGTTCTAAACAAAGCCAAAACAAGTTCAGAGGTAATCATGAGAAGCATATTGTCCTGTATTTATCTTAAATATTTGGTGTGGTTTACTGTTAGTTTACTTAACAGATTAACTTGTTAGAACTATGTTAATCTATAAAACAATTGAGGAAAGATTTTTTTCTTTATTGATGTAACAAATGAGCAGATTAATGGTAAAACATCTGTAGTACCAATCTGTTTTCTTACTAACTGTTATGGAGTATGTGAAGCTCCTGTCACTGCTTTCCTTTATTTAAAACTTGCATTTAGCAACAATATAACTGAACAAGTTAACTTAATCTATTCATTAACCAAGCAAAGTGAGACATCGTAATTTAATGAAAGTTGCTGCAAGCTAACCCATACTACAGGAAATATCTTTCCATATTTTAACTGCTATGCAATATAGAATGGAAACAGGTAAAAATAAACAGAATTTACCCTTTACCTGTATTTCAGCAGCAATATGCAAACAATGGTTACTTGTGTAAGTTTATGGCTTGGTGTCAAGGCTCCATTCCTGGCAGCATGTTGATAGTGTGATTAAAGTTAGTAGAGGAGATGGAATAAGTATCTGAGATTTCTTTCAATAACACTGAATTCCTGCCAAGCTGCTCTGTCTGCTACTGTAGGCCCGACAGCTCCATCAATCATCATCATGTATCTGGACTGAAAAGAGGACTTGCTGACACTGGGGCATGCTGGAATGTTGTTAATTCTCTGTTGTGGACGGAAAAAATGTASATGTCTCAAAAGTATCCCACACTTGAAAAAGAGGAAACCCTCTTTTAGAACAACTCCCATTTAAATAGGAGGTGACTTCTGTAATATTTTTCAGCTTATGCACCCACTGATGAATGTTATAACTAAGCTCAGACTTTCATTTATGAAGAAAAGGTTAGTTCTTGTTTAGAGTCGAGTCTGGAGTAGTTTCTGATTGTTTTGAGGACAAACTGAAAGTGACTTCTCTCTGACAAAACGTATATGTACTCAAAGCCCAAATATCTTTATAACAAAGTGCATCTAACTGTATTCTGAATGCATTTTATGTTTGCACTGATAATTTTTATTAAAACTTATATATCTCATTAACTGTGCACTGGAGCTGTAGAATTCAGTATTCCTCCAATTTGAGGGCTCTTAAGCAATGATACAAGTCTTGCAAGTTGGATGTCCACTAGAAAATAAAGAAGTATTTCCAAAAACTACTGGGTCCTGTGCTCCTGATTCTTTGAAAAGCTTCTTCTAAATACTAGTGATGAAAATGTGTTCCTCTTTTTGAATGATACAGGTATTTTTATGCTAAAAATAACATTTCTTCAATGTCTGTGTCTGGTTATTGGCCTACTCTCATTCAGTGGGGAACTACCTGAAAAATATCTAATCCTGAATTCAGTGACTTTCGCTTTTTTCATATATATATGCTGTAGTTTTTGAGGTGCTTTGAAATACATAAATTGCCTTTGGAGAAACTTGTCAACATTTAGAGGAAAACCTGTTTTTCTGTCATAGTGCTAAAACAAAACAAAACAAAAACCATGCTATGTCTAATCTCTTATGTCAATACAGAACATATCTGACAGATGAAGAAAGGTGCCTACCTTCAGCGGTTTTTTAGCAAGGTGAGAGTGTGGTCTGGCTTGACACAATAGTGTTGCACAGTGTCTTTGTAAGATTCAAATTCTGTTATCCAGCAAAGAATCTTTACCAGCTGGGAGAAATAGAATAGTTTCAAAGTTGTTTTATGGCATTTGTGCATGGAAGAATTTTAGCTTATACTTGCAATGTTTACATGATTAAACATTATAATACCTTTGAAAATCTTTGAGGAATGATTTAATCCCTGTCAAACTTGATAAAAGTTTGCATTGGATTCTAATAGGAGCTGGGTCTTCAACATTTAATTAAATTTCTAATGCTAAAGGTGAATTTTGCAATCCTTCCTTGCACCAGATTATGCATATAACTTTTTTTTTAACACTGCTTATTAGACTGAACTGTAAGTTTAACTGTTGTTAGTAGCTGGAAGTGTGTTTGGATGACATGTAATCACTGGAATATTCATGTAATATTTCTATTCTAACATATACACAGCAATAAACTGGTATTTTTTCATATGAAAACAGCTGCTGCTGTATTTAACAGTAATAATCAACTCAGTAGTTCAAGAATTACTTACATTTTTGTCTATTGCCATCTTGCTTTAAAAATTAAAAAGCTTCTGCTTAGTTCTCCTTGGGATGTATTATACTTAAGGCCTCACGCTTTTTTTAATCTTGAGAAGGAGAGAGAAAGCTGATTTATTTGTTCTTATTCTGCTTTCTATGCTGATACTAGGTAATACTTAACACTAACATTAAGTAATACTAGAAAAATTCCATAATTATAGACAGAGTATTGTATGTTCTCTGTCATTTTCATTTATGGTTTGTAAAGTCTTTCCTCAAATACTATGCTTTTTCAGTAGACAAATTAGACTGCAAATAAATGGAATTATCATCTGTGATTCAGTTGATAATTGGTTGATGACTGGTTATAGTTCACTCCTGAGTTGAAAAGCTTCCTATGTGTCAAGGCTGTGAATTTCGAGATTTACAAGTATTCCCCAGTAGGTGTCAGCACAAGCCTGTTAAGGAAAGTTGGAAAGCCCTGTCTGTTTGTGTACAAAGTATAGAATGTAATTCTTTCTGCTTTCAGTTGTAATTCAGTATTTTGTATAAGTACAAAACATTTAGTGGATCAAATGATATGCTTGTAAATTAAAAAATGACACTACTCATCAACAGTATTTTGCCCCAATAGTCCTCAGAAAAGCTTACAAAAGATCATTGTTAGTATGATTTATATAATGTATGGTGATCTGAATACTGTCATCTGTAATGCTTGTGTGTTCTCATTAGGGTTTATTATACTTTAAAGTTAGACTCAGTGTAAGAGGTGAAAACCTTAAAATGTGTTCTTCTACTGCTGCCCAGTTCAAGGTATCAAGTTTTCTGAAATGGTTTGAGGCAAAGTGTTATGCTTATTGATAGAGATCATGCCATAATAAAAACTGGGAACATTACAAAATTTTTGTGAACAAAATTGTTATAAAACTTGCTTTTAAACAGGACAATTATTTTTATTGTTTATAATTAAATGAACTTCTCAAAGTGGTAAAGATAGAGTATACTTGGTGCTGTTGGTCTGGCTTGTGTTCTGTTTGTCAAGATACAGTAGAATCTGCAGGAAGATATGATTGCAGCTACTGTAGCAGCATTTTAATGAGTAATACAGCTTTCATAAATCATTCAGTCATAAGATTATTCAGAAATTCCCAAATAACATAGATATTTAAAAGAGAAGGGAGAGGTCAAAAACACTTAAAAATTTTTATGTATGGTTAACAAAGGAAGTTTTATGTAAGATTTCTTTCAACCCTGGGAAGTATAGTACTCTATTCAGTTCTGAAGGGTGTACGGTATTAGATGCAATACCTTTACAGTGTTATAGGTGGCAGTTTTATGTATAGTGATGAGCAAAGTAATGATAACTTTATTCAAGACAATTGTGGGCATATTTTTTCCATCACCATCAAAAGTATGAAGGGACATTTTATATCATCTTAGAAAATATCATCTTGCTTTTTGAAGATGCAAAACTTTAGTAAATTTGTATGAATTAAATGGGCAAGTATGTACATACCTTACTATATAAAGATAGGATGGCCTCATATGTAGAAAGGGAAGCAGAAAGAGCAGCCTACATTTAGTATACTCTTTTTCTATCTTATGCTCTGTTTGTGTCTGTCTACTTAAGCCAAAGTCCCAACGCTCCAAAGTTGCTGAAGAAGAGCTTGAGAAATCTATTTGAAATACTAGCAGAGAAATGAAATGCCATGGTAGTGCACAGGTTTGGAAGATATTGCTTGTTTATAGGAAGATGGTTCATTTTCAGAACTCACTAGTACAAGCCTCCGTGAATATCTTTCTTGTATAGGAAGAGACTCTCTGGCCCATTAGCCTGTATTGCTAGGAAAAAGGTTTGCGGAAGTCCTGCTAGGTTTTAAAGCTGTGGTTTTGAAAATCGAGGGCTCAGATTTGTGCTTCCTAACTACAATCTAGTATGGGTATCCACCTAAGTTTCAGATTGCCTCCWTAAATGCTTTTTCAGGGCCAAATGTGGAGCTGGGTGGTCCTGATTTTTCTCTAACATGTAATTGTATAGACAGTGAAGAAAAAGCTGATCAATGTGTCATCTGTCAATATGATCTTTCAGGACAATTGCATTAAAAAATGGTGGGATAATACTGTATTTTAAAACTTAAGCTTATTAATGAAATTTAAATTGAAACCTTACATTTCCTCAGTCTTATTCCCTAATAACTCACTGGGTGGATACAAGGAAACCTGCAACTAAGTACCATTGTCTTTTAACAGTCATTGCATGTAAGGGTGTAATAAAGTTGGAAAGAACCAAAGCGGTATTTGTGGCTTTTACTTACTAATCATTACTAACATTTTGAGACTGACATAATCTGTAAATTTATCTGGCATTCTATGACATATGGTCCCTATTCTGTAATCTGGAGGTCAAAAAAATGTTTTGTTCTTGAGCTGCAGCAAGCACTGCAGGACCTGGATGAGCATTTTTAGTTGTATTTGCAAGTTAATTATGAAATAAATTTGCAAGCTTGCTTTACAAAGCTTGTAGGGTGGTACATAGCCAGTGCTTTCCCAAACTAGGATATGCAAAAATACCTATTTTTCTAATATGCATTCTAGATTATGTACAGCATTTTTCAGTAGCTTTAGCTTCTGAAAAGTTAGTTCCAGATTGCTTGAGGTCATAGGAAGCCCTTTATTAGTGGACCCAAGTTTGTCCTTTTCAGATGTTTTTAGCCCTCATTAAATAAATTCTGGTTCCTGAAAATCCCCTCTCCAGATAGCTCTAAATCTGTTCCAGTATTTACTATGTCACCTAGAAAGCTTCTAAGCTGAATTACATAAATAGGAAATACTGTGCATCCCTTCAATACCAATTTGAAAGAAAATCGAGCATTGCATTAAGCCATAGCTTTTCTAAAAAATATTAAAAACTGTTAATAAAATTGGTGATCTGCAAAATCATCCGTTTGATTTGCAAACAACTAATTTGTTTGGCATCTCAAAGAGGAATTATCCTTTAAAGTATCAAAATCAAAATGGCTCAAAAAAATGTTCAGAATAAACAGCAAGCAATATATTGCAAAACTGGAAAAGCTTTCTGTAATCAAGAAGCACACAGAGGTGGTAGGACTTCCATATTTGTGTCCTAAATGAGTTTAGAGGCACTCTATTAGGCAGATGTGTTGAATTTATTGTGTCTGTGATGCCTTGCATGTAGGATACAAATGGTGCACAGATATCCAAAACAGCACAATATGTTAGGCTCATTTTGTGTGTGTAAGGCTCATTGTATATGCATGTATCCAGAGAAGGCGGCCCAAACCCCCTTTTCAACAGGGCATCATTTCTGGACGTAAAAAGATATACCTGGGGTGACCAGGATGTATGGTGTTTTGAAATTTTGTTGCAGCTGTGGCTTGCAGGTGGTACAGCAAATGCAATTTCCTTTAAAATATCAATGAACAGATAATTTTATGTAACAGGAGATCTGTTTAATTGTTGGCTTTTTGTTTCTTAGCCAGACGTTGAAGTAGGGAGGAAAAGCAGCTCCCTAAATCAGGCTGCTATAGGATGATCACTGGTATTTTCCATGGTCACCATCACCAAGGGATCACAAAATGTGAAATCTTTCTTCAACGTTGCATTGTTCTTTGAGATTTTTCTGTTTGTTCTTTTGTTTTTAGAAGGTAGAAGTCATGGAGAAGTGTGTCATGGTCAAACTGGAGAAAGAAAAGTCATAGCAGCATTTGAGTGCTGCCCCTTTGTGCTTCGCAGCTTCTTTTAAAGAAGAAATGGTAGTTCTGTCTTTATACTTCTTCTAGGCCCACTTTAATCAAAAATTAAATTGAAATTCAAAAATTGAGTTGAAATTTTGTCTTTATCTTCAGTCAAAATAGAATCACATGCTCAACCTTTGCCTCTGCTGTTTTGAGTTTCAGTGCTGATTATATTTTGCCTGTCCACACAGAACTGGACTGAGACCGCATAATTCTGCAAAGAGGTTATCCAGCAGCTATTGTATTAGTGCTACTGGAGGTCATTGCCTCAGTATGCTCCCTTTGAAATGGCTGCCATAAAGAGAAACTTTAGCTGAAAACTATTTCAAAATAATTTTCACACGGTAAGAAATTATTTTTCATATATGATGTGATTTCCACGTGCGCCTTCCCCGTGCTTTCAAGTTCCCAGGCTAGTTTGTCCCACAGAATCCAATAAAAAAGTCTAATTTCTCCCTGGGGCCTTTTCTGGTCGTGTTTGATATCACTTAACATAATGAGCTTTTAACTCCCACATCATAAAGGGTTGTGTTTTAGATTTCTTTTTTCCTCAGCACAAAGCGTTGCTTACATCCCTTCTAAAGAATGCTTTAGTTATGCGAAATGTGGACAAGTTGTCTGGGACCAACCTCTTATCTACACCAGATTCAAAAAGTCTGGTTCAGTGCAGTGGCTTAGACCGCATGTTTTTGTTGTGTTTTGTTTCTTTTAAAAATATATATGTATGTGTCTTGTTAAAAAACATCGCTGCCCCCATCTAGGAACAATGCAACACTCACATCATTTCCTGAAAGAATAGAGTTGGAAGGCAATTATCTACTCACCAAACAGGCTAAAACAACAGTTCCTGATATTCTTCTCAAATATTTCAACTTCCCAGGAATCCGGAAAAAATAATTCCATGAGACGGTGTTATGAATGAAGGTATGACATTTCAGTTTCCTTCACTTAGAATCAGACATCCAGAGGTAATAAATTACTGTGCACTTGGCACTGCTGAGAGTGGGGTCTGGCTGTGGCAAATTGTTTTTCTTCAGAGCAGGAACAATGAAGTGCTTTTACATCCTTCTTTGTCTGGTGACAGGCATGGTTTCTTTCTTAGTGGGCTTTCAGCAGCAGTCGCATGAATTATGTGTAGAAGAAACAGGAATCTGACAGCAAAGTGCCTTGAACCAAACTTGCTTAGAGATAGGAAACTGTAATAGAGATGAGGGTTTTGCCATTTTAGCTCTGTGAAATAACCCCAGTAAAATAGTATATGAACTGCACTGTAACAGGAAGTTAACTTGAAAAAAACGAGTAGTGAAAAAGCATCTTTACCTCGTTCTTTTGCATCTCAACAGAAGCTACTTTTAGCAGCGTTATCCCAATCCCATTTCTGTCAGTCTAAAATGACTAGCTACAGCTGCTATCCTTACTCATTTTATGTGTTCTTTTTGGTTAGTGTAAAGGAAAGAAGAGTAAATGTACTTAGAAGCATTCAGATACTGCTTTTGCAGGTTCCTTAAGTGCTTATTGAGTATATTTATTAGTTAATTCATGTGTCAGTAGTTCTTAAATGGGATTATAAATTTGGATCATTTTATAGACATACAGAAAAGTGAAATGCTGCTCCTGAGAAGAGAATTGGCACCCTTGATCTCTGAAGAGCTCATAACTGGTATTTAATAACCACAAAGACTGAAAATATTTCTGAAGAAGCATTTCTTTGGATCAGAAGTCAAGCATTTTGGTAAGGTAGCATGGAGAACCTTGTTCTATTGTATTAATGTCTTACATCTGTTTGCAAAATCATAGCAAGAAAACAGCAAATCAATGCATATCAAGATCAAATATTCGTGAACCAGAAGCTCCTAATGGTACCTGTTCTCATTCTTGCTTCTGGATGAACTTTGAAGAAAGTGGTCTTAAATGGGAAATATATAAATTAAATTTACCTCATTTAGAAAAGAGAGGCTCCTGATTTAATCAGAAGATGCACATCTCATATAGCTGTTCAAAGAGACAGATTTCTCATTTGTTACTAGTCTGAGTGAACTTGACTGAGTAGTCCTACCAGGTTCAAAAGGGCTGTGTAAGCACTTGGCCAAAAGAACCTAGACTCAGTAGATGCATTAGCATGTATCCACAGTGCATTCTGTTTGTGCCAGGGAAAATGGAAGGATGAAATCTGGCCGATATTGAAATCGGAAGCAAAATTGCCAGTAACTTCGTGGATGGCTAGAATTTGTCTTGTGTTTCTGGAATCAGGCATGATCTTAAAGGTTAAACACAAATAGTACTTTTTTAGTAGGGATACTCTAACTATGTTAAAAAAAAAATTACTAATGTTATCACTATTCTCACACCAACTAACTTTCATTCCCATACTATTTAGATTTTCCTAAAAAATGAATCTATCCTTGTAGGTTTATATTTAATCTAATTATTTCTGATTTATGGAATAATTAATAGTATGATCTTGTTTGCTGTATTACGCTTTAGCTAGTTCATCACAACTCAACACTTGGGGGGTTTTTTCAACAGTTTAAAATTGCCAGGTATTTCATCAGGAATGAGAACAAATGCCTTTAGTGTGTTTCATGGCTCGTGACATGTTTTGTAAAACAAACAAACAAACAAACAAACAGACAAAAAAAACCACGTCAACTTGTGTTGGTAGTGGCTGTAAAGTGTGGATGGTAAGCCTGCAAAATGGCACTGCAGACCCACCAGCTTTGTGGTAGTGATTTTTGCGTGTGATACTTTGTGTACAGTGATTTTTATATGAACAAAAAAATAATAAAACTAAATTTAGTTTATGTTTAACAGATCTTTCCTCTTCCTATCTGCCAGCCCTGGAAAAATGAGTGGGGATACGAAAGTGAAGTTGTTCTTATTTTCATTTTGCGTTCTCTACTGTCACTCATAGTAAGGTTATAGGCTAATGGTTTCCATGGTTATATTGGTGGAGCTCAAAAGGCTTCATGGTTACGACTGATGACAGGATTCAACCTTGTAACAGGACTTTATGGTCTACTTTTCAAATGTACTATCTCTTTGGCTTCTTTTCAGCTCATTGTTGAGGTGGCAATGTAATTTTAAAGGACTAAAAAGTAGTAGACTCTTTCTGTTATTAAAACAACTCAAGTGGTCATTAAGCTGGTAACAGACGTAACTGAAAAGTCAAATACTTTACAGTATGTAACTTTGAGAAAGGTGGTATCTGAAACAATTAACAAGTATGTCGTTTACCTACATAATACTCTGAGTGTGCATGGGCTTGTGTAATTATGCATGCACAAAGGGTTAACTAAAACCCAGCTTGAAAATCAGACTCTTACTGTGTTACAGAATCATAAAGACGAAGCACTTTGATCAGACAAAATTGAACTCAGTGACAGACAGCTAAAAATTGGATCAGATGACTGAAGCTGTAACATGCTTGAAAATAAGTATATCGTAGGATATACAGTCCTGAAACCTTAGGCAATCTTTTTTTTAAAAAAATGTGTACTGAGAGTGGGATTTATTATCCATTCAGGATATTTTAATGTCTGCAGAAAACAGTATTTTCACTTTTTATTGCACTGCAAAATAATTTAGTCATGAAGCCTCAAAATTCATTCTATAAAACTGAAAGGAAAAGAAATGGTGTCAAAAGATACTCCTTTCCATCAAGTGACTGAGTTGTGCATGCAAGTAATTTTTTTTCTGAATATCTCATTGGATTGGCTGCGTTTTGTGATAAGTATAATGTCTTGCTCCTAGGATGCCAATCTGTGTAACTTATATTAAGCTGGGAAAAGGGTAAAACCAAATAGCTCTAGGGATAGTGGTACTATATATATATATATGCAGAAAAGACATGGCATTTGCAATTAGATTCTTTTCCTGTAATTCTTGCCATTGAATGTTGTAAACAGAGAAGTGATGAAAGCTAATATATATTCAGAAAAGGTTTTTCTTTTGCCCTAACAAATGTATATTTGTTTAATTTTTAGATCAGTGGTCCAGTCAGTATTTAAAATAATAAGAAAAAAAATCTTTAAAAAAGTTGACTTTCCAGAGGTGTTGTCAACTGGTGGCCGGATACAAGAGCTGACTTTCCCCAATTAGCAGATTGCGTGCCCCATCTGGTTGGCCAGCTTCACTGTTTATGCGTCCTACACATTACCGCAGTCGAGACTCAAAACAGTAAATGCCTCAGAACACCAAAAGTGCCAGAAGTTACCTTATTTTTGTTGTTATTTTGTGTAATTATACCTGGGAGGATTGGAGAGTTCTGGCACTTTTTTTCACTTTTTTTTTCTTTTTTATGACTTGTTTTTTGTCTTTCATAAACTCTTGGCAATGGGTACAACGGCTGCCTTTGCACTTACAGGAGAGGAGATCATCTAGGACAAAGTATACTTTCAGCAATGAGCAGTCCCCTCTTTCATCAGTGCGTCAGTGGTAGGGTCAAGAAAATGGGCATCAGGTGTACAGCCTTCTTGTGTGTTGTGTGACCTCCCCTCAGGAGCTGTTTCCTGAGGGGCACATTCACTTCTTTTTTTCCCCTTCTTTCATTTCTGCTCTGTGCTAGACTTCGTAATACTCACTGGTGCCCTCTGAGCTCTAACATTCCTCTTACCCACCTCGTCCCTGACTGTGCTCTCCCTCAATAAGGCTAAATCAGAGGTTGCCAGCTGAATTCTTTTTTTTTTAATATGAAAAGGTCAGCTTGTTTTACTTTATGGTAGAAAGTCTAAGACTTTAATGGAAAAGGTGGATATGGGCTTGTTTTCATAGAGTTTAAGTAAGGTTAAGCAGAGTTCCCCCAAGGTTTGTACTAATGCTGGCACTGTTTAATATTTGATTTGGAGAAAGGTGCAAACAGTGGGGTGGTAAAATCAACAGATGACAAAAAATTACTCAGTCACATTTAGAAAGGATGAGAAGGAAAAGTAGAAGGACCTAACAAAGAGCAGGCAATCTGACATCCTGATGGAGTTGTGATCGCAGTGTAATGTGATTTAGAGAGCAGTTTGGGCTATTCGTATATACTAGATTTTAAAATTACTGAAACCATTCAGGAAAAAGATATGCATGTTGCCACAGAGAACTGAGAGAAAACATCTCTTCAATGTGCAGTGTTGGCTGTAAAGCAAATGTCAGAAATTAGGTAGTATTAAGAGAAGAACAGAGAGCAATACTAAAAATAATATAATATCATGATATAAAAAGTGTGTACTTGCATAGAATACTATATAGTTTGTTACTTCATCTCAGAAAGCATATCACTGAGATGGGAGAAGATCTAGGAAAGAACGATGAAAATAAATAGAAGCTTGGAAAAGCATATATATGAGAAGAGACCTTAAGAGATTTAATTTGGAAAGGAAGGAATAAAAGTCTTTAATACAATAAATGGTTCAGAGAAGGTAATGATGTGTCTACTCACATTTCTTTATGATTCAAGAATAGAGAGAAAAATGGGTTCTGTCCATCTTTCTTTTACTGATTAAGGAATTGTTTTTTACATAACATACAATTGATTTGTAGTCTATACTACAGGTTGCGATTGACTGACTGATTCTTTTTAGGTGAAACTCTCTGGGAAAATTGCCCATACTAAATGTAAAGGACTCCACTTAGGAAACTTTCCTTTGACTTTTTTAAGCAAATATCATCATAACCCTGCCTAACTTGCATGCTATGCTTTACACACCACTTTCTTACATAGATGAGGGCATTTCATTAGATACTTAGCTTTAGGTATGTTCTTTGTATGGGTTTTATTTATGCAAACAATATCTTTCGCATAGTATGCTTATGTAACAATCTGTCTAATTCATAATTAGTTATATAACTCAGGGAATGCATTTAATTAAGTTTTACAAAATGTATGCTGTTGCATTCTTTTTTTCTTTAAGAAGAGGTCCCCATCCTATTCAAGGTTGTCATTTTTCCAGACAGATACAGATACAGATGTATTCCACAAAATGCTTAATGAGCAGAATCAATATTGCTAGTCATCTTTGATTTAGTTCCAGAGTTAAACTTGTCAGTGACTATTGGACAGGAAGAAGAACAATCCAAAACAGTGTCATTTGCTAAAAATGCCCTATTGGAGGTAAGGTGACTTTGGATCTTGCATGGCTTTGAAAAGTGGTATGGGGGTAACTACGCATGGTGTGATGGCTTGGGGGAGGGGGTAGGGGTGGGGAGAGAGAGAGAAAGAGACAATGAGAGGATGTGCTTCTATTAGGAAGTGACAAAGAATCCCATTTTCCCTGCTTAGCAAATATATCCACACCATTGGACAGACTTTCTGGGGCCTTGAAATGAAAGACAAGCTGGTGGCTGCTGACTGTGCCAAACTTGTAATACTTTGTTGCTCCTACTTAGTAAGAGTTCACTGCAAATAGGTCTTCTATCTAACCAGCTTTGCTTTTGTGGAACTTAATAGCCCAGCAGCGTGTGTTTACCTATAGGTGATTTTGCTTCTAGCTTTTCTTCTAAAATGTAATGTATCTTGCTTTTATTTTAACATCATTGGAATTGTGGGGTGGTTGTGTGGGGACCGACTATTGAAATATCTCTTAGAGAGTGAGATTGACTTCTGATCATAAGAGAAGCTGGAAGGAGATATGGCTATGGACATCTTGTCACAAATACGGAAAGGTGAGATTTTCCCAGTGCCGCTATAAGAAAAGTGGCAGTACTCTCATAGGCATAAGGAGAGTCAAGCGACCTGAGGAGTGCTAGGCTTTCTTTTTACCACTGTTATCAATATAATGGTACTTCTGGCCAAATCCTGAGGCCTACTCCAAATKAAATCTTTCCTTCCCTACAGTGGGCTTCAGATGAGGCTGCTAYTGTAAGGAGAAAAGACAAAAATCCTCTCCTAAAAAAAAAAACAACCCCGCAACCCCCCCCGCCCCCCAAGTACAGTGTTCCCACATCTGATCGTATACTTCCACTTCAACACAGAAGAAAATTTCACAAGAATTTAATATTTCAGTCTTGAGCTTCCTGCAGAGCAGCTGGCTCAGACTCCTTGATAGAAATAGGATAACCAATAGATTATGGTAAATTTTTCAGTTAACAATGGTACATTCTGTAAAGCAAAGAAGTCACAGAAACAGAATAAAATATATAAATTAATAATTAAAAATAACCCACCTTCACCAGCAACAACATAGAAAATACATTCCGTGCTATGTAAGTAATACATCAACATTTAAGCTGATTAAAATTTGATAAACTACTAACTTCCCCATTTTTTGATAGGAAGGCTGGGGCCTGAGATAAAACAGTGTCATGCTGGGGAGGACAAACATCATAGCATCCAATAAACTTTTTATGCATTTATTTTGTTAAGACTGATTCCTATTTCCTTTGTAACTCTTTGTTTATTAATGAATTGACTCATCCAGAGTCCAGCAGCTTGTTTCCACACCAGAGATATGGATTTGCACCTCTGCCAAGTGGAGTCAGAGGCAGAGATAACAGCCAGCAACAACAATAGTCTTCCCCGGCCCATTTGCCAAGAACAACTGGCAGAAAGGACTCGGGGAGTAACTTCGCCAGTGCCCTGGAAGACTCTGAGGCTCTGAAAGCCCAGGGTTGCTGTTTGCCTGCCACAGATAAACAGCAGGATGCATCCAAGAGCCAAGCTCACATTACAGGCTTTACCTGGTATGAGAGGTTGAGAATGGACGAGGCAGGCACTGACCAGTTAATACAGAGCTCTGTGCTAACCAGCCCTTTTAAGTAGCGATATAGCAGACTAATGCAGCAGATTCTTTTTCAATGCCAAACCTACACCGAGAAAAATCTTAAGACAGTTTGGTCCTGGGGTATGTTTTGTTCTTGCAGTCTCAGAATGGAAATACATCCTTTAATTTTTTTAAGCTGTTCTTCTCATATGAAGTGCTATATTTTTAAACACAAGAGTTGCCAGATTCTGCATTATGGGCAATGTGAATTCTGGCCACGACACTTTGTATTTGCCATTTGGGAGCCAGCTCTCTTGAGTTTTATTCTGCAAAATATTGAGAACCTATTCATATCAAAAGTTGGCTGTGTTTGAACTTGATGGCTCTCTATAAATAAGAAAGCCTGAGGCAAATTATCTTTCAGATTCAGGAGGCAAATTCGCTTTCAGAAATGATATCAAAGTTTGACAATGACCCTTAACTGCATCATAATTCCCTCTGAGAACAGATTCCCCTGCCAGCTAGTCAAATAAATTCATACCTTACAAATAGGATAGTCTCTCAGGCAGTTATAGCTGGACAGCTATTATTTGCATAGCTTTTTGAACAAAGCAGTCATCTTATCAAATAGTATTTTGAATCTAATTAAAAAGCAATGAAGATAGAATTCGTGACACACGATTTGTTACTGTTAATGAAATATGACTCAATATGTTTAATTTAACAAAAGAATATGACAAAGTTACTGGGTGTAGGATGATAAGCGGTATGTTGTGGATTGTCTCTTACAGCTGGCCTTCATACTACTAAAACCCCTTGAGATTAAGGAGAAATTGGAGCATGTTAATTTGTTCTGTGTTTCTTTATATGTCTTACCCAAATTTTCTTTATGACCTGACTCAATGTCAGAATTGCAACTATCTTTCCAGTCTGCCATGTTAGAGATAATTTTTTGTTATTCTTTCCTCTCCCTTGTCTGTATAGCTATATCTTACGGAGATCCCTCCATTTCTTTTTCTGAAGATCTGTCTTTTCCATAACTTCAGTCAAATCTCTCATTCAGGCTTTTATTGTACTTTGTGTTGCTCTTCAGCTCTTGCAACATTCTCTTTGCAAGTGTCACAGAGACTCATGCTTTGCCCGAAAAAACAGATGGTAAATTAAACTCCTCTTTTATTTGTTTGATCCTGCTACTTCTCACTTCAGATTTCAGAGATGACTCCCGTGCAGCATCGTATCCCATGTAAGATTACTTTAAGTTTCTTTACTACTAAAATTTCTTTACTACTAAAATTTCTTTAAATTTCCTGATATCTTGAATTCTATAATTAGGTTTTACTGAACCATTAACATTATTGTTGTTTCACAGCAAAAAGGAGAAGGGCAAAAAAACAACACAAAGATGGCTTGCAGTAGAATTTTTCAGAACCACTGTACCAAGGGATGAGAAAGTTACTCATTTCTGAGGTCTATCTGAGTTTATAGTGGCAAAATAATGATTTCCTGTGAATCAACAATATTATTATAAAACTTGAGCATCTAAAATGTCTTCACCAGGAAACTTCATGTATTTATGCTGTCATCTTTGTCCATGAGCCCATCTTACCCTCCTATCTTTTCACTCCCACTTTATCTCATCACATCTAAAGTTAGACTGCTAGTGCTTAGAGGAAGAGACCACACCTTTCCCATATCTTTTTTTTTTTTAAGAGCTTAGCCCATATTTCTTGCTCTATAAATGAATAATAGCCAGTGTGGTGCCAGGGAAGGAGAGGAAAAAGCTACATTAGATCATACAGCAAAATAACAAACTTACAAAAATATGTATTTTTTTTATAAAATGCCACCATTCCTATTATGCGATATCAATGCATTCTGAGTTCTGTGAATGAAATTCTTGCCTCTGCTGTAGCACCCCTGTTTCCCATTAAAGAGACTGTCATGACATGCAAGGACACTGAGAGCACCTCCATGCCCAGGGACAGCTGTGCTGCGAGAATTGAGCAGAGCAGCTGGAGGCTTTTCAGTGAGCACCATCTTCATGCTGCTGCAGGCCGTGGTGCTGGGGCAAGGTGCCAGAGGCTCCAGAGGCTGCCAAACTCCAGGCTCTGGCAGGATATTTGGCAGCAATCCCCAGCCTCACCTACTTGTCCATGTGGTGCCCCTTCCTTGTGGTTGTTTTTCAGCAGGATTACTTCCTGGATCAGCTTTACCAGGTGAGCGTGTAAATAGCTGTGTCAGCATGAGAGAAAAGGGAGGAGTGGAGGTGAGAATCAGCAATAGGGCCAGGAGCTGCTTATATCAGCATGACTTGCAACTTGCATCATCATGTTAAACTATGGCTGAGTGTTTGTCCTCAGTGTTAGCCCAGAATCAACAGGTCACAAACATGGCTTAAAAATGTGTTAGCGCTTGTTCCCCTTAAGGGGGTTTTTGACCCATAATCTTATTACAAGTATTTCTAACTAAGCATTCAGCCATGTAAGCATTAGCAGTGCTGCAACTTGTTTGGCACTTGGGGTAAAACAAATACTTTAATTATGTGCTATGAAATGGATTTGCCTTTTGAGTTTTCACTGGGCCTCTGTTCTTCCAGTCTTACATTTTCCTAAGCCTCTTTTTTGTAGTGCTGTGTTAATCTTGCCTAAGATTCAATTACACTTCTCATTCAGCTTCTAGCTTTTTACAAGAATTTGAGGAAGCTGGAACATAGTTCTCCCTTCATCTGATATAAAGGAGATATAAGGCTGGATGTTATCTAATTCTTTAAAGTGGTCTAGATTTCTTGTCTTATTGGTGACATACTATAGATAAGGAACCTGAACTATGTTAAATTCCCAAGAGATTTCTAGAGATTACGAGAGTTAAACACCTTCTAATGAGAAAAGAAGGGCACGTTGTCGTAAATGTCTTGCTATAAACAGATCAAAATGTATGTCTGGTTCAGGTCCAGTGAGTCTCTGTATCTACGCAGGAGCATGCTTGGAGCTCCTAAAGGCTTTTCAATAGCTATCTGACCTAGAAAGACCAAGAGAGCAGCAGTCAATTCTGAGCAACAGCAGGAAGGAATTTACAAGAGAAGTTATATCTCAGGATAGAAAGGATTTTGAAGTGTGCTGCCAAGACTGTCAGTGGTTTCCACTGCAGTTATGATTACCAGACGTATTAGACTATAATTTATCATTAAAAATTTTCTCTCTAAAATTTCTCTCTATATATATGCTCAGGATACATTTGGCAGCTAATAGCATTTTTTTATCCTCTAACAGATTATTGTACTGTATTCTCACACCCAGCAACACAGAGTTTTCGCAAAGAGCTTGAGAGAGTCTTCCTACCATTACTGACATTGGCAGCATCACAGTATCTCAGCTTTGGGTGGATACCACCAATGAATCTTCCACTTGGACCCATAGCCTCATGCTCTTCTCACCACTCTTTGTGAAGGGTTACTTCATTTACAGCAGTAACATTGGCTCGAAGAGGACTCCAAGCAGTCAAATCAGCTTTTCCCCATGCTCTGTTTTATCACAGATTAATTCAGACCACACCCAAGATGTGTATCTGTAGCTATGCCACGCAGTAGCTTTTCTTTTTTACCAAGTAAAGGACTGCAAAAGTTGTATAACACTTAGAACTGCCTTCTTGCTTCCCTTATATATAGACAAATACAGCTGTTTGTGGTTTCCCCCTCCTCCCCCAAGTACATTAGTCTGCTAACACTCGGCAAATGCACCTGGTATATGTTTCTGAGAACGAGGAGCCAACAATACTGTACGTGCTCTGTGTGCTGGTTTAAAAAGAACACCTGAGGTTATTTCAAAATAACATTCAAAAGTGGCAAAGGCAAATAACTACAAGCCAAACTGAGACCTACTCTAATTTAAACCAGGTCTTCAGCAGCCAGGTGGGATGTGTCCCCTAATGGATCAGATTTAGATCAGAGATCTAGAGATCTAACAGATCCCTAAATTTTCAACAAATACAGCTATTCCGAGCTGTCTATGGACAACTTCTCCTACCCCAAATGTGTTAATTGTTAAATATATTTGTGAAAAAGCAAGTTTCTTTCTTGATGCCCAGGACACTGAAGGTTTCCTGGAGTGCAGTTTCAGACATGGTGCATGCACAGCACCTGGACTGACAGTGATCTGTGGGATGGCTTGTTCATAAACTGTTCAGTATTGGAAGAACAGTGTTTTAGAGTATTAAAAGGTGTTAAGTTTTTACCATTGACTGTGCAGGGCTTAGCAGAAGAATAACCTTTCATTCCGTTATTTTAATATGCCAAGAAATACTGTAATCAAGGAGRGCAAAGCCCTGGCTGCATTTCTGATACTGGCCTTCAGCAAGTCGCTGTGGTTCGGTAGTTCATGAGCACCCGAGGAAGGGGGTTACAAAATGCAAGCTGTCTCCTTTACCTCTGAATAAAGGAGATCCTGACTGCCAGGACTGCGCATAGGCAGTACTCCTGAAAATGCCCTTAGGAGACAGGCCCATTTCACCCTGGCTAGCAGGGGTGGGCTGGAACTGCACTGCGAGGGGAGCAGACACTGCTATGATTTTCCTTCAGGTGGTGTCCTGGGACACCACCACAAAGGACCGTGTCTGCTGGAGTTTTTACTAGGTTGGCCTGCCTCCTTCCTCAGCCTGGGACTCAATACACTGGTGTTATGCTCTACCTCACTTTACTGGGGCATAAATGGAGAGAAGAATTTTCCCACTTCTTGAAGCAGCTTTCATTACTCAACATTTTAAAGTGTATTAAAGATTAGAAATAATCCCAAGGAACGTTTCTGGGTAATATTTAGTTTTATCCTTTATACAAATAAACTTATGTAACCAATCTTTGCTCTCTTGAATATTAACGCTTCTGCTGTTAACCTGAAGAAGTGTTCCACTGAGGCCCATTAAATGAGCCTGATAATTAAAAATGCTCTGTTAATTTAAATTCATGTGCTTGTCTGAAAATTTTTTGTTCATGTATAACTCTACCAAATTTTCATGTGACCGTCTCTGGTATTCACCAATGTAAGGACATTTGTGTCATTTGTAAATTTTGCCTTCTTAGAATTTCTTTTTTTCAGATAATTAATTTAAAATTCAGGTCTTGAGGCTTTGGAATCTTAACTCATCCCAACTATTAATGTTTTACCATTGGTTTTATATTATTTGTTACTTTACATTATATTTTGTAGTAGCATATAAGGCAGCAGTCATGGGACATGTCACTTTGGTGCCAAGTGCTGAACATACACAGGACAAAAGGAGGACGCCTTTGTCCATTTACCACTGCTTTCTTCAGACAGTTGTGTCTTCGAGTTTTTTTCATCTCTGGTTTCTGATTCAAGACAATATTTTTCTTCTTACCCTGTCACTGACTAGTGTCATTCATAATCCATTGAGTGCTTTCTGTCAAAAGGCTTTTTCAAAAGCCAAGCACATTTTATGAACTAATCCCTTTCTCCCCTCTCTCCCTTTTTCTTTGATAAAGTCAGAGAATTGTTCCTCCATTTTACCTTTCTACCCAATATTTTAAAGGAGGTGTCAGAGACTGCAAAAGCAATGTCTTAAGGTATCTGTTCTATCAGAGAGGTGCCTTGTAAGAATGATTATAAACGTATAATATTGCACAGTATTACCATGTAAAATTAATAGTTTACACCCTAAGATCTGGTCCATTTGCTTCAGTGGAACACCAGATATGTCAGTATGAAAAACAGGGCATATAAATCCCTACTTTCTTTTCAGTGTCTCATTTCAGACAACTGCTGAAGATGTAAGCATCTGGAGGAAGTGCTGTACCTCTAAAGATGGGTGTGACTCAAAGCCCTTCATTTAGGTATGTCCTTCAACTTTGTAGAAGCTTGAATCTGCATCTCTAATTTTTGCCTCAGATTCCAATTGCTGTCTAACGGTAGTAATTGTTAGAGTACCTGTGATGCTATGTCCCCTTTCACCATCAGATGGTGAGCATGCAAAAGCTTGAAGTAGTGACTCACTGCAATAAAGTTATTGCCTTTTATTGACTTACGGATTTATATCAAGGAACTACACTTCCTTATTCTGATAGCTGGAGCAAATAGAGGTCTTAAACCAGATGTCATTGTGACAACAGATATTAATAGTAATAACAGATATTAAAAGGCTTTTTTTTAGCATGATTTCTTATCATTATATTTTTAAAAATCCATGTTTTGGTCTTTCTCTGCACACCAGGAAGGTCCAAATAGTGTTGTGTGGTTGCTGTAACCTCATCATAGTATTTGTGGATATGTTACGAAGAAGAGGAACCTAGAGGAAGGATAAAGCAAAATAAAAGTTAACTATATGCTAGAAGTTGTTCTTATATATGCTAGCTGGAGTGCTCAGTAGATCATATTTACTGTATATATGTAATATACTATGCTTTTTTCTAAATAACTTGCAACTATTAGAAAATTAATTCTAATATCACTCTTGTGAATTAAGTACAGACTTCTTAAGGGAGAAAACTGAGCCAGAGAAGCAAAGGTAAAGACTAGTCACTGTAAAGTGATTTATCAGAGAGGACCTTGTAAGCTTTTATGTTTATTGTGTCTCTCTAAATGGAGTAGCATTAGAGGCTTCAGTTCAGATACTTCAGCTGATGAAGACTGAAGCAGGCTCGCGTGTAGGCAAGTCCCTTTAGTCCCTTTAGTCCATTTGGAGTGTTAGAAGCTTAAGTCAGTTGCCTGACAGAGAATCATTATGTTTCAGCATGGTATGCTGACAGCAAAAGATCCACTTTAAAAGCAGAAACTTTCACTCAAAAATAACTTGGTTTCTAAACAGGCTGCAGGTACATAGCCTTATCTAGAGAGCCCTATATTGCCTCCACTTTGAGATAACAGAGAAATAAGCAATAGCCAGGACCACATCTCAGTTGGAGAAACAAACACACCTGCTCACAGGTGCTACCTGCTCAAGAGGATCTGCCAGGCATCAAACAGGATCCAGAACTTGTAAATGTGCAGGACTGACGGCCAATGCGTTCCCTACGGCACAGTCAAAATGTTTTTCAGTTCTTCCCGTCCATACTTCAGCCTGCTAATATTACAGTCTAAATAACTGTGTTTCAGACAGCCTTCATTTGAGTCCATCTCATTCACAGAATGAGGAAAAATGTTATTTCACTGGTTGCTTTGTTCTCTTTTCATTTTCATGTAGTTAATTCAAAGTTTGAGATTACATTTTGCTGAAAGCTACTGCAGAGCTTAGAACCAGGTACATACTTCCAAAGAAAGGCTGTCGCCTGGATCTTTAAGCAGAAATATTCCTTGTACACATAAGGCTGAATGTTGAATGTTTAACACTTTTTACCAGTTATTTTCCCACAATATTTTAAAACATGAGTAGTCTGCAGGCAGGAGATCCAGTTCTGTTTTTTGCTCAAGTTATTTCAAAGTTACACTAGAATTGGAATAAAATATATGCAGATTAGAAGAATTTGAACTAATTGTCAGGATTTGATTTTTAACAAGTGCTGCATCTTAACCCCAGGCTTCCTCTCTCCCCTGCTCCCGTCATTCATTCATTTTTATGTTATAGGGGCTTCAACTACTGCCCCCTTACCTTTAGTCAATGGTTATATTTTTCACTGCATCCAAAACATGCTTATACCTTTCCCATTATTGTCCTAATGTTTGTGAAGTGCAATGTAAAACCCTAAGATGCTGTTTCAAAATTGAGTCAGAGTCCTTGCAGATAATTTCAGATTTTGTGAGGTAAGATTCTCTCTAATTTAGATAAAAGTGTATCCACTTTACATGGTATATGGTTGTCTGTTTGTAGAATTGTCATGCCTAAGCTCACATACTTTGCTGGTATGGGAGAGAAGGCGCTTTTTTTTTTTCTAGATTGTAAAAATACATGCCTACCTTATATTGACTCGTGTCTTGTGCTAGTGGAAATAACTATTAAATGCCTACATTACGTTATTGATTTAGCAATCTGGTCTGTTTGCCATGACAGACTCCACATGGTATTTTGTACACATAAAAGGCATGTAGTTATAGTTCAGTTTCGGTTGTTTGTGGAGGTTAAAGGTACTTTAGTGTAAATGAAAATCAGACCCTCAGCCAATTGCCAGTTTTGAGTACATGAAATAATAAATTAGTATAAATAACAAAAGTTCTGTGATCAATGTGAGGATAATTATATTTTGAATATTGTAAAAACAGAATAAGATTTTCCCTATTCCCTTTCCTAAACAGGAAGACAAGTAGAATCTGTGGGACAGAAGGCACTTTATTTACCTCAAATTTTAGGGGGAAAAAATGAAGCTTCAGAGAGGTGTGTGTTGGTGACTGAGTGTGTTGAAGAGGAATCTTAAGACCTCCGATACAGCATTAAGACCTGGCAGTAGCCCGTGGTGAATACTTTTTGATTAAGAATGCTCTCAATAGACACAGGAATTGTAGTATGTTATGCCATGGACTACTGTTGGTACCTCACTGTTTCATAGCAGTGGAACCAAGGATATTTTCTTTTGTATGATATGGAGGAAGAAAGTAGATTAAATTTAGGGTAAACTGTTCAAAGGTCAGTGGTGTAATGTTCTGAGTCTTCAGTGGTTGATACTGGTTCAGTTTCTTTGAAARTTACTGCTGTTTTCCTGCAGGATGCCATGTTGAAGTCTGTCTACCCAGAAAGTCAGTGACAACTCCAAGATTATGCCCAGTTAACTGATTGTCTTTTCTTTGTTTTCAGAATATTCCCTATATATTGAGGAAGAATTCTTTGCCACAAGTCAGTCTGGGAAGAATAAAAGAAGATAAATATGTTGTTTTAGAGTAGCTGCCCTTGTGTGGTTAGAGTTTCCATAAAATTTAAGTTATTCAAAATGTGTTGAACTATAACTGCCTAATTATAAGTTTTAACTGTTTTCTGTTTCTGGAGCCTTATAAAATTGTGTTCAAGTTCTATTCATAACAAGAAAAAATATTTGATTTAATACTTTTTAGTAGTAGGCACATGTGCAGTCTATATGTTTTGGCAAGATGGCAATCAAGGAATGGTGGTTTGTTTTTTATCACGTGGACTGAGCCTTCACAGAAAAACTAGCATGTTTAGTTTTGTTAAACTGGTTGAGGTATTTGGGTTTTTCTTTGAGAACATCAGCCCAAAAAATTAATTTCTCACTGGCTAAATGCCTAAAGCTACAATCTCTGATTTGGTTATATTTACATGAAGATTAGATCAGAATTATAGGTATCTAATACTTTTCAAGAACACTGAATAATGACTCATGTTTCACTAGATAAGGTCAAATGCTGTCTACAAAATAGTTACTTACTGTTCCTCATAAAGAATGATGATTCCAAAATCTCTGATAGCTAATGAAATTTAGAGCAAGCTGAAATGGCAAGGATACAGTTGCTGCTCTTAAGACAGAAGTCTTTGCTTGAGAACAATTCAGACACATACAGAAAACAATAGAAGAGCTGATGAAACTATATTAGATATAGGTGTCCAAAACAGACTCCACAATTCCAATCACAACCCCTCTTTCTATCTCATGAAAGGACAGTTGCAACAAATTCGTTGAACATGAGGGCTTAACATGCATGATGTTCTGATGTCTTTCTCTACCAAGAGTTAAACGGAATGCTCAGGGTGAGCGAGAGAAAGCTAATTTTGCTGGTATCTCATTGCCTAGCTGCATTAATTCTATGTAATCACTGTTATCTACTGTTTTCTTAGTTTTTGTCTTTGTTCAGAAATACAGTTATACTCATTTCTAAAGAGTTCCTAGACAATTTTCTGTTCAGAGAAATGATGGAATGTTTCTCTGCTGGTTTTGGCCTCCTTGATGACTTACTTCATCTTGTTTGAAAATTTGTCTTTTCTTGTTTTTTGTGACATAGTTATTTCCCGTTTCCTTTCTCGTTTGCTGCCTTCTTTTTCCATGGATTATGTCCCTTCCCTCTCCACAGTTTCTAGGGAAGAATCCTGCCATGTTATGTCTTTGGCCTTCTCTTTGCTAAATAGCCAAATGCTTCCTGAGCACTTTTTAAAGCTCTTGCTTCCTAGACCTCTATTCTGCAGGTTATGGCCTGAACCCTTGTTTTTAAGCACATAATTTTATATTTGACTTTAATATAATGTCCAGCTTATTAAAGAATCAACATTTCTCCATATGACTGCTCTGTCCTCCATCATATTTGCCACTCTGCCAACCTTTGCCTTATTCACAAGTATTACTATTGATGAAAAGGTAAAAGTAGTAACAGCTCCTTCAGAATAATGATTCTTTATAGGTGAATAACATTTCGAGATGTGGAGCATGGTGTACTCTGCAGTTCACAGTTAATGCAACAGTCCCAAGTGGAATCTCCCAGGCAGTATAATTTACAGCAACTCTAATGTTATTAAGTAATACTGGTGACTGTTTGGCCTCCAGTCAGTTGAAGGATTAAGAATGAGAGACCTGGCCAGGTGCCATCTGTCCTGCCATATACTCTAGGTCTTGCATCAAGCTCCCAGAGCTGCACTTGAGTGCTTACTTTTATATTACTTCTCCCTTCATATGTATGTGTAGACACAGAGTCAGAACTTTTGCTGAGGTGCTCAATTTTTTCTGTCTTGATTAGTTTAGTAACTTCTTCTCATTGGCTTCCCCAAAGTATGTGTCTGTCCTCATGAGCGTTCTTTGCCTGCCTTTCTGTCCTGAATGTTTCTTCTCTTCCCCTCAGAAATTCTTGTGTTTTACTGAAGACCATACCTGATTATCTTCTTTTTGTCTCATCATGCTGCTCCCACCTTACCTATTTTACAAATGATTGTTTTTTCTAACCATCTCCAAACTTTCTTCAGTGCTGCTTACTGCCAGCATTATGCTATTCCTCAGCTGGTGTGCAGTTAAGTCCTTCCTGAAGTTCTACTCCTTTTGTGAATCTAAGGGAGACATGACCATGTTTCTGTATGTCATGAATGGATTTCTCATGTATGTGAAATAGAAGGGGAGCTGAACATTAGAACGTTAGTTTTTAAAAATCATCTTTCATATATTGCATCATAGTCAGAGAATCAATTTTACAATCCACAGAATAGGTAGGGCTATACAGAAACTTCCCAGCTAATATACTTCCATAGTGAAAGAGGGGATATACTAAGAAGTACGGGTATAAAGAAGTAACATAAAGCAATAAGATGAAGAGGTAAATTAAATAAAGAAGCTGTTCACTTGGTGAGAGCTAAAAAGAAAAAGTCCTTGCACTAGAGGTACAAAACTGTAGATTGCAGGGACAGAAGAGTCAAGTTTGAAGTGAGTGAAATGCATGTGGAGGGCTTTCTTGTTAAATCCTAATCAGCTAACTCCCGTTGAAAAGGTTGCTTTATTCTTGAATCTCTGTACATTCCTCTTTGTTTCTATGAAACCATAAATACTTCATTTGACATCAGCTGTTGGGGGGGGAAAAAAAGTTCTTTCACTATTCCAAAACATCCAAATTAGATTATGTGACATGCTGAAAGTGTAAAACAAACATTAAGTAGTGGCAACCCTGTCAGTTAGAATTATAGTCCTCCATAGTTTTGGGTCTTCTTTTTGAGAGAGAGGTGCTACCACAGCTCAGAAGAGAAAATGAAGGAAAAAAATTGCTCTTATTGGTTCCCTAAATTGCATCTGGCTTTGAAAGAACAACATCTTTGAGTGGAAATTGGAGTATGCTGGTTATGAACCTCTAGAAGGGTACAGGGCAGAATAGGGAAAAAATGCTGATTAAAAAATAATTAAAACCAGTTTTCTTGCTATTCTGCATGTAGAGTTGGCCAGAAACTGTGAGTGAATAACTCTGTCTACACAAGTGTTATTTTCTAATCTTCATTCACCTTCTGGGTATCTCAGGGCATTTTTAAATTCTTTTCATGTATGCTGCCCCCTTTTCTTGTGCTTAAAGTTGGCTTATTTAGGATATGCTGAGAAATCACAGGGGCTCTGTAATGTGTCAGATATCACAATGGACCAGCATTAGTACTGGCAGATGAAAGCAGCTGCAGGTTACTTAACAGGGTGTGTGCAATGTAATGGAAGAGAATTCAACCATGGAAAAAAATATCCTCCAGTATTCCATCATTAAGAGGAGCACATTAAAGCAGCTGCAAAATTAATAGACAGAAAATTCTTTATGATCCATGAAATCTTCAATCTATATTATACTATTCTTCCTAACAACTTCTAATTGCATAGCAAAATTTCCCTGTTTATTAATTTTGCAGCATAGTAACTTGCAATTGAAAGTAAACTGCCTGAAAGCAAAATTCTATTTCATTTGACATAACCATAAGAATCTGAGGACCATGGAGAGAGTAGCCGTTCCAGCAATTATATATTCCTATCCTGCAGCCAGTGAAGAGAGCAACTATTGAAACTGGATTTTGTGGCCATAGTGGTCAGAGTTCCACGGAGATAGTGGTCATCCATGACAATGAGACTACATTTATTCCAGAAACAGAGTGCTCACTTAGCATGAGATTGCTCTTTCCTTACTGCTGTGCCATTTGCTGGGCTGTCAAACTCATAACATTTTGTGGTTGGCAAAATGATGTCATTTTATTCAACAGCTTGTAGTAATTTCCACCCCTAATCCTTCATGAGAGGTACAAATTATCAAAGAAAAAGGGCTATAAGCTTACAGATGGCAGTATCACTTTTCTTTTCCATTGAGATCACAATATCCTTCTTTCTAGCTGAATGACAATTGTGCTGTCACTAAAATTACATAATGCTAAGTCCCCTGAGAGGTTATAGTTTAGGATTCAAAGGACAGCTGTCAAAATACAACGTGCCCTGTTATGAGCTTTAGAAGTCTCTTAGAGGGCTGTACATATGAGCATGTCTATTTTTTATTTGTGGATTATAGATAAAGTTAACAGTGGAATGTAAATTGGAAAACTACATTTACATGGCAAGTTAGCTGATACATCTGAGATATGAATGACACACTAAAATAATTAGTGCCATGTTACCATGGCAGCCAAATTCAGGGCTAACCCAAATGGCAGCGCTATATTAACTCAATGGAGTTTGGTAGCCCAAGGTAAAATTGACCTTCTCCCTTTATTTTATACACTATCACATCATACAGTGTTTAGTAAAAGCTTCTTTGATGTTCCAGGTTTCATCTATGCCTTGAAGTCAGCTGTAGTGTAATACCCTCCAGTGCCATACACTGGCTCTGAGTACCTGCCAACTGTTATGACGAGTCATTAAACCCAAGAGTCTCAGTGCAGTCTTTGAATGTGTTTGGGACAGGCTCATATAGTTGTAGAATATTTTGTCAAACAAGATCAAAAGACAGAGGAAAAATGTTGGAAAATATATCTTGGTTTGAGTAAGTCAGATAGGTACCACACTTCCATTTGAAGAATGGAACAGAACAGGGTAACTTTTAAGCAAGAGCCACGGTGACTCCAGAAAGCTTATTTTTATTTCTTCTAAAACTGAGTATCAGAAAGAAGAAGAAATGTGTGCATCACTGCATATACTGTTTTTAAAAGATAAAAAAGATTTAGCTGAAACATTTCTAAGTGACAGATGGCAGCAAAGCTAAGCATGGCCAGTGCAGATCTTAAAACAGTAAACCTCGAGGCTTGGCTTTTCTTGCTCAAATGACTCAGTTAACTAGACTGGATGACGCGTCTGGTATTACTTCCCTGAGGGTCTCAGGCAGCTCCTTCTTTTCTCTCACTTCTTCCAGATACTAGTATCCTCTGCTGACACAACTTTAGCAGCTATTGTAAAATATATATCGGGAACAGGAAGCTCTTAAGAAAACAAGCCTGGTTCTAGTGAAATCCTTGAAAGTGGGGAAAATATAAGTGAGGAATGAGAGATGGAGAGAAAATATAGCAACAAAACTGCTTCTAAGGGGCAATTTTTACTACTTAGGATAGTACTGTACTACTTGAGTAATACAGAATAGAAGGAACAGTACGAAACGGTGGTGTGTGGCTCACACTGTGGTTTGCAGAGCACCTATTTCTGAGCTGTATCATTTGCTGTAGATTGCTTTGATTGCCGGTAAGCAAATCATGTTAGAAGAAAACAAAATGAATGCATCCATAATAATCTTCTTTTCATGTCATGGCCACAAACCAGAAGTAGTTGTCTGTGACATGAATGAGAGGGGGAAACATCAGCAAAATAGACAAACTCTTAGATAAAACACCATTCACATTTTTACATCCGTGATAAGGGATACATTTAGCATTGGGGATAAGGCATCTAAGATGTACAGGCATTAAAAAACGTTTGCCATTAAGCTGTGTGTGAATGGATGAGAGCATGATTTATTTTTTATTTCCTAGTCTGGTTTGTGCAGAAGATTTGTGGGACAGTATTTGTGAATGAATGGGAGTTGTTGGCTTGTTTAGTCTAGCATAACAAAAGTTGAGAAAGGATGCCATTGCTACCTCTAAATATTGTCAGTGAGAGGAAAAGAGTATTTAATCTAAAGGACAATGTTGGCACAGGAATGACCTGGTATAAATTAGCCATGAATAAATGTAGGCTTGCTATGAAAAAAAAAGAAAAAAAAGTGATCCTTAGGGCAAGGAACTTACTTTTAGAGTATTGTAGGCAAAAAACTCTCATTTGTTTAAAATAGAGCTAAGAAAGTTTACAAACAGGATTGTATGATACTATTATCTGGCAGAACAAGGACTAAACTCCATGACCTATGAGGTCTTTTCCAGTCCTAAGTTCTCTTGTTCCTATGAAACATTTATATCAGGCCTATGCAACATACATTCTCCCTGACCACGTACATATGGCCCACCAAGTATTTTCTTTGGCCAGCCACAACATGTAGATAAAATAACTTGTTTGAACTCTTTCATTTCTGCACGCAAAAGTAGCATCCAGGAATGAGCTGGTGCCTCTTAGCCAGCCAGTCCTGATTGCCTGGGTAGTTAAGAGGCAGTGGCCTGTTTTTTGAGTACGAAGATCATTCCTCTGCACACTAGGCAGCCTGCAAAGATTGCAAGATTAAACTTCTGGAAGTGAGGTCAAGAACATGGAGGAGCTCAAGAGACAGAGTTTGGGGTACATGTAGAGGAGTCGTAGGATTCACTAGGAGTCATAATCAGCAGTAACTGTTTACATCCAAGGATAAGCTGTTCTTGCTGATTGCAGATTAATTGCTATGTATTTGCAGGGTTTTTTTGGTAAGTGGTTATTGTAGATCAGTTGTTGCAAACAGCAGCTATCTCACACAGTCTGACAGGCTTTGATGCTTTTTGCCCCAGATATATGTTGTCATCCAGAACCAGCTGCTGTGAACTGCTGATCAGTGGGGAGCAATTACAGTTAGCATAAGCAGCCCCTGCCAGGCAGTCCCTGACCAGTAACAGCAGCTGCTGGTGACTGTTTGTCCTCAGGAGCGTTCACCCCCGGTCCTGTCTGCTCAGCTGCTGTGTGGTGATGCTCAGGTCCTTATCTTGGGATAGAAATCTGCAAAGAACAGTTCCCAGGTATCAGTTTGGGGCTATGAGGAAACTCCTGCTTAGTGGGGCTGATCAGCAGGGACTGATTACCCCTGGGAAAACATCTGTGGCATGGGAGGTAGAGGATGTATGGCTGGAGAAGCAGAAGGCCAGGTGATGTTGGCATGTTGCACTAGGAGATAGCATGTGTACAGAAGAAGGATAAGAGTGCAAAATTATTGTGAGAGAGAGGGAATAGGGATGTTGCAGTAAAAAGCTGGGAGGTAGAGAATATGGGAGTGCAGTAGTGAGGGCTAAAGGTAGGCCCAGGAGGTGGGGAGTATTCTGGAGCGGCGTGGGGGGAGATGAGTTGGTGGTGACAAGCTGAAGTCCTTTGCATACCACCCCTTTATCTGACTGCACTCTCTCTGCCTTGCATGGTGAGATATCAGTACTGCTTGTGTTGCGGTGGGTGTTCTTCCATATAAGCTCATACAGACAGACAGAGAGCAGTTGCAGACTAACTACAAAGTTGTATCTACTGTTCTCCTCTCCCACCTTGGCTYTATTCCCAACATAGTTAATAGAATGAGGATGAGAGCTGAAATGAAAGCTTATTAGCTCCAAAGGCAGAGGGAGCTTGAGCAAGGTGGCAGAGAGGGTAATTTGATTTTAATCAAGATCTCAATCAGCAGGCAGGAAACAATTTATATAATCAATATTAATCTTACTGGCATTTTATGGAGAGGAAAGAGGTACTCGTAAAGATTCATTCTTATTGGCAGTTCAAATTTGACAGTACTTCTTGTTAACTGAAGAGAGCTTAACCATCCCCATTCTATGTACATGTTTATTCTGGTAATTTTAAGCAATTATACTTGTGTTTTTACTAAGTTTGAAAATAATGCAACACTTATTTGATTTTCTATGTGATCTGTGTCTTACTGCACTTGGATGGAAGCTTTATGAATGTATTAAAAATTATTTCAAAATAACTTTTAATTAAACTAATTAAGGTATTATAATTGTTTAAAATTCCAGTTTAATAAAAAAGTTAAGCCTATTTTAAATGTGTTAGATGTACAGAGAAAAACAGAACAGAAATATGCTTGCATTGAAAAGAAACCAGTTTACTCAACTAGAGAAGGTACTTTTTGTGGTTAGAGAACTCACCTGGTTGTATCGGGACAGTGTGTTTTTCCAGATCTCAGAATTAGTCTTACTCATCCCCTCTGATACTGCTTTTTTTTGTCATTTAAGGGTTTTGAGGTTTTGGGGTTTTTTTTCCGTATGTTGAAGAGGACACATAATCTGCACTTCTCTTTTTTCTTTTTGAATTCATGATTAGTCGATCATTGAACTTAACTAGTTGAACACAGAGATAAAGAAAATAAAATTTGTTTAAAGAAGGCTACTGCTGTCAAAAGCTAGATTTGTACTTCAATTCTGATTCTGGGTATTAGCTAATGTTCTGGCCAATCCAGGTTTGACTTTTTTTTTTTTTCCTAGCTTTGTGGTAAATGTAGTTTGAATCCTTTACAACTTTTTAACTTGAATACATAGTAAATATTTTAGTAAGCCTTGGTCTTAAGGGAGGTAGTCAAATGTAATTTAAATTTTTGAAAGAAAAATTATCTCTTTTTCATTGGTACTTCCTTTTTAGTAAGTGATTCTGTTAACTCTATCACTGGCCCTTGCCAACATGCTCTTTCGAGGTTGCAGTATGAAAGTGAGTTGAGTGACCAGAGTCAGCATTTCCTCTAAAGGGAAGCCTGCACAGGCCAGGAAGGGAGGGTTACAGCATGATATGGATGCGTACCGAACAGCAGACTTGTCCTTAGCATTAGTCAAGAGGAAGATACTGGTAGAGAGCATAAAAGACGTTAGTGGAAAGTGTACAGAAAAGAGATGATGTGGGGAAGAGGGAGTCTGGAAGAAAATACATGAATTGAAGTTTATCTGTCTTAACACATTTACACACTTGGCTCCAAGAAACTTGTCAGAGAAAGACCTGGCTCCTGGGGAATTGTACCAGGCTGAGCACGTCCGTCTTGCTGGGTGTAAGTCTGGGTGGTGGGTGAGCACAGATCTTTATGCAGTTGGATGCGCAGAGGTGCATGGGCCAGCCTCCCTTCAAAGAGCTTTCCTCAATCCCTGGGGACTGAGGATCCTTCAGGGAGCACGCTGGCAGCAGGCAGAAGAGCAGGGAGAGACTGAACCAGGAGAAAAGAAATAGCGTTTTTGGTGCTGAGAAAGGAGACTGAGAGTTTGTAGCTATAGGGAGTATATTTGATAATACACTAGATGATGGGCTAGCTGGCTGGCTTATAGACAGTTGTTAAATATGTGCAGGTTTAAACACAGTTTTTGAGGGTGAGCTAAGGGAAAAATTGGGTGTGTGAACTTAAGAGCTTGTATTTAAAGGACCCAGCATGGCCCCTATACAGGTGTGTGTGTGKGGGGGGTGTATTTATCCTCATGCCATTTTCATCAAAATGCATTTTCTCAATAGGTGAGCCATTCATTTTTACCTACTTCACTAGCCCAAATTCAAGGACCTGCAGTTAAATATAAAATCTAAACTAAAGTTAATTACAAGTGGAGCAATTGGAGGAATACAAACCTCTCTTCTGTGATATCCTGTCTCCTTCCCCTCCTCGCTAGATGATAGAAGCAGAAAGTAAGTGTAAGGCAGGAAAGCTGAATGACTGTAACTTCACCTGAGCTAGGGCTGCTGGACCTGGCACAAGGGGAAAGGGCCTGGTCAGCAGACAGGTTTCTTTTGGAGTCACAGCCCACTGTTTCCATTCCCGTTATTAACTGAGTTGATACCATGATTATAGATCTGCCTTTTTTCATTGATTCATATAGAGATTTACTCTGAAAAAAAGTTTCGTCACTGTCTTTTTTTTTTTTTTTTTTC
>NW_020450008.1:627618-630869 GCF_003343035.1 Apteryx rowi
CCCGGCCCCGGCCCCGCGCGGCCTGCAGCAGCCCGCCGGGACCGCCTAACGTGCGCAAGGGCGTTTATAGCTGGGTGTCCCTCGCTGACTCTGGGCCCCCACTCTCACGAGTGCTTTCTTGCTGGAGTTATGTTCTCTTTGCAACTGGGAAACTAAGGGTAAGCGGCGCCGCAAAGCCAGCGTAAATATCAGTGTCGTGTCCCGAGGCTGAAGGTAGCCGTACGGAGCAACAGCAGGCTCGCAGAACTGGAGAGTTATCAAATTTGCCAGACCTCTGCTGGGCTTTCATCCTCAATGGGTACACTTGACATCAGAGCAGCTGAGAAGAGTCCAACAACATACCTTTCTTAGATATTTCATCTGTCAGGAGTAGATCTTTGTAGATCTTTGTAGAGGTTGCTCATAGTCTTTTTTTATCATCTCTTGTCCTGCCCCCTTTTCTTTTTTTTTCTTTAATCTGTTTCTGACCTACAGATATCTAGTAGGGGGTTGGGGGATTTTTGTTACCAGGGTTTGTGTTTTCCCAAGTTTTCTTACATTTAGGTAAAGTTAATTGAACAATGCCTTTGCACAACGCATGTGTTCATCTTAAGTAATCTGTTGGTACATGGTGCCATTTAGGCACATGTGTGTCATGATAATTTTTGAAATCAACACTAGAAAATTATTTCCTTTCAAAACTGAAAAACCTATTTCTTTTTTTAAGTTATTACCTTCAGCTTTTTTAGTGATTTTTCTCAGTGCGATACAAAAACATTAAGCAAAAGCTTAAATGAACAGATGTCATCCTTTATTCTCTGAAGATCACAAAAGTGGAGGAAGCCTGATTTTCTGGTGAAGGACCTTTGAGAGGGCTTTGAGAGTTTCAGAAATTCACATGTAGAGTAGGAATGCTTCTACTCTTTGTTGCGTTTTCAGGTGTTAATGTCTATGTCTCCTCAAGCTTTGACTGACTGTATCACAGTCATCTCTAAAATCAGATAAACTTCTGCCTTGGCACACTGCTTATGGGAGATCCTGTGCCAAATAGGCTGTTGCAGAGTCCAGCTTATGCTTCACATTCTCAGTTGGCATCAAAGAGAGCTCTGGCCTTACAAACTTGGGCCACCTCGTGCCCTTGGGAGTGCTGGGGGTCTCTCCCTAACTGGAGCGTGAGGGAATTGCATAATTTTCCAGACTTGTTGCTGCTTCTCTCCACATAATTCTCGCCCTTGGTAGGCCTCATCCAGATCTCTGGGCCACAGTTTCAGGGCCCTTGGTCTGGACACCCAGTTCCTGACAGGCATCAACAGCCTCAAGTTTCAGGGAAGGGAAAGGTGGAAGGGAAGAGATGGAAAGGGAGCTTCTGAGGGCTTGAGAAAGGCGCTTAGACACACCAGTAGTTTATATTAGAATCTCCTTCCCCATTCCTAAGTGATTCTAAAGTGGTAACCTACTAATGCATCTCACTAATACACCCATTTTGCCACTGTTCCCTGTAGTTGCAAGGGAGAAGCCCAGCAAACAACCCAGCATTCCTTTAGGATTTTCTTTGGGATTGCTATAGATCGTGCTAACATTGTATCATRAGTACTAGCAGAGTTAAGTTAGACAGAGTCAACATAACCCTTCTCCTCAGGATTCTTGAAAGAAATGTCTCTGAGGACCTCACCCCCACCCTTTTGAGAGCAGCAGTCCAAATGAGGTGCTACATTTGTTTCAAATGTTGTGGGCTTCTCCAAAAACAGAGCACTCCAGGTTGTTTGCTTATCAGATGTCTTGAGATTTCTTTTGTCGTCGGCCTATTCCCCTTAGTACAGTATCTGTGCTCAACTACGGAGGGGCCATGAACTGTTTAGTCTCTCATTGGCTCTAGATATTCTGAGATTTTGGTCATGACAGTCGCTCGTCTACAGAGGAGTGGGGTGTCCTTAGTTGAAAGGAACCTCAGATGAGCAGTTTCGGTGCTTTATTTTGACCACTGCAGATCTGTTCAACATGGAGTTCACTCAGCTGAAGCAAACTTGATCTCTGGAGTTTGTTGCTGTTGAATGGGATTGAGTCTGTTGACTGGAATTTACCTTGGCTGGATTCTTTTGTCCAGAGAGAGACCAGTCCCATGTTGCTCGTACTGGTACACCTGACTATCCCAGGGCGTACAGACATTTTTGATTTGGGTAATGTTTTGGGTTTGGTTTTGTTGCGGAGCTGCCCTAGCTGATTGCAGAACTCAAACTGTTCTGGTGGCCTCCAAGAATGTCTGTATTCCCTGCTACCTGCAGAGGGCTTATCAGTAACTGGAGATTTTTGACACATGTAGTCCATATGTATGTTTACTTGTCTTCTCTTCTTAAACCACTAAGTCCACCATCCAGTTTTCCAGGTGAGAGGCACTGATGTTGTAAAAGGGACACTGATCTATCAGTGTGAGGTAAAGCAGTGTGGTACTTTATAGATATTGCCACAGCAAAATAATCTCCAGGCATGATCACTTATGGCACATGGTTGTTCAGAGTTAAAATGGGTTACCTATCCCCAAACTCCTGTAAATAACCTCTTTTCACCCTTACATCCTGGTGTTAATGGTATACAAGAGGCCATTTTTCGGAAAGGTGGATCTTTTTGAATCTTGATTTGTGTTTGTCAGCAGAGATTTTGAATGCTTGCACCATCCTAGCCTGTGTAGGGAAGGAATACCAGGACTCCTCACTGACTCTCAGGTCTCCACCATCTCCAGTACTAGGACTAGCAGCTCCTCCAGTGCCACTAACTTAATCTGGAGCAATAGCAACAAAAGACTGTGTAGGTACATGGGGCTAACGGTGCCCTGTGACATTAGATGGTCTTACTCTCTTTATTTTTGGCTTCTCTGATTTTTATATACCCTGCAGCTACATTTTATGAATTCTAGTAAAAGTACTTTAGAGACTGTCTGGTCTTGGAGTTAAATTCACCACTGAGATGTCATGAAAGCTGCTCTGATGCGATTTGTGGAAGAGAAAGATGGATGCAGGGTTGGGCTCATAATTAATCAGTTAATTCATGGTTGTTTTTTCGTATAATCACAGAATCACAGAATGGTTGAGGTTGGAAGGGGCCTCTGGAGATCATCTAGTCCAACTCCCCTGCTCAAGCAGGGTCACCTAGAGCACGTTGCACAGGATCACATCCAGGCGAGTTTTGAATATCTCCACAGAAGGAGACTCCACAACCTCTCTGGGCAACCTGTTCCAGTGATCTGTCACCCTCACCGTGAAGAAGTTTATTCTCAC
>NW_020450008.1:634035-664641 GCF_003343035.1 Apteryx rowi
TCTCACGCGAGCTATTAATAGTCTTAATAGTATTAATATTAAGTCTTAATAGTATTAATAACAATTAATATTTTTTATGAAAACCAAGAATGACTTATTAGTGGGTTTACTGATTGAGATATGAGTGTTTTTTTCCTGCTGTATTTTAAATTTCAGCTTGTATAATCTGAAGAAGGGAGGGAATGGGGAACTTTGTGTGTAGCCAAGATAAAGATGGACAAGGCAGCTGTGTTTTGTGTTTAAAAAACAGAGGGTTAGTTATTGGAGATTTCCTTACATAGATTTCCGTGCTCAGATCTTTAACACCACTATTCATTCAGTGTTTAAAATTTCCATACCTGTTAGGGGAAGGGACCAGAGAATCCAAAAATTTCCTGCTAATTCAAGGTCTGTTAAAGAGTTGACTGGAGAGACTTCAGTCTGAAGTTAAATATTAAGTAATGAAATAGGTTATCATAGTTACAGCAATAGGATGTTACTGTAATGACTAGAAAATTGATGATTGGAATAAAACCCATTTTCTACTTTTGAGGAGTTGCTATTATAGCGACTATATTAGGCCAGATTTCTGTAGAGATATTATTGTAATTTATAGCATGCTGCTGTAACAAAGCACAGTATCTGAGGATTTTGATAAACGCTATTCAGAATTCAGTGCTTGATGTGTTTCATGGCTCACGAGCTCCAATTTTAGTGATGCACCTAAGCACAAGTGGCCTTATAAAGAGACTAGAAACCATTATCTTCTTATCTGCTGCTTAAAAATGTAGTATTTTGGAATGTAAGAGCATAAAGAAAGCTAGCCATGTGATTTCTACAGAAAGTTGGAAAACTGAGAAAGGTTTTCCTCATGAAGTTCATGGGCACCTCAACAAAATGTAGGTTTTGTAATGTAAAAGGATCAATAGCAACAAGTTCTGACTTCTTGAAAATTTTTATATGAAAAGTATTTGCAATGTTTTACAATATTTATGTTTTATGTGTCACAACATTTATGTTTTACAAAATTACAATACTGCAATAGTACTCCCTGTTACTTACTGTAAGAGTGCTTGAGTATGGAAGATTTCCGATTTAACTATTTTGAAATTTACCAAAATCTCTGACCATTCYTATGTGTGATTTTTCCATAGATTCGTTCCCCTCTAAACATGATCAATTATCAGGAAATGTTTTATTCGTTCTGTTGCAGGTGTGGACATTGTCAGCGTCTGCAACCAACCTGGAATGATTTAGGAGATAAATACAACAACATGGAAAACCCACAGGTCTATGTTGTTAAAGTGGATTGTACTGTAGATATTCCATTGTGCTCTGAATATGGCGTCCGAGGATACCCAACGTAAGTGTAAGAGGATGTCTGCTTCTCTTACTTTTTTTGTAGTTTTCCATGATCCTTTGCCAGTTTGTTGAAGCTAACTTCTAAGCTATATTTTTTTATGGTTTTCTTTGTAGCCCTTTGGACTTCATATGTTCATTTTAAGTCTTTGTACTACACTGCCAAGTATTATATGACATATATTTCTCTCTCTCTCTCTCTCTCTCTCTCTCTCTCTCTTTCTCTCTCTCTCTTTTTCTAAGAAGCTTATTTATATCTTGAAAGATGGCTGTGTTTAAATGAAATCCAGAAGTGTTCCTCCCCCCGCCCCAAGAGCTGTTTTCTCAAGCAGTAGTACATTATACAGCACTGATATGCCAGACCTGGTGTCTGTTAATCATCTTTTTAAAAATAATTTGTTGCGTGTTCAGGTACACAGTACTGTTCACAATGAATGTATAGGTGATCTCTTAAACTTCTGAGTGAACTTGGTGCTCATAAAATGATAAATTAATAGTACCATCTAGCATAGTGGTGGGGGTGGTGTTGTGCAGACTTTTCTACATAATTTTGCTTATATTGGTCTAGCAGGAATTAATTTGGAGTTTGAATTTGTTAAACCTATCTTGTTATAAATGATATATGCCTTACTACGTCAGCTCTGGGAGAAAGAACATAATCTAGAGTATCCATGAGAGATCAGGCTGGGTAGTACTTTCGGGTTAGATACACCTACACCCTTTCTAGCTGCTAAAAGGAGCAAAAAGATTTTTTTCCACTTGTGTTGTCTTTAAAGCTTCTTGCAAAAATGGATGGGATTGTTTCAACTGCTTTACTAGTAACTCATCTTTGTAGGGATAAAGGGAAAATATTGTCTTCTGTAGCCCTTCCACAGCCTGTATTTTTTGGTTTTTCTTCCCCATGCTGACCTTGTCTAGTGTTACTGCTGTCCCCAGCAACATCCTAAATTTGACATGTACTCCTGTCTACACCGGCTTTGAGGCAGATGAGTACAACTGATTAGAAGTTGAAAATTATAAATAACAAAGCCCTCACTGGAGTACAAATTGTCCTTAAGGGCAGTTTGTGGCTTAGTTCCACTAGAAATGCTGAGAAACAATGAATTTTACAACTTTCTTTAAATATCCCCAAAAGTGAACGCTAGTCATCTTTGTGTACTTGAACTGTTTATATTGTGGTGCTGTCTTTGTAAAATAGAGAGAGTGGCACAGATTTTGAATAAGAAAAAAATGGACACGTAATTGATTTTTTTTTCTCCTTTCTAAGATCTTTGAACATCTAAGGATAGCTAGCGTTCATTTTCATCTACTTGAAAAGTACAAATAATAAGGCAGTCATCTGCTAGTTACAGAAATAAGATGAAGGAGAATTCGTGATTTCAATTTTCTTACTCTCTGAATCAGGACAAGTTTAACTAGCCTGTCTAACTTGTTCTTAAAAACCTCCAGTAAGGGAGATTTCACAACTTTCTGAGTCACAGAAGGGCTGTTGCAAGTCTAGGGTGTGTTGTTCCTTACACTGCTTTTCCAAACACATGTCGAAGAAAGGCTGCATCCCCCTTCTGCCTTCTTGAGAAGGAAACTGCTGGGATGCTGCCTGCTGGTCCCTGCGCTTGCTAGTACAGTTGTCCCAGGGTTATCTGGTGCTGTAAAATACTCCCTCAACTGAATTAGAGAAAACTTATCCTGATTTGGATGAAATAAAGGTACAACTGGCTCTTTAAGCTAATACATTGTTTTTTTCTCATTAGTCTTCAAAAGTATTGCCATGAGGTGTATTTTAGATGTTTTTCTGCTTTATTTTTGTTGTTTCCTTCTTACTATAAAGTTGCACTTTTTCTCAAAAATTTTGACCGATCATCACAAGGAGTACTTAAGAATAAATAAAATAGAAAAGACAGTAGGAACTTCTTTCTCTTTTGAATGCATTTGCATTATGTGGTTTTGCAGTACTTTCATATGTTCATTTTTTCCAACTTGCGGAATAAGAAGAGAGAGAAACATTTGAGGAGGGGGGAGAAAATGTGGTGGCAAAACCACATCTTAGCAAGGGCAACTGAGGGCTAAGTATGGATAGTAATTGAAACTAGTTTTAATTTGCTTTAAAAAATAAGACCAGATCAGGATATTGTCCCTTTGTCAAATATGCTTCCAGTTTTAACTTAATCAAATGTTTAGTAAGTTTTAAGTACTTTATAGAAAAGTTTTGATAGCAGTTATTAAATGTTACAGTCATGAAGTCCTAAGATCCCTACAAGCAATACTTATCTCCTTGTCCTAGTCACCTGTTTCAGAGTGTTTTTAATCAGTTTAATACCATGTGAAAAGTCATATATTTCAAGAGTAATCTTGGAACGAAACTGAAAAAGAAATTCCTGAGGATACCAGTTTTAGATTTTTTCCCTTGGGAGTGGAGAGGGGAGAACAAAACAAAATTGATGGTTTTTGGCCAGCCGAAATAGGATACGTAGGCATAAAGAATAATTAACCTCAGAAATAGAATCTGCARTGTTTTATTTGCGCATGCTTACTGATCAAAATAATTAAAATATTTTGATTTTTAATGTGGTATTTCTGTCCGTTATTTTTAAAATCCCCTTTAAAAGTTTATATGGGAATGAAAGAGGTGTCCTTATGACCCTTAAAGTTGAGAGAGAGGCCTGATGCTAATGTTAATAATCTGGAGAGGTCTTACTGTAGTTTAAGCTGAATTGCTGTGAATTAGCAAAGCGTTTTAACTTCCTGAGAATATTCCATGTGTGAAAATTTTTACCTCACTCTTTTCTACATTTTGATATTTTAGCCTAAAACTGCTTAAACCAGAACAAGAACCTCTGAAATACCAAGGTCCTAGAGACTTCCAGGCATTGGAAAACTGGATGTTGGAGAAACTAAATGAAGAACCAGCTGTAAGTTAAAAGGAAATAGGAAAAGGAAATATTTCTTTCTGCAGACTTGCTGCTCTGTCATTTATGTAGGTTAGGTTTCACTTTCCAGCAGGAAATCTGCTCCTGAGAATAAAGTTCAGATGGCAGTAACAGTATGGAACAGTTTCCAAATAAGTCAGAATAGTAATTAAAACTGACATCCTATGACGTGCCCTTTGTTTCCTGTATTTAAAACTGTGGTTCATAATGCCGTTTTTAATCAAGTATTAGCATTTTCATGTTTTAAGATAGAATTTTTTTGTGTCCATTCAGTTGACACCTGGAGGCTATAATGTTTTCAGAGTAAGAGAATTGATTTAGTTATAATATAGTATAAATTGCATTTGTGTGGGTCTTGGCATCCTGTGTTGTTATGAGGAAGTTTATCTTTAGCTCAGTTAATAGCTGATAATTTTGTAGCCTAAAGAAGTTGTTTAAAATAATCAGTCAAGTAAGTTTACCTAGCATCATTACTAGGGAAACCATTGAGTTTAGGGGTAGCACTCAAATAGGTCAGCCAAGCCTTGCCTACAATTAAATTTAAAATTGCTTTTTCTAATCAGGACAAAGCTAAAGTGATTGTTAATCACAGTTAGAACATGATTATATTTAAATAAGCTCCATGTTATGTTATTTTTAATAATTAAACATTAGATGCTAACCTATTTTAAGAAATGTACTTTGAATTTTTTTTTGTTTATTTCCAACTAGTATTGAGTAAATAGCCATTCCCTTTAGCTAAAGTGCAATGTGTTTGCTGCAACTTACATATAAAGTGTTTGCTCCTTTTCCATTGTTGCTGATTTCATTGGACCATTAGGTCCCTCCTCCCTGCATTAGGGGAGCAGAAAACAGCTTTCTCACCATCTATTTTTAAATAGCCAAAAGACCACTGAAACTGGTGTGATGGCAGACGTGGCTGATCCGTGAAGCTGCGGAGGAAAACTGTTATGCAGTCTAAGTGTATGAAAATATGGTAATGTTATGAAAGTTAGAGCAGTTGCTGTGCATTGTGACTGTATTGCAGCATGGTGAGAGAATTATTTCAGTGACTGTGATAGCTGTTTTCCATGTCACATTTTGCATTCAAGTAATTGTTAGGAAATATTTGATAATCTAAATTAAGCAAAATTAGGAGGACACAGTTTTAGGAATTTGAAATTGCAGAGTATAGGGTTAACAACAGTGCCACAGAATGGCATGATACAGGAATCAAATATTGTGTATTTACTGTATGAGACAAATATAAATTAATTTTTCTCATGAATAGGATCTAGARTCTGATGTGGAACCACCAAAAGCACCTGAACCTAAGCAGGGACTGTATGAACTCTCAGCAGACAATTTCAAGATACACATAGCAGAAGGTAACTATTTTTTTCATAAGCAAGACAGACCTGCTTACAGAGAATTCAGTATTGAGAAGTCTGCAACAGAAATGTTAGTTTTAAAGGTACCTCCTACTTTCTTCTCCAATAATGCATATTGAAAGAGGATGAAATGACACATTGTATAAGATGCACTAGTTTCATTACATATTGCATACCATGAGAAAGTTTAAGAACAGTAATCCAGTAAGAAAATAGTAGCATTAGGGCCCCTAATCACATGTAAGAAGAAGCAAGTGAGCTTGCTTGACTAACCTCTCTCTCTTCTGTGAGCTCCTCTCTCAGTCGCATTCTTGCCACACACCAAGCGTTCTTGCAAGTCCCATTTCCTCTTTTCCTAGGTTTTGACTTGTTCATACTCCCAAGCTGCTTTTCTAGCTAAATATAACCCCCTGCCCCCTTCCTACCTCACCCCAGTCTGGATCCTTATTTGATATTGTTTAGCCTCCTTCCTCCAGAATTTAATGTGGGCAAAACACCTTGCTTCATTTTGGCCATTTCTGAAAATGCTTTGTCTGGAAGCTTTAAAAAATAAGCCCAAATGTGATACCTAACATGGGAAATTTCACCCCCACGCAGTGGGTCTTTTAAAGAAATGAGCAAGATCTTACAGTACAAATTTTTGGGCTACCATAATAACAAGTGGGTGTACTGTCTCCATCTTTTTGCTTAACAGCAAAGGCCAGACTAAGTTAACTGTCTGTGCCCATGTGATAGCATGAGTAAGATGGATACTAGAACTTCTTAAAGTAACTATCAATTAATTAGAAATATTTCTAAGTGTAAAAGTGCATTTTGTGCCGCTAACTTAAAATTTACCTGTATATGTGGCTTAACACTGAATTACATCAGAATTCTTCATGAATTCTTCCCTGAGCCTTCAGGGACACACTGAGCATTAAACAACAATAAGCACTATTTTCCCAGTCTGTAAATTTAAGTTTAGTGCATGTGTGAATGTCTTAAGCTGTAGCCATTGGCATTTGTACGTACATGGAAGAGGTGGTCTTACTGTCGTATTTTATGGTTGAGCAGGTTTATGATCATCTGTAAAGCTGTTGTCCTCTCTTGACTTCTGTCACAAGAAATTCAGTGCTTAAATTTAGCAATAGGCTTAGCAGTTCCAGTTGGATTGTTGACTTTTGTTCTTAATCAGTTTCCCTTTACCTTTTCGGTGCTCYAGGGCTATTTTTCTGTCAGGGAGGAGCCCAGAGCATGTGATATAAAATAGTTACTTCTGACTAGGTGTTCCCATTATTCATGGGAAATTTCATTTTGCAATTTACTTCGCCAAAGCGAAGTAACTCAATGAGCTTGAAAGTGTTCCTGGTGCAGATTAGGCAAGTTAGAGTTCACTACTATTGCAGTTCACATTTCCTAGTTATTTTGTGGCGTCTTTCCTCTGACTTTCTTCTGTGAACAAGCCCTCAAACTAGAATGAAATTCTAGTAATATCTGTCCCAAAGCAGTCTTCAAAGGATTGCAGCTAATGCTTTTAAAAAGAGCTTTCTCCCAAGTGCTGGTGTTTCCTTCAAATGCATTTTTTTGTTTGTTTTAATTACGTTCATTTTTATATTGTATTAATAGAGCATTGCCTTGATATGTACAAAAGCATGCAGCATCTTGAATTAATAGTAATCTTAACTGAAGGAAATTACATATTCTGGTATTCTTCAATTAAGTTTATGCTTTTAAACTAAGCATTAGTATGAGATAGTAAATTTTTGTGGTGTTCCATAGAGAGGAGAGTCCATATTAGCGACAGCCGTTTCTGAATAGTTAACATGAAAATACAAAGAGCAGGGCAGAAGAGGAGAGCTATAAGCTAAACAAAATTATTTGCATGGCTCAGAGACTTGATGCAGTGATGTTTGCTTAGAAATGTTTAAGTTGAAGTCTAATATTTACATTGATTAATGCTGTTATAAATTYGTAGTCCTTTGTGGTTCTTTCTACTGTGTAATTGTGCAAGTGATTGACTTGGTAGAATTCAAAATTCTAGCAACTGGTTAGGTTAAAAATATGATAGTTTTAATAATTCATTTGTTGGCTTGAGGTTGTGAAGCTGTTCAGAAATTCAAGGAAATTGGGAACACTGTGGTACTGCGTACAATATTGAAAACGTAATTGCTTAAGTATTCTCTCCTTGCCTTTAGTCCTCCTATCTGTAACCCAGGAAATAAATTGCAGTCTGTGATTACTATCTAGTCTTTTAATTGTAGGCAAATTCATTCCAAATAAGTTGGATCTAATCTTTTTTTTTTTTTTTCTGACTTCTAAGGTAATCACTTTGTCAAATTCTTTGCCCCTTGGTGTGGTCACTGCAAGGCTTTGGCCCCAACGTGGGAACAGCTGGCTCTAGCATTYGAAAATTCGGAAGCTGTCAAGATTGGCAAGGTTGGTGAAGTGCTTTCTTCCTTAATCTGTTTTGTGTGAATGAATGTTTCAGCCAAGTATCATGCTACTCATTCTGTGCTCTGCAAATAACAATTCTGTTTTGTTTGTCACTTAGTAAACCATTTTACCTTTGTACTTCCTATTTTAACTTTCAGATGGCTTTTTTTTTTCTTGCATATCCAATAGACTTAGTTCACTTTATTTTGAAGAGATGGCTAATTTGTTACAACTGACAGGACCTCCCCTTTTTTAAGCAGGGACTTGACAGAAATGTTGAACACAGCTCCCTGTGTTTCAGAGATGTAAAGGAGTAAGTCAGGTACTTTGGATGATGGGAGTAATATTTTGAGATTTGCCTTTTATTATGCTTCCCCTTTGTCAAAACTTGATAGACTTCAGTATTTATTTTGAGTGGGAAAGTGACTTATACTAATTTGCTGTTTACAGCACTGGATTTCTTTTTAGACCTATAGGGCCTAATGATGAGTTATTTCTCTCTCTTTTTTTTTTTTTTTTTTTTTCCCCCCCCCCCCCCCATAGAGCTTTCTAAAGGTTTCAGGTGGTCTTCCACCTTAAGAACTGGTATCTTGTCCTGCTTTACTATTTCCCTTAGGGATGATAACCAGATTCTGTGGTGTATTTACCATGGGAGCTTGTTACTTGTACGTGGAGTGACTCCTATGCAGAGGTATGGAGGTGGTCCTGCAATTGCAGTTACTCACTTTATTTGCTGATCCATACCTAAGTCCAGGTGGCTAATGATGTGAATCCCTGTGTATTTGCCAACAGTGGAAAACCTACTGGGCCCAAGTTCCATATCCTTAAGCCTTCGGATTGGCTCTGCTAATCTGAAAGACAGTATAACAGTTAGCAATGCAGAGGGACAAAAAAGCTGCAGTCTTCCCTGCCTCTGCCCTCATAGCACTTTCAGCTGTTATTGGGGGTGATGAGCTTTACTGCTTTTTTCTATGAAATGCTTTTTGAAAGTCCTTTAACTCAGATACACTGTAGAGGTACAGAGCAGGTCTGAGTGGTTAAACTTTGGAGAGGAACATGCATCATTTTGAAACCTGGTGTATATAAAATTAGACTTTTTTCAGAGAAAACACATCAGAGGATATTGCTCCTTTGATATTGTTTGTACCAAATGTTGCATGTGCTGATTTACTTTCTGAGAATCTGGAATGCTTGCTGTATGATAAAATCATTGCTTAGCTTACGTATCTTCTTTGAGACTATCATTCTCTGTTATCCAGAGAAATATAAACCAAAAATTTCCAAAATCTGTGTTTTATTCAGTTGTTTGTCATGTTCAAGCATTGCACAGTTACTGTTATTGATATTTGCTATTTAATAAAGCCACTAAGATTTGTCCCAATGCCTAGTCAATTTTGTTAACTGTATACATTATGAAGCTAGTTGAAACATGTCTTCACTAAGATTGTAAGTCTGTAAGTAAACAGGAAACACAACTGTTTCTAAGAAGGTTGAATGATGACCTTCATGTAATCTGGGGGAAAAGCATCCTAATAGCAATGCTGTCTACTGGCAGGATTCCGTGTAATCTTTGGAATTGATCTACAGTGATCTGGAGCAAAATGTTTCTAATGTAAAATTCAAAATCCAAGTGCTCTGTTGAGCAAAGGCTCCCTTGCTTCAGTTACCTTTTTTCTTTACTTTGAAAAAGATTATAAACTGGTGACTTTATAGATTAGTATATGGAAAATCAGAACTGAATGTTGCATGCACTTGGAATTTTCCTTGGAGTAAAGTTAACTTAAGAGCTGTTGACATGTCTTCTGATTTTAAAGAGTGGTCTTATTTGTAAAAGAAAAGAAAGTGGGTGAGCCAATAAATCTTCACTTTGAAGCTCTCTCATATTAGCATTTTGTGTCTTATTGTCCATGTAGTGATTTTATTCACTGAAAATACCAACACTTATTTTAATTGGTGTATTTAATTATGTCTTCAGTGTTTTTTGCTACTGTTTCTACTTCCTTCTAYCCATGTCATGTCCGTGATCTCCCACCCCCCAAAACAAACACACACAGCTTCCCAATTAGACAACAAACCACTCTTTGGAAGGCAGACATAATAGTTCTCAAGACAGTACTTGATACTGACTTTTGACAAGACGTGCATTGCTTGCTCCTGTATTTTTCTGAGATTTTAAACTTAAGGGAAGGTATGATGTTTGTGGTCTGTTTATTTTATGCACTAAATGATTTATAATTCTTTTCAATATTTAGGTCGATTGTACCCAGCATTACGAAGTCTGTTCTGAAAACCAAGTTCGTGGCTATCCCACTCTGCTCTGGTTTAGGGATGGTGAAAAGGTGAGTCTGCAAGCTCCCCAGAAGGTCAGACCATTTTTTTCCTGAATTAAGATGGTAGTTGGGTTGTACTTGCATACTAGGAGAAAAGATGAAGTGGGCTTATATGAAAGTCTTGTGAGAACGTTTGAAGATATTGGAGGTTCAGTCTGGTACTGGAAGAGGTTTCCTTGATCCACATTTATCCACAAAATTTAGAGCCTGTTGATGTTTGTGGTCTGCAAATACCCATAAGGTATTCATAAATCTATAAGCAGTATCTTCAAGTACGCTACCATATGAGCGAGTTCTGGGTATACTGGGTATACTTTATCTGAACACCTTACCTCCTATGGAACACAAACAAAATATATGAAATAGAAATAATAAAAGGTTATGTAATGTTCCACAGTGTGTATCTGAAGGTTCACAGCTGTAAGTGGTGCCTATCTGCTGATGTCTGAGAATGCAAGTTCATATTACAAATATGAGCATTTGCTGTGACACTGGGAGAGTACTGTGCCCCCAGCGGACCTTTTTCCTTGTAGCAATTCAAAGAATTACAATATTCTGAAGAAGAGTTTGGGGGAAGTAAAATATTTAAAATACCRCATTCATGAACAGCAGCAAAAAAAATTCTAAATAGTAGTGTTGTTTATCATATATTTCACATTTTTAAGATACTTTAAATCTATTAAAGTAAATGGATTTTAAAAATAGTCCTGCAAGCAGAGAACCCATGACTCTTCTTTTAGCTCTTACACACTAAGATCCAGGGGGGGTTGTTTTCTTGCCACATTCATCTTGCATTTGTTTTTGCACAGCTACAGTACAAGACCTCTAAGGTTTGCCACTCAGTCCAGTTTAGTGGCTGTTGGTTGGGGCACTGCAGCTTGTTTCCCCTCTTCTGAGGCAGCTGTTCTAACTGCTTGGAGATCAGATAAAACGTTTGCTTCTTTTTATCCCAGATCTGCTTCTAAAAAGAAAGTGACTAAGTGCATGCAAACATGTGTGATGTTTGGTATGAGCACACCTGTAAGATCAGGCAGCCCAGGCAACTTTAATGAAGAAGCATCTAGTCTTTTGTATCCCAACATGATTCATATAGAAGATAAGGGACCTTGTTACTGCTTAACCAGCTGTGCCTGGCACATGTCAGAAGCAGAACTTGAACCTACAAGAGAGTGCTCAGGTCAGACGGGGTGGCACATCCAGAGTTAGAGGTATTTTCAGTTAGGTAAACTTCCATCTGTATAGGGATTGGATTTGAAGAACAGAAATGTTCTGGTACTCCAGAATGGCCTGTTCAGCTACTTTGTGCTGCTCTCTTCAGATGCTGTACTAAGAGGGATTTTTCAGATAGCCACAGATGGCAACACATTTTGCCAGAACCGTAAGATCTTGATGTAGAAAAGTTAGCTGTGCATTTTTGTGACAAGCCAGATCAGTATTTTTTGGACCCTTTGCCAATTATTGAAGTTTAACTTGCTCTGAGTTATTTGAATCAAGAATGCGGTGAAAGAAAAAAGTCACCACTGCTGTGTTTGGTAAGGATGAATCTCAGCCATTAGTCTGAGCAGTATATTTCTGTTGACATCAAACTGGCTTTTCTTTATTGGCAGTGTGGTATTCCTTGGTGACATACTGCCATCAGAATCACATGTTCCTCCATGGACTGGTACAATATATTTAAAAAAAGAAAACACAAAAAAAACCAACAACTTTCCAGTAGTCTGACCCAGAAATTCCTGGAAATCTCTCTAGCTACTATTGTACTGTTCATTAAGAAGGGGAGGAGAAGGACCGCCTCAGCCATCCAGCATTGTTGTCTGTAATTCCATCACTCCGTTGTCATAATTGAAACCTGGCCTCACACCATCTGTGTCGGTTAGAGGTAGTAGAAACCCATGGAAGAAAGGAAGGGCATTGACCCTGCTTTGCTGAAATGGATGCAAACAAGCAGGTACAGGCTTCTTATGTGATTTTAAGTTAACTCCTCTGTGATTTAGACCCATCGTGGGGAAKATGGCTATATTCATAAGTAACATATGAATAATAAAAGAAGGAAGATCTGTAGAAAGAGTTCTGAAGATAGAGGAAATAGCTGAAGAGGTGTATCTGTTCTTCATTCTGATATATGGAAGTTTGTATGCTGTTTTTTTAATAGCTGTTCCTCATCTGAGAGACTTCAGGATGTATCTTGCAGCCCACACCTCATGGGACTGAAATTCGAATTGTATCCAAAGTGGATGTTTAGTGTCTTCAAAGAGATCATCACTCTCTTGAACAGAGAAATTGATGATCGTTCTCACCGAGATAGCCAAGGGTAATCATGCATGAGTCAGTGTGGAGATGGAAGGCAATGGTTTTGAGACTATAAACTGTTCAAAGGGATTCTGATTTCTTGTCCTCTGGAATCATGTAAATATCTGAGATAGGGGGAAGCATCTGAGGCAAACTGTGGCTTCTAAAAGATCTAGTTGGTTGAAGGCTTTATGTGCAGGTTCGGAAGTGTGACTTAACTTTCAGCACAGAGTGATCCTGTTGGCGTTGTCTGCCCCACAGCAAATGCTTGTTCTTTGTTGCTCCCAGGTGAACTTACACATCTAGAGAGTGTTGCCTTACTGTATGGACATGGGTTTTCCAAGGATATATGACAAATGTATGGACCAGAGGAACGATTGTGTAGTTGGGTGACATGCATGTCAGTCTTTCAGCCCTGTCAAAGCACTGAACAGAGCTCTCATGGTAACAGGAGACCACCAAACAGCAATTCATTACTCTTTGCTGTAGCTTTAGGTTCACAAAAACAGAACCTTGAAAATTTGGCCTAAAGTGAGAGGTGAAGACCAAAATGAGAATGCTTTGCTTCTAGATACTCACCTCTAAAGTATCTTTCATTTAAAGGAAATTTTAGATTGCTGCTTTTTGGTACAGAAGAACCTATGGCAAATCCTGAAGAGCTGGAATGAATGGAATGCCACAGAGAGGTTTAAAGACTAGTTAATCATATTTATTATGAATATGTATACACTTGGCAATTTTACATTTTTCTGATAATTATTTGCTAAATTAACTATATATACACACTTGCATAAACTATTTGATCATTGTAGGGTGACCAGTACAAAGGAAAGAGGGACTTCGATTCCTTAAAGGAATATATGGACTCCCAACTGCAGAGCTCTCGGACAGAGCCACCAGCAGATAAACCCACTGAAGCTCCACAGCTGCCCGCAGAACCCACCCAGGCTGAGGTAGGTGTTCCTGCGCTCTGCGGCTGTATTAAAGTGTTCAAACTGTTTCAGCAGCCTGTCCCCATCTTCCATGTGTTGTTTACATCTTTGATAGCTCGACAGTTTCTAAAGGTAAACTACCAAATATTTTCCTGATTACTTTTAGCAAATAATGAGTGGAATCAGATCATAAATCTTAGTGATACTTTTTTACTGACCTGAAGAGCTGGAAAATGTAAAAGAAAAAATCTGCCTCTTGTTTAATGGTTTTAATTGGTTGTTTAGATAGAGTGGCATAAATGTGGCCTTTTCAGTCCACTGAACTGTGTCACCTTAATCCATACGACAGCGTAATTCATTGCTATGGAGATGAACGTTACTTGCAAGATTCTGACTTAAACCAAGGAAGATGGCACATACCTGATTACCCAGTGTAAAAAAAAAAAAAATCCTAAACTTACAGACTTATCTTCAGAAATGACAAACAACCAAAAATTATGTAGACTGTTTTAAATGTGTCAGGGTAAGGTGCATTGTGGCAGTAACACTCCCCAGGTTTAGAGGCTTGTTCTAATCACATTTGTAGGAGCTATGGGGACTGAATATTGCTGAGGAATAGTTTTTAAACATAAAGTGTTATCAAGTCTGGAAAACACATTTCCTCTGCCCAGAAAATAATGGATGGTGATTTATACTCCCTCATAATGTAAAATGAACTTATATTAGCATAAATACAGTTTATATGCAGCTTCTCATAAGAGAATATTACCTTTCCCTTTTGACTTTTCCAGTTGGGTTACTCATCTTATATAAAATGACTTAGAAAAAGTGATGTTAGGTTTCCAGTTTTCATGCCCCTCAAAAAGTAATTTTTTTAATTAACCTCATATTTGGAAGACATGCTTGTGCTAGTACAATGCAGAGGGTAGTTGTTGTTCTTTCTGTTTTTAGAGATATAGCATAAACCACATGTGCTATAAATTCCCATTTATGCCTTGATTGCACCAGCACACACAGAAACAGGAAAGGATCGTGGGGGGATTTTTGTAAAATTATATTAGATACAGTGAAGGAGTAAACGTAGGTCTTTGCAACTTTACATCCCAGCTTTGGATGCCGCCATGTTTTGGTTCCTTATCTTCAGACACCTTTGTTCTGGTTTTTGTGAGTTTTGCAACAAGAGGCTAGCCCATGTAGCCAGCAAATACTGACTTTATTTACCATCAGCAGTCCACAACTGGTTCCATGGGCAGCAAAAACAATGACTCGAAATGTGTCTCCAGTGATGAACCTCTCTGTGGATTCCCCCATGTCTAATAAGGGCCAAGTACATGGCAATCTTTTTCAATAAAGTTGTAGGAACTCTTATATCTGAGACTTATACTGTTCTGTCAAACAACACTGAAATTAGTCAAAAATGACTCAGAAGTATTAGGGGAGAGTGACTGGCAGATGCTCAGATTGATTGCATAAACTGTCTTTTCTTAAGAAAAGAGGATAGGTAGTTCATAGTGCTATTCTGATAGTAATCTACAGATCTTTAAAATGTGTTTTTTAATGTGGATCATGGGGAGGACCCTATTTATGGAGCTTTCAGACTTGATATCTTAGACTGTAAATGATGTTTAGAACATCTGTTTTGATTACCCATTTAGGAATTTCAGAACAGAAGAATATGTATTTACTGATCACTTTTGCTTCACTTAATGATTTGTAATTTCTTCATTTAATAATTAGAAAGTAATTTCTGACTTTGAAATAAATTTTTAGAGGGAATAATACTTCATCTTAATAGAAAAGTTTAATTTCATTAGCTCACAATCATTAACTGTAGACGCTTAAACCAGTATTTCTAATCTGTAATTTTGAATCTCCTTTTGGCTTCTCTTCTTAATCATCTTACTGCAATAAATGATAATAAATGTCAATAAAAAAAGATAAATGATAATATTAGCAGTTGCTCTCTTTTTTTCCCCCTTCTATCTGAATCTGAAGCTGTTTATAAACAAGAGGGTTTTCTTTTTATTTGAATCCTTCCCATCCTTAACAGCCTTGCACAAAAATGAAGTGTTACTGTACTGTGCTCTCATACAATGTATGTGACTGTAAGCAACATGCTGTCCCCCCTTCACTCCCATATCATTGCTCCTTACATTAAGAGGAGTAAGAATTATTCAGGATGTCCATGTGAGTGTGGTGTGATGATGTTCCTTTTGACAGGCATTTATCTACATCTTTCTGAGGGAAGAAAGCAGCTGAAGGGTAGAAGTGAGGTATGCTGCTGCTACTCTTGTGGTATCACCAATAATTTTTTTTATTTTTTTTTGAACAGGCTTCAGTGCTCTCCCTCTCTGAAAAAGACTTTGATGAAACTATTGCTAAAGGGGTCACTTTTATTAAATTCTATGCTCCATGGTAAGCAGTTTGCACCCATTGTTCACAGTTATTGCTATTCTAAGCTGTTTGTGCATTTTGAGTTCTACGTAGTACTATATTTGTTGTCTGGAACTAAAATCTGAGTTAATTGGAGAATGTGTGAGCTGGTAGGAATTACAACAAAAAGGCTCAATCTGTATTAGCTTCCTTGGGATTCCTCTTTGTGGAGAAGCTGTCTGACAGAAAAGCTTTATTGTGTCAAGCTCCAGGTAACGTAAGGAAACAAGGTGAGTGAAACTTCCTTTGCAGGCTTAGCATGCTCCTGCGCCTTGGATAAGGAAAGCTGAGGGGAGCCTGTCAGGCAGCGCTGGTTGAGCACAGAGAACATGCTGGGCTTTGGGTCACAACCAAACTCTGTTGGAAGCCTCATTTGATCACCTGGGAATTGTTACAGACTGTGGAGCTATGGATAGTGGGCTGTTACTCTTCAAATAACTGACAAAAGCTAATTTGCACAAGTGACTATTTCCAGATGTTCTTAAGATTATGTTCCATGTAATGTGTTTTTATAACAACCTAGGGTAGAAATGACAGATGCAGGTGGCTTTGATGTAGATATCCAATGGAGAGTGCTGGGGAAGAAAAGTAGTGTCCTATCTGGCATCTGCCATTACCTGCATATCCAGCAGAGCTTGGGATCCAGTAAGACCCCAGTATTACAAACTCACTGAACAAATATTTCCCCCTTTTTCTTAGTATTCCCTTTCCAAAACAAAAGGAAGGTGTAAAGTTTCTCCCTCAGGTTTAGAGATTTCATATTACTTGTACTTGGATTGAATTTCAATAAACTTGCTTGCTATCTTTCTCATCCATTGCCCAGTCTTTTAGCCCCTAGGAAGAAGGCTAGTGTAGGGGCTGAGATGAAAATGAGGCTGTATTTCACTGTGTGTGAAAGGTAACACATCTCTGATTTCATCACTAGCCATCCCATTAATGCAAGATTTTGACAGTACAGAAAGATCTTTTGTCTGTAAAAGGGTCACCGTTACAAAGCAACGCAGGCAAAAGCAGCCTGTATAAATGTGCCCAAGAGTATAAAAATATTGCTGCTTAACTTTGACAGGAGGCATGGATATATTTCTGATTTCACGTAGTCTAAATGATAGCAGTTTTCTCCAGTGTTGTCACCCTTTAATACCACTGTACGGTTCATCCCCACCCCAACTTCTTGTTTACTGGTTTTTCTTCACTCCCTTTATCCTTTCTGTGCACTATCGGGGGTTAAGATGAATTCTGTGTCTGTTCTGCTACTGCGTTCCCAGTAGAATTGTTTGTTAAATTCAGTTTACACCTGTGCACAAAGCAGAAAGATTCTGGTTTGATTTCTGAACCCAGGTCTTGTTTGCAAATGTAGGAGTTCATTACCTGAGAAGCTTTTTCTGGAAAAGTTTGAGATAAACACATGATCCCTTTCTAGTTAACTTAACAGTAGTGCACTTTAACCATCTCCTCCTTTTGTGAGATTCTGACAGAGTTGCTGGTTCTTACAAATACTATGAGAGGGTCAGATGGCAAGCTGAGAAGCAGTGGTTCAGGATGTGTAGCAAAGAAACAAGTTCTTAACCAGTATATTCTCTCTGGCTGCAATAATCAGAAAGCCACCATTTAGGAAAATACTTCATATATTTGTGTAGCTGGCATCCTGGTTTTAGCTCTGGAAATCATGCTATGTTTACAGTTACAGTGCACTGCATATAAATGACCTTTTTCTCTTCCAAGTGGCTTAACTTATGTTGGGATCAGCAAGCACTATTATGTTGCTTGCTACTTCTGTCCTCAAGTTATTTTTGGATAAATAGTAATGTTAACTTGCATAGTAAGCCTAAAATCATCCTGTTCTAGTAGTTTTTGTGCGTGGTCAAAAATTCTTTTACACTGTCACTGTATATTAACAAGGTGGCTTAAATATAGACTCTATTAAAACTTTTGCAGAGGCATCTTTCATTATTTTTGTGAATGGCCTGATTCAGCCTTAAGGCAATTATGGGGCTGTTCTAATAACCCAGCTAAGGTGCAACAACTGCATTTGGAATAAAATGAGTAATGTAGGTTTAAAGACTAAAGTGCTTTGGGAATTCTTCTTGAAGTCTTATGGACTTAGTTAAGCCAAGTTCGAAATAGAAACAAAATTAATACTTTTCTGTGGTTTTTGCCATTTTACCGTATTATTTTCTCTTTTGACATTAGTGTTTCGGTGTATGTACTCTGTAGACTGCATTCTTACATTTCTGTAGGGACATAAGGGATTAAAGTGGAAATAGGATTTTTGATGTTATGAATGATATAATGGGAATTATTCTATATGTAAGGCAAATTAGAATAGGGCCTGACTTTTTTTTTTTCTTTGTAAGTAAAGGTTATTTAGTAATGAACAATTTTCAGTTGCAGATCTATCTGAAAGTACAGTGCTAGTGGTTAAACTTCAAAGAAAGTGAAGTTTTTTCCCAGAAAGTTTAAACTTTCAGTGAAAAAGTACATTAAAATATTGAAATGTTCCTTAAAAACAGAATCTGTGTTGAAAAAAGCCTCTATTATAATTGAGCTTCCAGTATCAGTAGATGCTGCATTGCTAAAGGAGGCAGTTAGGAACTAGAAGCAATGCAGGAAGGAAACTAAAATCTCATTTAAATAATTAAACGTGTCGCCACACATTTAGGCTTTGTAGCTTTAACTTAACTAACATCTACTACCTGAAAAACTAATATTATTTCACTACTGGAAAAACTTAATTTGTACTACATTCTATAGCTTATTTAAGACGTTCATTTCTAAGCAATCTTATTTTTCATTTAAATATTCTCTGTGCTCTTCTTTATTTGCTTTTATATTCCTCTTTTGGGTAAAATGATAATGCATTGACATCCAGAATACCATTCCAGAAGAGACTAATGAAGGCCATAGACTACTTCAGCATTTAACTTATTTAAAATCACTCACTTGTTTTCTTAGTTCATTTACTGACATAATAGCATAAAGGAGTTGGAGGCCCAAATCATTAGGAGGTAGGAAAGGCAGCTAGTTAAACTTAAGTTAAACTTACAGATATCACAGTGAGACAGTAGAGATTAAACTAGAAGGTATATCAGCTAAACAAATCTCTCTCTCTGTTTTTAGGTGTGGCCACTGTAAGAACTTGGCTCCAACTTGGGAGAACCTTGCCAAAGAGCAATTTCCAGGTTTGACTGATGTCAAAATAGCAAAAGTAGACTGCACTGTGGAACGTAACGTCTGCAGCAGATTTTCTGTAAGTGTGAAAGACCTGAAATGAATTGGATGATACTGTAACAAATGCTGGAGGCTCTAGCATGCAGTCTAGCTGGCTGCCTGGTGACAGTGCAGCTGTGTTCTCCGTTAGCAAGAAAATGGTAGTCCAGAACAGCAGCTGGTGACACTTTTTTTTTTTTCCTGGATTGTTTATTTAGACTCACTCATTCTCATTAGTGGAGAAAGTTGACAGAGTCCCTAATTTAAGAACCTTCCCTCTGTGAAAACACCAAAGCAGTCTTGTGGCACCCACTGAAAAGTTCTTTTCTTAGAAAAAAAGATGGCTTTTGGTACTGGTAGCCAGACATTTAGAGACAAAACTGGAGCTGGTGTTTGCAGTCGCTAATGGAAGAGGAACATGTGCTTTCTTATTTACTTACAAATTTTCAAAATTTGTAGCTTGGCACTGAAAGCTGTTTTTTTGTGTTTTTTTGCTTTTTAATTAAAAAGGCTTTTTAGAGTGCTTTGGTGGCTTTTCAGAATCAAGTAAATACAAATGAAGGATACCAGTGGGTTTGGAAATTAATTACAAGTTTCTTTTTTGTTTCTTTTTGTTTTGTTTTTTTTTGTCTTTTGAAGGTACGTGGTTATCCTACACTTCTGCTTTTCCGAGGTGGAAAGAAAGTCAGTGAACATAATGGAACAAGAGATCTGGAAGCACTGCATAGCTTTGTTTTGCGTCAGGCAAGGGATGAATTGTAATAAAAGTCTGGATGCTCCATCCCTGGCTGTCTTTGTACAGTAGTTGAGGGATTTAAATCATTGATAATTTTCAAATAGTGTATGGGGGTATTGGGGCAATTTTTTTGTTTGGGGGAAACTGAATGTATTAAACATTGGTATCTTCCCTCTGTGTGTGTGTTAAAGACATGTCCTACCCTGTTTGTGAAGGGAAACGAACAAGTACTTACTGTGCAAATTGAGAATGTTTTCAAGCATTAGTAGTGTTACTGCAGTTCTGCGTTCCTGCAGTGAAGTGTAAATGGTTTATTTTGGGACTAAAATACATTAGGGGAAGCAGCAGAATATTTTTGTCATCTGGTTTGATTTGGTCAAAAAGTAATCCTTACAAACTGCCACCGTTACTAGAAAGGTAAAAGCTGCAGCTGTGTTAAATAAATTTTGCCTCTATGACTGTTGTTATAACCTATTTGTCTTAATATAGCTGCTGGTTAAGAAATGGAAAGTCACAGGAGRCTGAAAACACACACACCTTTGGAAGATACCAGGCCACCATGAGCTGGTTGTTTCCTGTTAATCCTCTCAGCATGGGAGGTCTAGCCATAATGAAAGTAATGGTACTGTAACATGTGCCTGAACATTACTGATGCCATAGCGTACATATGTCAGGTGGATTTTTGTAGGCTGCTTCCGTCCAGCTCCAGAGGAGTTACTATGGGCTATTTATATAGAGCCGAAGTGAATAGGCGCTATTGTAACTGCTCCGTTAATACTAAATGATCAGTTAGATGTTAGAGCTGATGATATGAGTTTCCTACCCTCACCTGAATCCAGACTTTGGGCTGACCTGCCCCTTATTCACAGTACTTAGAGAACAACAAGTAGTAAAATGTTTAAATTTTCCATTCAGCTGTTTTACAGTAGTCTAAAATAGCTCCCAATTCTTTCTTGAGCCTTAACCTTTTTCCAAGCTATTACTATTGATATGTTTTGAATGGTAGACCCATGCATTCTGTGTTGCCTTGGATTATAATATGGATCTATTCTTTGGTGCATAAGATGTTCCATGTTAGATATAATTGAAAGCCAAAGAATTTCCACTGCAGATACTGTTACAATGCAATGACAATAGCAAACCAAGGACTGAATTCTGCCATGTCATGTGCACAGAAACTCATGGAATGAGTACAGCTACAGGCTAATTTGACAAATCTATCAAGATACTGATTTTTGTCCATCATATGGAGTAGGTTTAAAAAAAAAAAAAWTTTTAATCAGTAAATTTCTCCTGGTACTGACTGTTTGTCAAGAACCATTGGTTCTATTCAATCTAAAACTGTAAGGGTGAAAAATCCACAGTGAAAGCTAAGTGTTGTACTGGCAGATGTATTAGATCAATGTATATACTTCTGCCTTAAAGAAAGCCTTTATTATCACGTTTTTAACAACTTTCTAGTGAAGCACAATCTCATGAGTTTCTTGTATAAAATCAAAGTGGTACAATTGTTTACACTGAGATTTTTCTAAATAAAAACTTTTTAAAAAAGCAGTCTTTCTATAAATGATACAGCACAATGAATATACAGTGACAAATGCAATAAATTATAGCTTGTATTTACAAGAAGCCTTTTAAATGCAAGAATTAGAGGTAAGTGCATTTAATACAAGTTTAATATTGATCAAAACAATCAGTTTGCTATTAGCTTCTGCTAGACAAATTTTAAGTCCAAAACTGTGGCTACAATGTGAATGTATCCTTTAAACCAGTTTGTTATTTGCGTGGGTTGAAGGGGAAAAGTTGGCCAAATACTAGAATACTTCATTGACATTCTGTCTTCCTGTAAATAAATTGTCCAGCTAGAGAATGAATGGCCCCTAAAAAAATGTCTGACTTACAGCTATAGAAGGTTCTTCCTTCCTTCCTGGGCAAAGTGGTAGTAGATGAGGCAGCTGCCAGGTGGGGAGTGGAGGGAAGTTGCATAAGAACAAATGTATAAAGTTATTGCCCAGTCAAATACTGAACTAAGAAGATCATCCTAGTGCTTCTAACACAGGGTGCAGCCAAGCTATCTTACACTTGCAGCATCAGACTTAAACCATGCTTGGAGAATAAGGGGACTTCAAGACTTGCTTTGGCACAATTTAAGATGCTTGTTATCAACATAGAGGTCAGAAGGAGACTAACAGTTTCAGGTGTAGTAACTGTTCCTTCTAGACAAAAGGCAATTCCTAACCTTAGGCAGAATTACAGATTGTCTTGCACAAGATGCATGCTCTAAGGCTGAAGTACTAACAACATTTCTCTACTCTAGCTTCCCCTTCTCCCCTTCCCCACCTTTCCCCCCCCCACCCCTGAAAAAAAAAACCTCACTGGTTTTGGGTCTTGGATGCCCATTTGGTAGAACTGAAGTACATGTCCAAGCAACTGATAAAGCCAAGCTGCTGTGTGAGATTAAGATCATCCCAGCTAGGTACAGTGTGTGTGGGCAGACCACTGCTTTGCAAGCCTAGGCTCTGCAGAGCTGAATGGCTGCTGTGGTGTAGGGGCAGTTTTTAAGAACTGCAGCAGTTTTCTCACACCACAGAGTGTGGGCCCCCAACCCCTTCCTCTCACAAGGCACATAAATAGTGTTTTGAAGGGTGTTTCATCAAGATTATTCTTCCAAAGTCAGGTAGTTCGTGGAAGTATGGAAGGTAGTAGGGAAGTTCATGGTAGAATCACAGAGTCCATGTGAAGATTTTGTCAGTGACATCCACAAGCTCTTACTACCATATTCCTGTATTTCTTCAAAATGACATTAGAATTATCATCAAAATAAAGAACTGATATGGCATTTAGTTTAGTAGGTGCACAGCATGGTTTGGGAACATAATCAGGATTCATAAGATGAACCTGTTGCCAAAAAAAGAAGAAAACACAGTTGATACAATGATAACTTGTTTACAAACTCACCTCTTGCTTTGCCACAGATCTTTCTGGAGACTTACCAGCGTTTGTACAATGGCATGATTGGTTGCGTTCATATGTGCGTTGAGTGGGAAAGAGCACTCTCCATCACAGTAGTTGGCTGCATAGCCCTTTGGAGCGATTATCCAGTCCTTTTTAGGAAACAAACAGAATGTGATATAAATTAAGAAATTGCCAGCTTGTACAGACAACTGCATGCAATTAAGAGCAGCTGAAAAATTTCCACTAACTTTTCTTGAGGGTGAAAATGTGTTTTCACTGAAACAAAGTTTTTTGTGAGCTATGACTTTTTCCTGGACACGCTGATTTTTAATGTCCAAAGAATGGTGCACCTCTATGCACAGCTTAACTGCCATGAACTAAAACAGATTTATTTCTAAAACTGTTGCACTGGTGCCTCGTGGGAATTGTGGTTTGGATGCCTTTATGCGGCAAAGTTTCCTGCAGGTTAGGCGTTCTGGCTGAACTACCTTTCCTAAGTTGAATCGCAGCCTCAGCTGGTGCTCCCTGCAGGAGCAAACTGCACACGTGCACACACACACACACACATCCCCTCCAGAACGGCAACATAAAACACTGCTGTGGTGCCTCACGGACACTGTACCTTAAGTACTCTTACAGGGATGTCAGTCTGCCTCAGAGACTGTAACAAGTTTAATTTGCCTAATGAACTGCTTTCTCCACCTCAGCCGCATGCCTAACAGGGGACAGCCCTCCTGCTCTGCGTGTGCAAGCAGGTGACAAGCCTCAGGTGGTAAGCTGCGTGCAATGCCACGGAGGAAGGTGAAGCTTTTCCTGACACTCTCCCCCCACCCCCAGAAATAACACAAAAATTACAGCTTTTCTGCTGCTGACACAAAAGAGACGAAGGTAAATCGCAAATAACGCTTGGCCCTTGTGTTATTATTCCAGAAAGCTGGTTTTAAAGTCACATCACCAATTAGCATGGGAAGTTTCTCCTCCCTCAGTGTCAGGCTCAGATGGTCACTGTAAAAAGAAGTACTGGTACACCTCATATGCACATAGTTATTAGAATATTTCCCCTTTACTCAACACCAAATACCTGGGCTAGCTTGAATTTGGCTAGTTTAAAATCTAGTAACAATACAGTAATAGGATCGAGCAGCTAGAGACTATTACTGCAGCTTTGCTAACCAAGCTTGCTATTTGAGTGCTAACGTGGGCATGCCTAGGCATATCAAAACCACTCATTCATTTTACTGTATTGGCTCACTCATAATTTGCTCTAGTTTAACCAGGCTGCTCTTCATAGGACACTCGCTCTCCTGACATGGAAGCCATTACTGACTAGGTAAATAAATTTGTGGTTTAATACGGTGTAAGGATATGGGGAAAATTAGGGACACACTGAAAGGAAGGGGTGAGCATTTGCTTGCTATATTAAAAAATAAAAATAAAATAAAAAAAGTTGGTTGCTATGCTGAAGGATGTAGGTAGCAATGCTCAACAACAGGAGGGGTTTGCTGCCCTGCCTCTGTCATGGCCCCTTCTCTACCCCACAAGTGGTCACCATACCTGGCCTCAAACTCCTGCAATAAGCCTTGCGGGTCCGCCACCAGCCTTTGGCAGCATCTTACATTTTTTTGCTCTAAACAGCCACTAGAAAGGTGAAGGCAGTGCCTTTAAGGCTGTGAACGCTGTCTTTGGGTTGGAATTAGGAACTTCAGAACTGGAATATACTTCCTAACTGGAAGCAGAGCAAGTTAGCTAATAGGAAAGAGGAGCAGGAACAACCGTTCATAAGCAAAAGGCAGCGGCATGAGCAAATAATGGGGTCTGGCGTCAGCATACAGCCATAATCATGGCTGGTGGGGAGGCAGCAAGGCTGGAGTTCACCATCAGCTACAAAAAAATGCTGCTGTCCCATTAGCTGGGACAGGACCTTCAGGTGCTGGGTATTAAAAAGCAGCAAGGGCAGCCCAGGGATCTTGTCTTGAATTCCAATCTGCAAAATCCTTAACTGACAGAAATGGGACCTCCCTAACAAAAGTGCTGAATGACAAAAATAACGAGATGAGGGCATTCTTTGAAATACTACATTTGATGACACTATGGATTGGCCCTAAATAATTTGTCCTAAACATCCCTCAGGCCCTGCATTATTGCACTGAAAAAAACAATCTTCAATCCACCTACCTCAGCAGCACTTATGCCTTTGGGCTACATTTTACATCACGTTAAAATTAGGCTGATATTGCTAGAAAAACTTGATTTGGTTAAAAACAGTGTTTCTGGGGTGGGCTGTACTTTGGGGGTAGGGGGTTCTTATCAGAGGTACACAGATACGAGGCCTTGCTTGTGCTGTGATTCTGTGAGTGACAGAAAATGACTGTATATTTAAATCTCATAAAATACCAAGCTTCCTCTGGCTTTTATCAAATGTCACAACTATCAATATTTATTTGGCCTTCCCTGTGCCTGGTCTTAGTGGGGAGGCACAAGGGACATTTTAAAGCATAATGGCAGCCTCGAGTGGAATTACCATGACACTGTTTAGATAATATTTCATAACAAAATGTCTAGTTTACCCAGAGAGAAACATCACACACCTGCCATCCCAAGTCTTGGAAGCTAACGTAAAGTTCATGCTTTCTGCAAGCTGTTTTTAAGTCACTGCTGTTGTAATCTGTTAAAAGAAAAAAAAAACAAAACAGGAATTTAGAAAGTAAAACAGGCAGAGCATCACTGCAGGGCACAGCTGGACAGCGGAAGGCTCAGGAGTGAGAAATGGTGAGCGCCCGCAGCAGCTACAAGGAGTAGGGTGTTGAGGGACATGACATACAAAGTTGGGCTGAAGCTTTTAAGATGCCTGCAGGAAAGGAGGCACCCGAGTAACACTAACTGGGTTGTAATTCCTTCAGTGTCCCTTAAAAACTTGACAAGCGGTGCTCGTAAAACACCTCTAGTAAAACAATTCCTTAAAAATAAATCTCTGGTCCTTCAGCCTGGCGCAGACTGTATCCCTGCTGTGCACTTGAACTCGCTGCTGCTTTCTTGCAGGACAGTTTCCGATGCGCGCTGCCCAAGGTGGTGTGTGCAAAATGCGTGCAGTTACTGCAGGAATTGTTAACTCCGGGTAGGTTAATCGTTGCCTTGTGCCCCCTGTATTGGTTAGCCAAGAGGCAGAGGTCCTTAAACAGCTACGTCCCATAGCCAGCCAAGCTGTTTCTCCCGTCCCTCTCTGTGCCTAACACCCAGCCCATCCTTGGCSACCACATGCGGCTCACGGAGCCCCTCAGCCATGCCCTGGCAAACAAGAGGCCCCTTCCCGTATCCTCCTAAACCTCTCCCGCAACCTGCTTATCATCGGCAGTGCTTCTCATCACAAATGACATGGGATTTGATAAGCACTAAACGTTAACTTGCCTATGGTATATAAAAGCATGTGGGCACGGGGTGCAAAGCTCCAACAAGAGCCCTTTCCCCTAGTCACGGCACAACTCATGGTGATGTTTCACCAGCGCAGAGGCTGCTCAGATGGCCCTACAAAATGCAGCTTTTGAGTGCGAGTGGAATTTCCCATTTATATTTAGAAAGAAACAGGGCTCAGCATGTGAACACCTGGAACTGCAGCCCCGCGGAGAATGGAGGATTCAGGCCATGACAGAGGGGCCTTTCACTTCCAGGTGGCTGCACAAATCCAGCCTTGATAGATGGTGGCTGCATCTCATCACGCTCCCGATGGCCGCTGGACCTCAGGGGAGCAGTGTCTCCGCCACAGAAACCACCCACCTCCCCAGCAGCCGGTGATGGCAGCCTGGGCTGGCGATGGGAGGTGAACCCATGCTGCGTGCGCCCAGGCTGGTCTTGCGTTGCTGGGCTGGGGCACTGCAGGGGAAATGTTTTCCCCCTGGGTAAAAAGCCAGCGCCCACCCCAAGGGGTTATCCTGTTTATCACAGGGCAAAGGAAAAGCGACAACAGCACTGCCCAATGGGAAATGAGAGGGAGGGAGATGGCTGCAAATTTGGAGGAGTGATGTGGGAGCTCATGTCCCCAGCCTTCGGCAACATGCGGATTCCTGCGCGTCCTCATCCCACAGGGAGGCTCTAGCAGAGCCTGGAGCTGAACCCAGATTGCCAGTGTCTTCAGCCCATGTCTTAACCACAGGGGCCTTCTTTCCTATTGTACGCCTCATTTACAACTCAGCATGCTTCCGTAAGCAGCCGGATGCCACACACTGATGCACATGCCACCCGCTGCCCTGCGCGTTTCAGCTAACCAGCCCCCAGTGCCCCCAGCACTGCTTGAAAGGGCACTGGCCCAGTGCAGCTTTCCACAAATGTGGCAGCTGGGATAGAAAAATATTTTTAGTGACTTTTTCCTTGGCTTTGAATAAGCCTTTTTTTTTTTTTTTTTTTTTTAAGTTTGGGAACTACAAATGCAAATATTTATTCAAAAGAAAAACTATAATACTAAAAGCATATCCAACTGACATTAAGGGCAACATAGCATTACAGTTGGGTACAGTTAACACTGAGGGTCTGAAAAAACCCTACACCTCAAAACAAACCTAGCCTCCAAACCACCAAAGATTAGAGAGTTGTTTTTAGAAGCAGTTTGGGTTTTAAACTTCAAGGATTGCATTTCAGACATTGCATTTCAACAGAATCACTTCAATCGTGAATTTAATCAAGTTAGCAGCACTGGGCACCAGATTGCTGCAGCATAAACATGCTCTATTTCAGAAGCCCTCAGCAGCAAGGATGGATGTGGGTTTTTCTATTCAAGCTTTCCATTTTGAAAACAGACATATCCAGTAGAAATCATAAGGGTTTTTTTTGTTTGTTTGTTTGTTTGTTTTAGATTAAGCTTTTCAGTCCCTGGCTTAGCCAAGGGGTAAACTTCCAGCAAGAGATGTTTCTAAACGATCAGGTCATAATGAGGAAATAAGTGAGTAGTAGATACTTTTTTAGTGGTCAAAGGCTTTCATTTTAGTACCTGAAAATATGACTTGCATTATTCTTCCATGAGAAATATGCTGTTTGCTCAGAGGAAAACCATCTGTATGTGCTGGGGAGTTTGAGTGGTCGGTAAGAGGGAGATTATCTATTCATGACCAAGCAGGCAAAACTATGATATGTTTCAATAGAGCTATAGTTTGCTCAAATCAGCTATGAGAAAGGGGAGAAGGCAAGGGAGGCAGAGAGAACAGGAGTGGGAGCAGAGGCTGTGGGCAATCAGAGGGAAAAAGAGGAGCTGCTTCACCAGCTCTATGGGGCAGAATGTGCTACGAATGTGTCCTCTCGCCCTGCTTGAAACTGGCCCCAATAACGCACCCCAGCTCCCTAGTAGGCAACTGCATACTGCACAGCACCTGCTTTACGCTTAGCATCGAGCGCCGGCTATTCTCATTGCCTTGCTCCAAGTCCCTGCCGAAACCTGCTCTTGCCCGCTCTCCATCCAAGGCAGACACAGGCAGCTCTATCTCCTCACTTGCCCAAACTCGGTCTTTGTTTTTTTAAATGTCAACATATTAAACATCCTCTTTCCTGGGATTTGCATTTTCCTCTGTTTAATCCTCACTCCAAATTCCCCTTCCCTCCCACTTATTATACATTTGCCTACCTTGTCCTGCAAATACTTTAGAGAAAGATTTTTCAAAATCCTTTTAGCAATGTCACAGTGCTGCATCAAGCTTGTCATAGCCAGGGGTTTCTCAATCTGCTGCAATGCTGTAACAGCAGACTGAATCGGGGTGAGGAACTGGAGCAAGTCATCTCAAGGCACTGCAGAAAGCTAGCCCACGCTTCCCTTCCGCTGAACACCCCGAAACTGTGGGAGTCTTCCGTGTGAATGTACAAGACCTGGGGGTCCACCACTCCTGGGCTTATTCGCAGGTTTGGCACGCAAGATACTTGCATTACGCTGGGCAAGCCTTGCTTGCAAGTTACTTGTCAGCTGTGCTTTAATTTGACTCCGCACTAATGCTTTAGCCCAACTTTAAGGATGTTCTAAACCTTTAATCAACTCTTGGCAGTCACTTTCTGAATTGGGGAAAAAAAATCCAGCAATACAGACACACATCATAACAATCTGTTCTCCATGGTCTGGGGCTCGGTGCATGGCCTAGAACCACATACTTCCAATTACRGGTCTGGGAAAGACGAATTTGCCTGGTAGAGAGTTTTAGGTGGTTAGCTAAAGCTCCCTGAGCTATTGAAACTGGCCTCCACGACACATTTTCTCCAAACCCTGGAAAGCAGTATCAGCTGCTCCAGTCCAGCAGGCTAAACTGCCTTAGCCCACATCATTGCCATTTGAGGTGACTGACACTGCACGACCCAGCTCTCAAGAGGCAGCGCTATGCATTCCTCCCYGCCAAACCTACAGCAGGCAGGCAGCAAGGGCTGAAAGCAGAGCCTGCGGCTGAGGTACACAGGAAACAACTGCAGTGGGAACAGCTTAAACTGCTACAATACAATTTGCAAGAACTTGTTCGCCAGAGACCTTCAAAATCCACGCAAGTTTAGGGAGCTTATTTGGGAGCTCCTATAGGTCCTCTGGGGGTTTAGCAAAATTGTCTCTTTGTTATATTCAGTAGCACTAGCTTGGCACTTACAAGACACTATATTTAATCACATTGCAAACTGTTTGCCTAAAATGGAGATTTAAAAAAAAMCAAACAAACCCCTAGTTCTGCACTTAAAAATAGCTTCCAGGGCAGCACAGTTAAAACAGTGCAGTTACGATGGCTTGTCTCTGTGGCTTATTTGCACTGGATGTTCTCTGGCTTCACCAAGGTTGCACTAGCGCACAAACCCGACTTTCTGCAAGCACAGATGTTTCTCTTAAGGCTGGACACTGGCATTTGTGTTGCTTAAAGGGGAGAGAGAATAGTCTGACCCTAGTGATCCTCCTCCTACAGATACTTATGCACCAATCTTAGATTTCTTATAACCTCTCCCACGTTAAGTGCTGCAAAGAATATATAAATATTTACTGAGTTTAATCCGTCTGTGGAATCTGGTAAACTGGCACCCTGGGAGCAGCAAGGGTATTCTCAAAGTAATTAATTGCTTCAATGGTCCAAAATAGCTTTGACAGAGGTCTCCAAGTCCAGCCCCTTTTTCTTGGTGTTTGACTTTGGTGATTTGTCCGGATAAAGCTGGTGTAAACTGATCATGCGGTTAACAACAGCCCACTTACCAGGAAAGTGATCTGCTTGGGTGGGAAGACGGGGAGACGTCAGGCTGAAGTGGACGTGCGTGTGAAGGCACACGCAGGCGCACACGCAGCAACCCTGGCCACCTTGCTCCAGCCTGCGCTTGAACGCTCTACTAAAGGGAAGATTTTGCTGCGAGATAATAGTGTTTATTAACAAGACCGCTGCCACCATGAAAGCATTTGGCCTTATTTACCTTTGGTGTTCRTGCGCGTTGCACTTTGCGGTATTGTCGGCGCCAGGGGTATGTCTCTCGCAGTGAAGCACTGTGCATGTACGCAGCACTGCACTGGAAGGGTGATTTCCATTTCTCAGAGAGCACCTCACATTAGCTACCCAGGGCCTTTGGGACTGAAGAGAAGAGCCCAAAAAGGGGAGCTGTCCAACTTAAATCCAGAACAGCGAGTGTAGCCAACAGACAGACTTTTATATGAAACTGGAATGTATCGAGCTGTGCCTAGGGGTGGATGAAGAG
>NW_020450008.1:667011-756382 GCF_003343035.1 Apteryx rowi
TGGAGATATTCAAAACTCGCCTGGATGTGATCCTGTGCAACGTGCTCTAGGTGACCCTGCTTGAGCAGGGGGGTTGGACTAGATGATCTCCAGAGGTCCCTTCCAACCTCAGGGATTCTGTGATTCTGTGAACCTCTGTAAGGAAGGCCTTGAGGGAACAGATTTGCCTCAGCTATGTCTCAGTAGAAGAGTGCACAGCTCTTGGGCAYGGGGAGAACCCACCATGCCATCGCCCACCACACAACCACGTTTAGGCAACTCACAGAGGAGCTGACCGTACGGCAGCAAAGCTCTTCTGCCCTGGAATCATGACCTGTTATGCTAAAAAGAGCCCGCACCGCTGCAGGTTAACTAGAGTCAGCAAAGGGTTTGAGAGCACGAGCTGAACACGTTGCAAGAAATCGTTGAGTTATGGACTCCAAGTCTTGAAGATAACAGCGGATAACCCTCCTCCCACCCAACTCACTCTTCCATGTCCTGGGCTACAGCTGATAGACGATTTTCTGCCTCAACAGCCAAAAATACTGCCTTTTCTTCCTGTTCGTTTTCCTTCTACAAAAGTACAGAGCTTGGCTCCAAGAATGTATTGACGCAGGACTCTGTGTCAAAGCAGTTTATAACCATGGGGGTTACTCAGTTCTGCTTTATATAAGCCAGTTGTAATTACATGTTTAAAATACAGGGAAATGAGCATTCTTGGCAAAAAAATATAGCCTATATCTAGACTTTTATGCCACAGCCATAACCTTAGCATCTAAGCACTCGGTACTGACTGCAGGATAACAATTACACATCAAAGAAAACACAGTGGCGCCCCAGCCCTGCACGTAACAGCAGGCCTCCATGCAAGGCCTAGGCTCACCAGATTCAGCACCCATCCAGCAGCACGCTTCACGCAGGGCGGAAACCTCGAAATGCTGTCCCTATTTATACAGTCAGTTGGGCTTTTTTAAACATAGCCCGCAACCCCTCACCCCCAATCCCAACATCTTCTCAGAAAGAGGTTCATTTTTGGACAGAGGCAAGAACAAACCTCTGAGTTTTCACTAACACAGAGGAGGGAAGGCTCAGTCCACCAACAAGTGCCAACACGAGCCAGCTGCCTTGTGCTCCAGGGCAGAAACTGCCTCACCTATCTCCTACCCACTCCAGTCCCAAAACATCAGTGGGATGGCATGGGGCATGGATTTAAGAACCCACTGAAGTAAAAAAGGCAAAAAAAAAAACAAAAAAAACTGTGATCTCTTTAATGCTAAAAACATACATCGGTCTGCAGAGCAATCCCCACTGGGTCATCAGCGCCTCTCAGGCTGTTAAATCAACCACTTCTTAAGGAGAACAGAATCTAAGAGTGTCACTCCRAAAGGAAAATAAGTCGATGCAGTCTCTCCTTTCTAAACAGAGAAACCACCCAAACATACATCTCAACTTTAAATTCCCCTCCTTTCCCCTACCCTTTAAATCCACAGAGGCTCAACTACACCTTGTTGACTACTAGACTGTCAAATTCCAGGTTTTAAATTAAAGCTGGCTTTGAGCTAGAAGAGCTCAAAAAAGCACTTGAAACCACAAAACAACTGGCTATTTTTTCCCTTTTGTCATTTTATAATTTTATAATCTAAAGTGTGGTTGTAGTCAAGAAAGCAGCAATGTAAAAATGGCCCTTTTTGCCCAATATATCTGCTCCCTCTGGAGCTTTGAGTCATATCTTCTGATTTAATAGCAGTGAAAACTTGTTTTTAGCACTGCAAAGCTTTCAGGGCTAAGGAGAGAAAGTTGGAGTCTATCCTGACTCCGCTACCAGCACCACAAAACAGCAACGCAGCAAATAATTTTCCCCAAGTGCTGTGAAAACATTAACAAATCAGCTCGCGCATCACCACGATGCAGGAGCGCAGCAGCTGAGTCCACCTGAATAGGAGAATTACATGCTGTGTGCCTAACAGCTGGGCTTATTGCTTGTAACGTCCACATGAATGAACTGCCCTTATGCTCTTTGCAAATTGATCACCGGGGGGGTAACCTTGTGAACAACCGTGACACCCGACTTTAAAAATGCAGTTTGGAAGCCACTGAGGAAAGATAAAACTAAAAACGAGTCCCAGTGAACGTGACAGATGAACCATTTTACCTGTGGGACTGGTGGAGGGCTCTTCCACGGCCTTCGAGCCCGCACTTTGGAAAGCGAAGCGAGCACATTAACTAGACCCCAATGAATTGCAGCAGCGAGGGTTGATGTTGCGCCAGCGCTGCTACGGTGCTCCCGATGGTGGACAGCCCAGGGACATCCCCCAGGCCACCTGAGGCACCAGCCTCAGAGAGCCTGGGGCAGAGTGACCGGCAGCTCCCAGGAGCAAACACTCCCCCTGCCCTGTTACTGCCAAAGCACCGGCAAAGCGCCTTGTGTCTCCTCCCCACCTGCGGGATCCCCGGCCCCTCTGCCGACTGCAGGGGAAAACCTCCGGCACAGAAGGACATCTCCCTCCAGCTAGCAGCTCCTGCCTCTTCTCCTACCACACACAGCGAGAGCCGTGGCACTGCTGTCACCACTGTCACCAATACCCACACCCGCTCACTTCTGTTTAAAGAAAGGACGAACTTTGGATGGGCACTCCTCCCGGCACCACCACGCTGGCACTGGCTGGGCGCAGCCTAGAGCATTGCGTCACTCCTTCTGCCCTTAAAATCAGCAAAGCAACATTTTACCCCAACCGAGTTTGGCACTTGCAGCGGAGCGGGAACCACAAGGCTCTGGATATCCGCACGCCTCCAGGCACAGGCACACGCACTGTTATCCAGGCACCACAGGGCAAGGGAATACACACGAAGCAGAGTCACACTGAGGCATGGACCACACCGATACACCACAGCAACAACACCCAAAGGTGGCCAATGCTGCCGCCAGCCCAGCAGAACAGCTCAGCCACAACCCAGGCAACCAAGAGCACACAGAGCCTATGGATTCACACTCGCTAAAGTTTTGGTAGCATTGGCTTATTTCCCTGGGCAGTGGCTGAACATGCACTAACAAAACACAACCACGTATCTTCCTTGGGGTATAGTCATTTCTAGATAGAGGAAAAGCAGGGCTCCTATCGGGAAAGAAGGGGGCAGCATAAGCAAATTAATCAAGTAACTTGGAACGGGCTGAAATGTTTGAGAGGAAAGAAGGTACCCAGTGAATAAAGAGCTTCCAGCACTGTGATGCAGGGCAGAGGTGCTGGAAAACAGAGAAGATTTTCTCAATTTTTGTCAAAATTTCAGAGCTGTCACACCAGCATATGACAGCACACATAAGGTTGTCATACAACCTCTCCAACATGCAACCTTTCCACAGCAAAACTGGCAAGCCTGCTTGCATGCTTGGAAATGCACTTTACTCTTTACACTGCTGTTCCTACAAGGAAAAAAAAGAACTTGTGCTGCTCTACCAAGACTTTTCCAAAGAAAACTGAGAGACAACTGTGCTGGAAAGGCGTATGTGCGATAGTATAAACCACAATGCACGCCGAGATGGAATCTTCTAAATATCCCATTTCACATGGCGTAATTCTAGGCAAACATTACCTGAGACTCCCTCTCCCATTCCCTTGCAGTTGTCATCTGTCCTCCAAGTAAGATCACCCCACCTCATGCCCCCCCTTCTTGCTTTTGCACACTGAAACAAATAGAAACATCACAAGATGTTGTCCCAGCTCCCAGACAAAATGGACATTGAGTAATTTACCTGTGACACTAGACACCCTGGAAACATCCTGTGCCTGGGTGGAACGGTTTCGACTCTGCTGCCTGCGCCTGCTCGTCGCTGATCTAGTCATCCGGACATGAACTTCRCTCACTTTGAAAAAGGCCACCATGAAAGGCTGTTTGTCATACGGGCCATCTCGGCCTATAAGGCCTGCTTCTCTAGGATTTACACTGAAACCTTCAAATAAAACAGAAAAACGACTGTTAGCAAAACTGGAAAGGATGGATTGCTCTTTTCAGCACTGCCACATCCCCATAAGCAGGATTTCCTCACTTCTTGCTCATGCTATTTTATCACTGAACATCCCCCTTCTGCCACCATGACCTACTGACATTTTTACAACTGCACTCCATCCATCCTTAAAAAGGCACCACCACAGTGCCTGGCCCTTTTTTATCCCTACAGCATCTCTACTCCATGGCATTAAAAAGGTGTAAGAGAGATATATAAAATGCAAAGCCCAGATGCGTTAGGAATTTGTTCTGCTGCCTGAGAAGCACCCAGAGCAGAGTTAGGGGACCTCTAGGATGCAGAGGACAAAGAGACAGCGTGCTTTTGTCAGGAGCGGGGATGGGTTCTCAGCACATCTGGGGAGGTGGAGGCTGGCATTAACATTTCTTCGGGAAGAATAGTGGTTCTCAGGTCTCGTTTGTCCCCACAAATGTACCAAAAAATGGGATGAAGTGATAGAACATGAACACAAGATTGGAGACTGGCTCTCACAGAGGGAGGATGCCATTTTCATCTTTTTCATCTTCCATTCACGTAGACCTTCTCCATCCCCACTGCTTATCCTCTGATACTCAATATCATACTCTTTCGCAGGCTCTTTTCTCCTTTTCCAGCCTCCCACCGCAGCCTCCCCTTTTCCACCTGTCAAAGTTTCTGTGGGCTGTGAAATGCTACTGTTTCAGCCAGCCTTCAGAGAGACCACCCCTGCCCTGCAACCACATCGCTTCTCCCACGCAGGGCTCCCATCTTTGCCTTGCTCAGATACAAGAAGTGACAGGAGCCGCAGCAGCCCTGAGGGTGGCTGCCAGCTCTCAGCCAAGCCGTAAGCCTGCACAGGGGGAGGCATACCCATATACCTTCCCTTTTTCTTCCTGTCACACCTAAACCTCACCCAAGCTGGGCTTCCAACTCCATGCCCCCTTCCATGACCAACCAAGAAACCAGGACCCTACCCCAACCCACCTCTGCTAGCTCAGCCTGGTACTGTTCAGAGATAACTGACCTCACTCGTGGGTTAAGTGTAGCTTATCTATAGTTGCTTCCCTATACAAACAGGACTAGGGACAGATGAGAAGTCAACAGCCTTCAACTCATGCCCTCAGATACTTCACTCAGGGTATTGGCTACAGCTGCCCATGAAGGTACAGTGCTCACGCTCCCCACACTACCACTGGTCTCTACTAGCACCACTTCCAAACAGCAACCAAAAGACTCGCAAGATGATTTATGTGAATTGGCTCATAACCTACCATCCTGGGTCACCACGCTCAGCTGGAGCCCCATGTTGTGCTGAGGGTTCATCACCCACATGTTACTGGTGGCAGTGACATCAAACTCCAGCCARCCTTCCTCGGAGGCCCACACTGCCCGGGTGTCCAGCAGAAACAGGTCAGAAGCTCTGCAGAGGAGAATAGTAATGACAAGATTGTGCTGTCTGGGATTTTCTCTGCTGGCTTTCCCTGTTACAGCACTGGGAGAAACAGAAATTGCAATTGTTAAAAGTGATATTAATAGCTAGAAAACCAACCCCCCAAACCTACTTGCTTGTATCCAGAGTTTTACTATGTGATGCACATGCTCTTGTACCTTAAATTCAGGATGACAAAAGTTTTTCACTGTTTTGCTTGAGGAAAGCAATTCTAGTTCTTAGATTTGGGTGTTACTCCACTGGCAAATGATTCTTAAGCCATGCTTCTTCCTGAAGAATGTAATTTYAGCCCTGGTTGGACAGTGGTGAAATTACCAGTATTTCCAGACATTCAGTGRTTTTTGTCAAAGAGTTTTTGTGGTTTCAGCCCACCTTCCCCACAACATGGATCTACCACAATTGACCAAAAAAAAAAGAAAAAAAAAAATCAAGTAACAGGCCAAGCATCAAATGGTCAAGGAAAATGAACTGCTATACAGCCTCTAAAGACATTTTGCTGAGGCATATCAACAGGGATTAGAGAGTCTTGTTCCAAGGCTGCCTGTGCTGGGTCTCCTTTACAGGTTTCAGCTTCAAATGCTCTCAAGTCTATGCCTTTTCTGCAGGCTCACATTCCCACTAAAACTCAGTTCAATGAAAATGACTGGAGAAGCACCCAGAAAAATCCCCTGCATACATTTTCTCACTGTATTATATTACTAATTTTCCTGTGTGGAAGAGCTATAATTCCTATCTTGGATCTGTGATCAACATTACAAAATGGATAACTGGCATTGATTCCACCTTTAGCACTCTCTCCCGCAGGAATATTTTTCTAACCATAACTTAATGGAAATGAGCAAACAGGGTACCTGTCCCTTCCACCCATCAAAGGTTAACTTAAAAATAAAAAAAATTTATATTTGAGTTACATTTTATTTTTGGCCAACTGCTATGTCATACTGCCCAGCACCTTGGTTTACATGAGATCACACATGGAAAAATACACACTTAAGTATATTAGGGCTTCTAGTGAGGCTATTTTTACAATGTGGAGGCTTTCCTCTGCCTTGCTGGTAGCCGCATGCTCTGTGGTTGACTCAGCAGCCTTTCCCACAGAAGTCTTTGCCACTGTGCTTCCAACAGGAAGAGTGCTTCAGGAACAACTCTGACCTTCACCTCCAACAGCAGCGAGGGGCTGGGGCTGGCCAGCTGCTCTGCGTTTTGGAAACCTTCGGGTTGAAAGATTGGACTTTCCAGGCACGGTATATAATTTGAAGCGCTGCCTAAAGGAGGTTGCAAACAGTACCTGCAGCTGAGACCCCTCTCCAGGTTAAGAGGAATGAACTGCCAGATCATTCCCATGCCTTAATAAGACTTACAGATTGATCCTCTGCAATGCTTGAAATGGGCTATATCTGAAAATGGGTTTTTGTAGCACCTGTCCTGCCCTTCCTCCCCAAACTTTGCTTTTTGATCTCCTGTCTCCCCTCCCCTCCTGTAAGTGCCATGTTTCCCCCTCCCGTCGCCTGCTGCAGAGAACCTCCTACTAGAGCCTCCAGATTACAATAGCTTCAGCGTTATTTCCACACAAACCAAAGAGGCCCAGCTGCAAAGCTGCTGGGAACCCTGTATGAGCTTTCATGAACATTTGACCACTTTGGATTAGTCAGGTCTACAATAACGTAAAAGGGAGGCTCAAAGCTGAATTCCCCTTGCCTTGCACTTTATGAAGACACTTGGGCATCAGAGAGCTGTAAAGCCAGAAAGGACCACAAGGCATCATCTAGTCTATCTCCTTGAACTCCAGGCAAGATCAGCTACATCCATGTTATTCCTGAGATGTTTGTCTGGCTTAGTCTTAAAGATTTCCAGTCTCAGGAACTACTCAGTCACTCCAGGAAATCAAATATGCTTCACTTCAAACATAATGAATTTGGGGTTTTTTGGTTTTTTTTCTGCTTTTCCCCAGAGTATCTAATCTGTAAATCTTGCTTCACTTAAAGCCCATTACTTTTTGTCGCGCTCAGTGTGAATATAAATAAGGATCCCTTCCCCTTTCCCTTTCCTTTTTTTTATTTAGCCTTTCACGTGCTTGAAGACTGGAAGAGGAAGAAATGACACAACCATCTCCCCTTCTTCAAGAAACACCAGGTCTTCAATCTTTCCTTGTGGGTCATATTTTCCAGACTTTGGCTATTCTCATCACCCTCTATAGACCCAAATCCAGCCAAGATCTCACTGATGCTGAATACAGTGGAAGGATAATTTTCATATGTTTAACAGACTGTGCCTCTGCTTATACATCTCAGAATAGTATTTTGGCTTTTTCCTAAAACCCACACTGTTAACTCACGTCCATCTTGTGATTCACTACAAACCTTAGATCCATGCTCCTCAACTGTAAAGTACCCACTCATTTCCTTTGGTGACTTGCCATGCTTAAATGTAATACCTTGCACTTCTTACTACCAAATCATACTTTTTTTCCCCCCAATTGAACCTCCATCGAGATTATTTAAAACACAGACTTGTGTTCCAGCGGACCTTTCCCATCTTGGCGTCCTCCATAAATGTAAAAACTACCTGACCAAGGTAAAATACTACCAAACGAGAATCCTGCCTTTCACACTCACTTCGCACAGGTTTAAATTCTTTTATAAAACACAGAATAATGGACAACTGGCTTTTCCAATCCAGTTAACTCTTTGCAAAAAGGTTCATACTGTACTGTTTTTTAATCAGCTCCTCTGTTCAGCTGGCTCTTCCGTTTTATGGGTATATAAAGCTAACTGTTAAAGTTTCACTCCACAGATACTACTGTATAGGTCACAGCAGTAGTGCTAGCAGATAACACATCCTAATATTTTCTGCTTAAGTCTCTGCTTTCAGTTAATATTCGATAAAGTTACAATAACTGCTTAAATTGAACCTCTCCAGGTTGTACATCACTGCACATAATTTCTGACTGGTTATGTTTTCGGCATGAAAGTTTCAAACAATAGTCAACCACATATTTCCAAAGACAAAAATAGGAAAAAAAATAGAACTTTGCTCACATAAAAAAGAATGCCATCTATTCAACAAGATTCTTTAACCCCACTCCATCTTTTTCCCCTTCAGAATGGAGTTGTATGTCTTCCCCTCCTTTAAGAAAATCACCTCAAATTTGGCCAACCAATAAGTTCTTGAAAATTGCTGCCCATACAAGCTCAACAAAGACTCAGAGCTTAGCAGCTAAATTCTCTGGATGTTTCATCTGCAGAGAACATGCTTCCTCCTCCTTTCCCCCTTGGCAAACCAAATACCCTGCACCACCTGAGGGGAGTCTGCTCTGCCCTACAGCTGCATGGCAGAAAAGAAATGTCCTTCCTATTCCTGACAAAAAGCCACGCCACATCTGGTCCTGGCACGGAGACCAGGAGATCTCCCATGCTGGACCTGAGGCAGAAGGGAAAGAAAATCTAATTAGAATGGGAAGGGTGCTGAACCTGGTGCGATAGTGGGGGACACAGACACACAAGGACTAAATAGAGAGGCCTCAGATAAAGGTGAGAGAAGGTGAGAGGCCTATGGAGAAAAGGGAGTAGAGGAGGCTCTGTGATCACCACGTACTCTGTGAATCAAGCTCATTGRTCCTGACTCAGCATTCCTCTGCTTCTAAAAGTATTTGTGAAACAACTGGCATCTTCCTGTGGGGACAGTTCACAGAGGATAACAACCTGCTATTGCTGCCATTTGCGGTGATACTGCTGCCAAGAAACAAGTGGCAGAGGTCTGTGGTGTGAATCCCACAGTTCCAGTCCGCCCATAATGTTCATGGGGAATCRCAGCCTCCTGGTTGAATTTGCTTTTCTTTTTTTCCAGTTATGCTTTCTAAAGACCAYGGAAATCACATTTATTCCATTTCTCTCCCACTAAGAATGCAAAAGAAAGACAGGAAGAGTAAGAGCTAAAGTTGCTGTTTAGCCTTATATTACTGCCACTCCTGATGCTGGTCTGTAGGGCAATTGAGTTGGGGACCATTTATGTCCTCTGTGTTTGCACAGTCTTTGCTTGGCAGGTCCATATTCTGCAGCCTTACCTATTGCAAAGGTTGGATGATCAAATGAACAGGGGACTCCTGCAAGCCAGTGGACAGTGCTGGATAACAGCCTTGGAGAGGTGGATTTCACATGGTTCCCCTCTGGTGTTCGGGAACTTCCCGCAGAGCAAACTTATGGTGTGGGCTGAAAAGTGCATTTGCCACTTTCTGAGTGTCCAAACTGAAACGCCTGGCCCAGGTTTGCAGAAGCACCCACAACTGCAACCAAGGTCAACAGAGGTCTATTCTGAGTAAAATATGTTATAGAGTGCCATACACTGGGGAGGGGGGAAGTTCATCAGAAAATTCCAACTGAAACTGGAGACAGTTTACTCTCACCTTACTATGTATCAGCTTCTCATTTGCTCAGCCAGAATAGTGCCACCACCTTCCCCTTACAGCCATGTCAAGAAAAGAAATGGTTTGGGAAGCAGTCAAATAATCAGACTGAAGAGTGCTATACAGAAGCAGATGAAATCCCATATTCAAAGCCGAATCTGGAGTGGACAAGAAGGTGAGAAATGGATCATATACAGAGCAAGTCATATGAAACAAAGTATTGAATTTCTATTCATTAAGTGATCACATCAATCCTGTGCAGTGAGACAGGCAGTGGTCTTCCAGGATGAAGTATGCATCCATGTATATGGACAAATTAATTGAAAAATATCTCAAAACTTTGGCATATGAGAATAGGAGAGATGAGATGGGGACCTGAGGGAAACAGGAAGGGAACATGAAGAATGACAAAAACTGGGAAAAGAAAACTGGAAGAAATGTATGAGCCAACACCTATAACCAAGAAGAAAAGAGTATCTGCCCTTAGCATAGACTGAGGGAAAGAAGAGTCAGACCACAGGTTTTGTGCACAACCAACTCCACATTTCAAGGATATCACAGGACCTCTGGCATCTGCACAACAGTATGGAGGACTTTCAAATTCAGTGTACAGAAGAGACATTTCATCACCAAAACAGACAGTTCCTTAGCATCATCTCTGTCTAAACCTGCCTCCAGTTTCTTATACGTCTCTTGTCATATCTCATTGTCACTGTGATATCTGACACTCATCTTTATTTTCAGCGTGCTTAACAATCTGGATGAGTTTAATTACTGATTTGCATAATAAGGGTGCTGCAGGCATAATATGTATTAAGCTTATATTATTAAAGGGAAGCAAGTGAATGGGAGAAACTGAGGCAATGATCTGAAACAACTTTCCTGAGACAACACAGGAGACGGGAATGGGAAGATGCAAGTTAGGGATTCCTGACTCAAAACAGGAGCTTTTTGTTCTGGATCAGAGTCATGAAGCTGAAGGCCGAAGAAATAGATGGAAGCGTTTCCAAAGCCTTCAGAAGACTTTGGAGCAGGACCGATGAGCTAAGGTCAAGAGAGCAAGCACAAGTGGCTGAAATAAACAGAAAGAAGTACACAGTTTACAGGAGAAATACGACCCGTGGGATTCAGAAGGCAGGATTTAGCTCCAGTGCCCTCAGTGAGTGAGTTGATTTGTCAGATATAAATATCATATACAGCTACTATTCTTAACACCGGCATCCTAACCATGTACTCAGGGCATTTATAGGAGAAACAGTTTGCATCTAATTTCAGTGCTTTTTTCTCCTGTAACATAAATATTTTGTTAACTGAAACCTCTGTGTAAACCTTTCAACAAAATGTCTCTGGGTGTTAATTCACTTTAATTGAACACTAATTAGATTAGAATTTAGTCAAATTAGTAACCAGGTCAAGTGGTTAATCTTAGCTACTACACTTAGTGAAATGTTCAGATTAAAATAATTTCTCTGTTCTGGATACACATTACAACATGGAACTTTGCTACAGGAAAAACACCAAAGCTATAAAAAGCTAAATTTAAAGACATATATGTTGAACTAGGTTTTTTACTTTCCCACCCTCCTTGACTTTTTGCCCCAACTGGACAGAAGTTTTACCAAGGAGGCAGTGAGAATAAACAGAACTATCACCTTCAAAATGACCAAGTTAAAGGTCTCTTACTTTAATTACAGATCTCACAACAACATTTTTTGGCACAGCTTCAAAGCTCACAATTACCCAGGTGTTTAAAGGATTGTTACGCATCAACAGCCATTTACCAAAGCATTAATTACAGTAAGTCTCTAAAACTTTCCTCAGCTGAACCTTTTTGTTTACTTTTCTTCAAAGACAAGTTGACATAATAGTCTAGACTGCCTAACAGCACTTTTTGAAAAGGGAATTTTGAACAGAAGTGTATGGGATTTACATTTTTAATTAACATACTTTCAAAATACTCTTCTCCTCTGTGTACCTCAGGATCCAAGTCTTTAGTTTGTACTGATGTCAACCTTCTGTAAAAAATATTCTGCATATAATAAACTATTGAGACTATTTGCTCTTATCAACTAATAACAGAGTAAAACCTGCACCCACAACAGATACAGTCTTACAGAGTTGAATAGAGCTACACACAGAAAAAATTTTGAAACCATAGCTTTTCAAAACTGTAGATCCTCCACCTTTCAGTAGAAGTTAGAAGTTGCTTTCAGATAAAAAAAGAAGAAGTTTTTTATTTATAGAACACCCTGTCTGTGGAGTTTACACAACACAAGGTACTGCCAACAGGTACAATACAAAATCTTAACAACCTGGTATGGCTAAATTACCACTATTGCAAAGATTAAAAGGCACCACAGGAGATCTAATTAATTAGCACTCATCCTCACAAAGAGCCTCAGGCAAGGGAATGTCAGCACCTGGAATGAACTTCCATGGAAAGCAAAGGGAGACTATCATTTTACGGAAGGAAGTAAGACTGAGTTTAACTGTGACTGTCTAATCTTGAAGAAGCTATACTACCCCTGGGCCTGGGGAAGAAAAGAGATGTGCAAGCCCTACAAGACTCCCTTAGAAGCTATGAAGGAAACGTTAAGAGCTGTCAACCTGCAAATGAAGTTACTTTCCAGATGTAACAGGAGACCAGCAGTTGGGCACGAATGGGCGAGGCTGATGGCCAGAGGAGGATGAAGCACAGAACGGAGATGTGGGACGCTCTGCAGGGGCTTGGCGGTTTGGCGCGGTGGGGGGAACAGCCAAGCTGCAAAACCAGCAGCAACCCCCAGCAAAGCCAACAGTGGTATTTGAGTGCAAAGGTCTCCCCCCACATTGAGTTCAAAGTCTTGAGCTTCACAGCTCTGAGGAATGAACATTTTACCAACGGGAACTGTGGTAAAAAAGAAATTCTCCCAAGGCCCAGAGACAGGACATGTATTTCTCATTTCCTTGGCTAGGATTTAATCACCTGAGGGGTATTCTGGCTGTAATGCACTATAACTCAGAATTTAAATGCAGTTTGAGCCATGAAGATGGGAGAGAGGGTAAGGGGATAGTGTTTATCTTTGTCCTTTAAGAAAAGAAATATGGCGTTTACATGGTATTCTTTGGTTTTGGAAGGAAGGACTAACCAGTCGCAAACTAGTAAGCTTCATCCAGAAAAACTTTGACTTTCAAACCGCTAAAAAAAACAACCACCCTAAAACACAACAAATCACATATGCACAGTGGGAGTTGAACTGAAAGGCTGACAGACACTTGTCTATAGCATCATGGAAACAGCTCTATAATATACAAATATATGCACACTATATACAAATCTGACCTTAACTTGAAACAGATTGATGCTAGCTTTGTCATTTGTATTACACAACCCATTCCAAAATCCAGTTGAGGACAGTTATTTATTTTGTAGTCTATAAACACTGCCGGCAAATCAATTTGCCCTTTAGATTAGAAGCTCAGATSCTATTTGTATAAATATCCTGCTTCAAAGAGGAAGACTTTATTACCACTGTAACTGGCAGCTAAAAAACAATGACAGCTTTAACCGTTAAAGAACTATGTTCAGCAGAGGAACACATTTACTAGATGGTCAGACCGGAGGGCACACCTATGCCAGTATATGTCTTACCATAAAGGAGGATTCTTTTGGCACATCAAGTTCTCATATTTCATTCTGGGTGCAAATGAAACTGTTTAATAAACTTTGACCATTAAGGTACCGTATCTTCCTTTGATCATTAGCACAGGCCACTGCTTCAGGTTTTTTATAGATCAGTTGTTTGGACAGTGTGGGAGTGTTCTGAGGTCTGTATTAACAGGATATTTAGACTTGAAAATATACTAATGATCCAAACCAAGGACTGACATCTTTGATCAACCACGAACTGCCTGCCCTCCCTAGTCCTGACCTGACACCTCTCCGGGTGAGAGCAAGGAAGTTTCAAGGAAGAAAAAGAAATTAATGATCTGCTTCCAGAGATAAACTCATTTCTTTCCTTCACTTCTAAAAGTCTCACTTACATGGTAAACCTCTCCCAAAGAGCATCAGAAATCACAGAGCACTTTGCCAGTCTTCCACGAAATCAGCGCTGTACCTTTGAGACCAGCCAGACAGGTTTTTGCCCAGGCCTCAGCTCTGCCTCAGCATCACAAAAAGCAGGAGAGGACAGGCTGGAGCGTCACCAGCTGTGCTGCCTGCCAAGACAACACAGCCTCCTCAAGTACACAGAAGGGGGGACCAGCACTTGAAAGCTAACACAGGGTGTGTCCCTAAACTGCTGCTTTGGCAAAACTCTCCCACTTTCTACACCTGCAATAAATAAACAAATAAATAAATAACCCGGCCCAGACCTCATACAGTGCAGTTTCTTAAACTCTGGAGGGTGAGAAGCTGAAAGCAAGCAGCACCAGATGGATGTATCACCACGTTGCCCCTCCTAACCTCGGACTAGCCCACCACCTGTTTCAAAGCCTGAAGCCGTGCCACGCAGAGTGAAGCAAATGTGACCTCGGTTCTGTTTTACAAGTCTCTTCTCCACACAGTCAGAAATCTGTGCAACACACAGTTGGCCATAAGCTTCACCTATCATAAAAGCTTCATTAATCTCTTTGCAGCCTTCCACTGACAACTCCAGCGGTTTCAGTTATGACATAACGTGGTCCTTACCCCTGGTCTGGTTTTAAAACAAAAGCTTAGTTTCTAGGCACTATTTTTTTTACCTTATGAAAGGGTGGAAGGAATGAGGAGATGAAAATATTACTGACACGAGTGAGTCAGTATTAAAAATGTTTTCTTTTTTAAGAGAGAATGTACTTAGACCACACTGTCCTGAATGCATGCTTCATTGCCTTCAGACTCCACGAGTATCATTTTCATATTTCTGATTGCTTTAGGCAGGAACAGCGTCAACTAACTCTCTGAAGGTTTCTTCGTGCTATTTTAATAAGCATTGATCTCCGATCATTCTCATCCTTTCTGCATAGAGCCCTGTCTAGGAGACAGTTCTGTACGGGCCTATGCAATCTTCGTCTTTAGCCTTGCCTATGAGGGCAAAAACAGGTTTGATAAATTCAGTAACAGGCAGCCATGGTAGAAATTTTAGGCTCGGGTTTGGTTTTGGTTTTAGCCATCATGCTGTGCCCTGGGGAATTGTTAGAACTGCCCTGTGACTCTATTAAACAGTGCTCAAAACTGGATTGGAGTCTCACAGTTGGGTGTTACTGGTGTCATTTTCTGCTCAAGTAACACCAAATTAAGCCACTTCATTGCACTTAATCAGAACCAATGGATACTTCCACGCTGTGAGCTTTGGTGAAGCTTTGTATTTACTGAATCTTTCTCTGTACTTATTTATTGCCTCCTTGCCCCAGAATCATTTAGGCAGGTTTCTCCTCTGTATTTTTTTTCCCTCAAAGGCACACACTGCCTTTCACTTGTGGAGTGCTGGTTTAAATCCAGACTTGACAGTCATCCTATTAAGAATTATTTGCACCTGAAAGTATTTCATGAGCTACCAAAATGACTTAGGAGGTTTACTGTAGAGACTAGATAATTGTCTCAAGACAACTGTTAACCTCATAAAAGCCAAGCTCAGCTTGGTGTCTGAGCTTTCTCTCGAGACTGCCAGTGTTGACTGAACAGATATCTTATATGGGCTTCAGAGATGAATTTTCCAGACCAAAAGAAATATTTGAAAACAGAATAAGACGAAAAAGGGTGCTACTTCAATTCCATATGTTTCACCTGCCAGGTCACTAATGAGAATTCAGAACCTGTATGGACTTTTCCTTATGTAATACAATGTCATCAAATGCCAGGAAATATCAGGCTGTTACTCAAACCATTAGTCTAAAGGAAGTATGACACAATACTTTTTTTTTTTTTTTTTTTTTTTTTTTAGGTCAAAGACAGCTGTTATTTTCTGGCTTTTAAGATGTCTGCTAGAACACAACAGAAGCCTCAGAAATATTTAGCAAGCTTCTTTCAAAAAAATACTGCTTTTTGTGCTTGTTCCTTCTGGAGTTCCCAACAGGAAAAGAAAACATTATATTCAAAATTAATTCATTGAGACAAAAGAAAAATTATAACTTTACTTAGAACTTCTTTTTTCTAGTAAAAGCAAACAAGTGAATTGATGATCAAAAAATAAAGTCACTCAAAGAATATGGCATCCCAGAAGACTCTGAGACAAAAGACAGTTTTTTCCTCCATGCAGAGGTGTTAGTGAACAGCTAAACACAACTTTTTAGTATGTGTTTTCAAGAATGTTCAAAGCCCCAAAGTCCAGCCACGTCACCAACCTGGCTGCACATTTGAATCAACAACAGTCTATAGCGTCAGAACTTAAATTGAAGGTAACATTGAAGAGTAATAAGCAGCTTCTAATATCTCATTATAACTGTCTTTTTATACTTGTATGTTTTTAATATAGTGCTGACAATTAATATAGATATACTCTTATATACAGAGATATATACTTATATACAGATATAGATACAGAGATACAACCACACATATTTTCATGTGTATTTTTATATGTCTAAAACAGTCCTTTAAGCTAAAAGGAAAAAGGGCAAAAGGGGGCATGTTCTTTTTACAGCTTCAAGACTTTACGAGCCACATTTTGCCCACATCTGTATAGATGAGAATCCTTGTCACAAGTCCCACAACCTCATCCAAAGTGCAAGCTTCTTTAGCCGAACGTCTCCTTCCTTCCCACTAGCAAATAAATAAATAAATGAAGAAAAAAAAAACAAAAAAGGAACCTTGGGGCTGACTAGATGAGTCAGAGATTAGTAATGACTGACAGACACTCATACCTGGGTCACCAGTCCAAGGCTGGCCCATGTCACTAGGGACTGTGTGTTCCTGGCAATTTGGCCTAGAAGAAACTGCTTTATGATCCTCAGCAGAAATGGTGGGATGCCCTCTGGCACACACAGTCGGCAGTGAAAGAAGGGAACCGGGAGACCCGAACTACTCACCAGCTCTGAAGAGTGCCCTTGCCATTCCCATCCCAGATGCCACCTCTGCTCTGCATATACAGAGCTGTCAATCACATATAAACGCTAAAGTACACAGTGCCTAAGGACGCATATCCCAGCTTTGCAATGCCATCTATTTTTGGCATGTTTCTGTGTTTGAAATAAAGATACAGGTGCCAATGTCATTGCTGTATACAGAACTAACAGCCATTTCTGGATCAAAGATTTTGCAAACTTGTTAGGAATGGGGAATCTTAGTTGCTCTATCCTGTCCCTAATTCTCTTTCTTGCAATGCACTATTTGCTTGCCCAGTTTACTCTAAAAGAATGTTACATACACATAAAAGTTGACAATTCTCCTTAGAAGAGACAACTTGAAACCTGACGTAACTCTACGCCCTGCTTTGGCGATTATCACAGAGCACTGTATTTATTGCTTTGAGCAACACTTTGCCAAGATTTTCCTTCAGCTCTGGTGACGGGATCTGCATTTGTGAAATGTAAAATAGACCAATGCTCACAAATGTTTTAGTCTATGTGGCCAGAAATGAACAATACAGCTAACATCTATGAAATGTGTGACCATGGGATTTCTATCAGCTCTGAAGAAAATGCACATTGACATAACATCCTACCTAGCAAGCACACCCCCTAGAAGACACTCCACCAACTCACAACTCAAAGTGCTAAGGGAACATTGTCCTCTTATAACATAATTCTCCRCTGACACCCCTATTTCCAGTATTTCTCTCCATTTCCATGAAGGCCACCCTCTCCACAGGACAACTATCAGCTGTTTGAAGTTTGAATTACTCACAACAGTAATTCATCAAAGGCAGATCCCCCAAAACAGTATCAATGGGAAGGCTGGAGAAAGAAGCACCAGAAAGAAAGCACCAGGCAAACCTTCACAGAGGAAAGAACTTGTCGCTTTTTTAAAACTGATGTTTCTTATTTCTTTTTCTCTGCCTCCAGCAGGTGCAACAGTTACAGTGTCGACATGTTTCATCAAAAGTAATGAAACACTTCTGTACCTCAGCATTATTTTGACTATTAATTGACTATATATTAATTGACCACATATTTCCATCATTTTGCCTTGCATGATTCCCCCGTCACAAAGGTTATCCCTTTTAAATGAGCCAATCAGTTTACACTTGTTCAGATTTGTATGCCAAAGTTTCTATTGCAGCCTCTCTCTCTTTTGCCTATCTCATTGCCACTGAAAGCCCAGGAGTATTTTGTATATAAGGTCAGCGTGCTGCTATCAAATGTCATTCAATGTCCAACTGCAGCAAAATCCAGGCTTCTCCCCATATGACAGTAAGGCATGTCTAGTTTTATTTGTTTACAGGCATCAAAGTTGATCAAAACCTCATGCAGACAGTATCTGATCCAAAGCCCACCAAAATTTTAGCAGAAATACTTCAATGCATTTTACATCAGTCTGTCTTTGGCAGCATTTTTCAGTGCATCTTATTGATGCTCCCAAAACCAGATTTAAACAGCAGTTTAACCTGTCAGAGGACACTACAATCAACAGCTCATTGGATTTCCACAGTGAGGAAATGGAGGTGGATAACCTGGATAAGTTTCCTAGTAAAGCAAAATCTGACATTCCTATCTAAAGTATCTCCATTTCTCTTTATATAAAATGGTAAAATAGCACAAGAATCACAGTTCTCAGTTTTCTTAGTCTAGTAAAAGTTTGGTAAAGTTGGTATGTTTTGAATTTATAAAGATACAAGTTGAAAGTAGATCAAGCCTGCATGAATTACCAGTATTTTTCAAACAGGTTATGTTTTTCATGCTTGTACTATTAAGGTGAAAGGGGATATGCATAATTCAGTATGCATGAGCAATACTAGCATATAATATCTTTGCTTTTAAATTCTATTGCCTCACGTCAGAGTTTTGGTTTATTTACAGACAACGAAAGCGTTGCACCCGAGTGAAACCCTGAGCTAATATATTGCAGAGTTTCTTTGCTGAGGTCCATTTTGCACTCTACCATGTCCCTTTCCCAGAAGGGAAGGGCTGCGCAGTAACACACCCTGTCAATTTGAACAAAAAAGTGGTAGCTATTTAGCAGACCTCCCAGCTGCCGACCCCCATCATGAATCCACATCCTCGCCCTTCCCTGGGACAGCAGAAAGTGAAGCAGAAGGACCACCACTTGCCGACCTGTTCTGATGTTCCTGTAGCACTTGATAGATGCTGATAAGGAAGGTTTGGTTTTTAAAGCTCCCCATGACACAGTCCTTGTAGATCCGAAACTCAGCAGCCGTGACAGCCTCGCCCTCAGGAATCTGAGACAAATTAAATTTGAACTCCTTGTGGTGCCGCTGGTGAGGCATGAACTCCTTGTCATATTCAACTGCAGATGGGGAAAAAAAAAAAGAAGAAAAAAAAAAAAGGAACCATGACTAAAATTTAACAACAAAAGTTTTCCACATGCTGCCACCTGTTTCTTGAAGAAAATAAAAATCATATTTATTCTCCAAAGATGGTCTTGACAAGTGCTGTGAAAGCTTGTGCAACAACAGCCTTTCTAATGCAGGCCTTTCAAATACAATTTAGAAAAGATAAGGTTCATCTTCTCTAGCTAATACTTTTGAGATCTTCATATTTCTTAAAGAAAAGTCATCTTTGACAGGCAAAATATGACCATTTTGATCCTGTTTAAAACATCTTGTAACTCTGAACCTGTGACCTCCCTAAGCATTTTCCACCTGTGGATCTCCAAGTTCTTTATGGCATTTCATGAAGCCTTGCACCCCTCATCTAACAGAAGAGATGAGGAGCTCCAGTTTGCATTAGGACATCAAGGCATGGACAGAATAAATTGTTAGTGCAAGGTGAGTCAATTCACAGAATGTCCTAAAAGCTGCCGCCTCTTGGCTCTCGGGTTTGGGCTTTAGCTGTTATATGCTGGCTTGTTACCCAAATAAAATTGACATGACATTTATTTCAAGGGTTAAAGTTAAAACCCAAATACAGGGTTCCCCTTCCTTTTGCTGAAGCTTATTTGAGAATGAGAGAGCAAAGAGGCAGTGACCTCTTTTGCTTTCTTCAGTTATCCTCCCTGACCTTCTCCCTCTTCAGGTAAGTTAAAGGGTGTGGACTGCAAGAAAGACACAATCCAGAACCACTTCTTCTGCAAGTATCTGCCTTAGGATTTGTATTTTCTCTGTATGAGGTTTCCCTCACAAACTCTGCTTCTTGCCCCATTCCTCTTGTATTATTTGATGACATCTTGTATTAGTCTGAATTTATTATTCATTATTTATTCTGATTTTCTACTAGAAATTGCTTAAGACCACAATAGATTCTATAAACACACATAATTACATCTTCAGAGCCCTGAAAAAGAAAACCTAAAAACAAAAAATTGTTCCCACCAGTGCAACTGAAGCAGTATATTTCAATAATGAATAAGTAGCCATTATATTATGGTTAGGGACATGACAAAATTCAGAGGTGGAGGTGAGGGAAGGACAGACTCCTTCTCATGTTAGACTTTGTGCTCACTTTCTGTTGCTTTTTATTTTCTCCTCCTTTTTAATACATCAAACTGCAAAAGTATCCACGAGATTAGACTCACAACAACCTACGAGGTAAGTAGCCGTCCCCGTTTCACAGATGGGATACTGAGTCACAGGGAGACTGATTTGTCTGAGGACAGGCACAGGAGGCTTGGGGCAGAGCCAGGAACTCTGCCAACTTGCCTGAATTTCACTGCCTTACTCACAGGTTACCTCCCCTGGAGAGGAGACACGTCCCCTGGCAGTTCAAAACACAGCCCACGGAGATGTACCCTTCTACCTTTCCCGTCTGCCTATTCATCACTATCCTCCCGTTCCAGTTTCCTCCATGCCCTCTCCCTTTTCCCTGGCAGCTGGGAGCACTTCTTTCATTTGAGCTGCCTCATCTGGCTGTGACTGTGTCCTGGCGTCCTGCACGACACTTAGTCACATCCTTCTCTTTGAAGCTTGCCTGGAAATCTTTTCACCTCTGCATGACTCTCATGGAGCATTTTGCAGTACATGGCACTAAAAAGATGCTGCATTTGAAACTGCTATGGGGTGCACAGGCAAGCTTGCAAACTGCTGTCAAAGTGAGAAGATGCTGCCAGTTTGGGCACTCTTTCATTGTATTTGCCTGAGCAGTTTAGAAGTCAAATTACTGGCAAATGTGGGTGACTGGATCCTGTGACCTCCAGAAAGGGGGCTGTGCCACCCACCATCTCCTTCACAGATTGCACCGCATTAAATGATGGTATCATGCAATTTAATATCACCTAGGAACTACTTTGTTTTGAATCGGTGCTGGCCATCTCTCATCAGTGACTTGCRCTTCCCGTTAAAGTATCTGCCTCTGGTTTTAATTGGGAATGACTCTGAAAATATTGAACTAGTTGGTCTGACTTGTGTGGACACACTCTTGAGAAAGGGACTGAGCTGTCTGGTTATTCCATAACCTGACGCAAGCGCAGCAGGACGTGCTTCTCAAAACAGACTGGCCACATATTTTCAGAAACTTGCAGGAGTCCAACCAATAAGAAGCCGTGCTTGACTGTTTCTAGCAGAACGATGTGCCCAGAATGGCCTTTTTACTTGCTGCTACAAGATGAGAGGATGTAATTAATGGTGAGGGAATGTCTAAATCAGCTATTTTGGAGAGACAGAAGTATGAAGCAATAATTCTTGATTTAGAACTTGCAAAGTCCTTGTTTATGGGTGCAACATCCAGTCAAAACTGAAGTCCACCTCCTGCTTGGTGGACCAGATGAGCCACCCTGTGGGCGAGATGCACCACCACGGCCGAAGAGAGCGCGTGGGATCTTCTCCCCAGGGCTTGCCACAGAAGATGACAGCAGGCTGTGCACAAGCAACTGCAGGCAGCAACCCGATCAAGCACAACAAAAAGGAGGACTAAGAAGAACAAATGGAAGGACATGACCAGAACAAGCAACAGACCCTGGAAAAGGCAATAAGGAACAAGGATCACAACAGGAAACCTGGCAGGGTGCAGGAAAACTAAAATTACACTGGAGAGAAATACTATGGGGAATATTCTACGCTTCCTGCCAGTCACAGCCCCACACCAAGATGTGACTCGGCCTCCCAGAGCACGTGAGGGAGATCGAAGAGCCGTCCTGCCTGACCTGCAAAAGGGACACGCAACACAGCGCAAGAGGCTCAAAATGAGCAAAAAAGTCACTTTTTGCTGTTACTTTCAGACCTCAGGTCAGAAGGGTGCCCTGACCTCTTCTCGTGTCCAATACAAAATGTGAGCTTATAAGTGATACAGCCAAATTCTGGTCCTTTAAATAAGTATTCTCCCCTATCCCTCTCCAAAAAAATCCCACCACCGAAGCACTCACCACAGAGCATTAAAAGTAGATTCAGGTACAACATTTGACTCCGAGTACCCTTTCACAGTTTATGGCTTTTACAGTATGTTCACAATAATATTTTCCTGTTTTTAAAAACTTTCTTCCTTTATCCTTGTCCTTGTCTGAAAGCCCCACACAGTCATAGAAGCTGACTAAACTGAATACAGGGGAAATGTTCAAAGTGATTTTGTTATCAGGATCAGCAGAACAAACAAGCTGAAAGACACAAGCAAGGAAACCTTTTTTAATCTTTCAGATTAAGTAATTTAGCTTTTTCTGTTATAGAAGAAAGGCGCATTCAGAAAAAAATACTGTTAAGTTGAGGGTGTCCTTCTCAGCTACATTCAAAAGCGTCCCTACAACATCACGGATGGAAAAAAGCCCACATTAAGCTTGTATGAAGCAAGTATAAAAGTTTAACAAGTTGGAAAGTTTTTCTGGCTATGTATCTTCCTATGATACAGTGGAGGGTGGGTTTTTTTTTCCTTCGTGGGAGTGGTGAGATATTTAAGTTCTATATACTCATTGTCACCCCATCAAGTTAATAATCAACTGTTTTCATTCAGCAAGACAGCTTAAAAATATAAAATGCCAGCAGTTCTTCTCTGGGGGCTTTTTACCCCCTGGAAACAGTTCATTTTTAACAAAGAAGTCAAGTTTTAGAACAGTAAAATTTGGAAAGGCGAGATCCGAGCTGCTGGTTCCCAGGATTACCCAGTTTGTATTGCTATCACATTACATCGCATCAGATGACCTATTATTCAAAATGCAGACAGTGCATGCCAAAAATGCAAGGCAACAGCAAAAAGGAGAAATCATTTCTCAAGCTGCTTTCCAATTTTTCTTTCCCCCGTGTGAATTCGTTCAGGTTGGTCTGATCAGTGACATGTTAAATCCAAAACTAATTTCTTCCTGGAGATCGACGCACACAGGCCCCAACTTTGCAAACCCATTGCAGAGAAAATAAGGCATGTGAGCAGCTGCAGCAGGTTGAAAGTGAGCAGCCTCTGAGTGCCACTGGCCTTCCTTAACCTCTCCCTAACGTTTGCCGGGCATCAGGGACAAGCCAGGCAGAAACAGGTGTTGTAGCATCATGACACCAACTACTGCTTTATAAAATGCATCCTCAGGGTCTAATTATATTATTCTGAATATTAGTACTTGCTTGCCAGAGTAGCTCCTTAGAGACAATACCAATGCAAGCACGCCTGTACCGAGGCAAGTCGGGAAGGGAGAAATCGCCAGACAGAGGTTTTAGCCCATCACTGCACACTGAGCATGCGTCCCTCGAGCCAAAGGCCACAGGACTGGCCATGCCGCTGTGCTGCTCTGTCCCGGCCCGGCTCAGGCTACCATTGCTCCTTTGCATTACAGGCAAAGCAGGGTCTGAGCTGTGGACTCTGGGAGCACTCACCTCCAGGTTTTTCATTACAGCTCATTTCCGAGCGGCAGAACCGGTTGAGCACACACAAACAGTTAACAGAGAAGCCTGCCAGTAGCTCTTTACATTCCTCTCAACAAATATTTTTAAATACTATACAAACACAACACTATTGTTGAGAAGTTAAAAAGGCAAGAATGTCAAAATTAGGCTTACTGTGGTTTTGAATTTTGTGTATTCTAATTCTAAACCAGTGTTGCAATAGCCAATTTCAGCACAAAATGTCCTTGGTTTAAAAATAACATACTGCTCACAATACTTTTTACTTTAAAAGCACTGCATAAAAAAATTAAGAAATTAACACAATACATCTATTTTGGTAACTATACCATTACACTTCCATTTGCATGTGTCACACACACCTTAGACTAAAGAAAACTAACTCTAATGATGGTCATTGAAACAAATTCCTTGTGCTTCAGCATTACTTTGAATCTCAGGTAACTCCTATGCAGAAGTAACAGGACAACAGTCTTTCTGGAGTAAACGCAATCTGCATGCAGAACAACAGCACTAAGTGTCCTGATATTTGGTGCTTTTCCTCAAGTTCTCAGAGCTTGAGAAAAGTGTCAGCTCCAGTCTTCAGGTAAAAATGTGAGAAGTGCCTTGTCAGGTGTCAGGGTAAAAATCTCAGTAGTGCCTTTAAGAAAGTCTTGAGCTCATTCCCTTGGAGCTAAAGTCAAAAAACATTAAACATTTACTCAAAACCTAGATCTCCAAAAGCAAACAAAAAACTTTTATTATCTATATAAATAATTATGATTTCTATGGCAACCTCATTCCTTGGAGGGGGCAGGGTGGGAAGGAGAAGGATTGGGGGTGCAAATGAGTGAGATGCAACTATTTGGGATGGGACATTCTGCATCTGTCCTGTCCCAGCAAGTCCAAAACTTAAGATTCTTTTTGTACCCCAAGAGCTTCAAGAACAACTTAGTTCTGTTGGACAGTCACTACCACACTCCAGTAAAAGTTACCAGTGTTCATCATCTGCTTATGCAGAGTGAGTTTTGCCCATGTATTCATGAATTTAGTTTGATTACAAATGATGTTTGATTAAAACATTCCTAAACATTTCTTCTCAGCCTCCTTGATCCCCTCCCCAGTAAAATGACAAAGTCCCCGAAAACTCGACTCACGAACAGGAGATTTGTGAGCATACCTACATAACAAACTGCCGCGTAATTTCTCCATTTTACATTACCAGTTTCTGCTTTAAGTCAATAGTATTTATCAAATTTGGAGTGGCTTAGGCCCCAAATACTTTAAGCGTTACCACAGCTTCAACAGTCCCCACTAATAAAACCACCACGTATGTGACTGATCTACTCTGCAACCTTACAGCTGCATCAGTGGGATTTCTTCAATAATAGGCACCAAGAGTTTGCACAGGACAAAACTAATATAAGCTCAAAAAGAACAGACAACCCCAGCCTTGGTCACAGTTGCTGTAAAAAGAAGCAAAAGGCAGCAAGAATCAAAGTACAAGGCAAGATTAATAAAGAAGTGAATAGTACTTTTATTAGACTAATTGATACATGGGAAGGAGGGAGGACAAGCTTTCACTCATGCAAGCAGTTCATCCATCCAAGATGAAGGATATCCGACTTCAATATAAGTCCCAGCCTTCATTTGGGTCTTACATTCTCCCTCCTATATCAAAAAAGTGCTTATCCAGGCCATTAGACCCAGGCATCTACAAGTACGGGACCTGCAGCAGGTCTTTCTCTCTCTGAACAGATGCCCAGGATGAGCCTTGAAAGCTGGTCTGGATTTTCCAAATCTACCAGGTCAATCTAACAAAATACACCAGGTCTTCCTGCCGCATTGGCAGACCTTCTCGACTACAGAAGCATCACCACTGTTACAGATTAAAGCTGACTTTTGTTACTAATATAAGCAGTATTTTCTAAACGTCTAAAAAGAACCAAAGAGTACAAAGCACTAGTTAAAACAGGAAGAAAAGAAATCCAAAAGGCTTCACACCTCCTTCCTCCTTTTAACAAGTTAACTAAAGCTAAGTGCTACTGAATGCACCCACAGGTGTAAAAGCAGGTCAGTGGTAAAGCCAGTGGCTCCTTGAAGCAGCGAGAAGGCATCGGGGAAAGGATCACCAGCATCTGTCTTTTACACTTAAATACAGTACAAGTGTCAGTTGGACACCAGGCTAACCAGACTTTCAGTCTAACCCACTGCAGTGATATCCTAAATTCACTACAGCTTAGACTGACCTTATTTTTTTCCTTGCAGTAAGGACCCAAAAGAAAGCAAAAGCTTCCAGTTCTTCAAACTAAGATTTATTACAACCCTAATTTACAAGCGGCTAGCAAGACAATCCCTTAAACCAGAAGAAACTCAGGTCTGCTGAAAGAGACACTAACATCAAAGGCCTGAAAGCAAACCCTCCGCTGCCCCTCTGCCGGGGGGATCCTTCCCTCCGGCCTCGCTCTCAGCCCCACAACTTACTTCTGGTAGCTCCCACGACTGCAGCAGCCCTGCACAGCTCCACAGGGTCTCCACGGAAGAGCTTCATGCCATGCTTCAAACAGATTTGGGATTAGTGAGGAGCACGCCTCCTTCCGAGCCCCCTCAGTGAGATGTGTGACGACGCTGCGCCCTCACGCCAGACAGCGACAGTCATCAGGAGGAACCACTGGTAAAAGGTGTTTTGCCCACATGCAAAACTGAGCAAAGATAGATAAGAGCATATAGAAGCGTTCTGGAGGTAAGTAATTAACTTTTCCCACTGACAGCTGCTTACGCTCTTGGCCGTACAGACAGCTTTTAAACAGAAAAAGCAAAGACATTTAGAGTTGAATTCGGCTTTCCACCTTTTCTTTATCCCTCTGGGTCCAGTTGAGGTGATTGAGAGACAACAGCTAGCTATGCTACCATAAATATAATGCAATTGGAAGTTAATGACAGCTTAAAAATAACAGTAAAAAGATTCAGGGCCAGCAAACTCCAAAAAGGGTGCTTTCTTAGAAATAGCTATAATATCACATCTGGTCTGCCACAATATAAAGCGGATTTATTCCACTGACTCAAGTGGAGCAAGGCCAGTTTACATCTGATGAAGACCTGGCTTTATACTCAGCGGCTGTGAGTGCCAGAAAAGAATGATTCAGAAAAATAACCCATGATTAATCCAATCCCAATGTAATTATAGAGATTAAATTTAAACAATAGCAAATCACTCTCCAAACATAACATTCTATAACAGATCTTTAAAGGAGGAGGGCCTTTTACTTTTGGACAAAAAAATACAGCTGAGCTCTTCTTTGCTTCTTTGTGCTGGGAATCAAGCTGGAATCAGCTTGTAAAATCAGATTAAAACAGTTGCACAACAGCTTCCTTTCAGGATTCTTGAACCAAAGGCAGTTTTAAAATCAAAATAATGCACTGACCAAATATATAACGCCCATGGGACGCCAGAAAGTACTCAAAGACATTTTCACGGTATCCACAAAGATGCCTACTGTATGGCCAGCAATGCTCCTCTCCTCTGCACGGGAAAACAGGCAGCGCCGGGGACCAGCTTCCCTCCAGCACGTGAGGGGAAGAGGGCAGTAAATCCTAAATGAGGAGGAGATCCCTGTGCGGGCTGCCCGGGAGCGGCGATGCTGCTATGGGCCTCCGACATCTCAGCCGCAGGCATCTGCAGCCGGGCTTCCCGCGCTGTCCTTCTAACACACATCACTTTGCAACGGCACAGGCAGCCTCCTTCCCACAAACACTAACAAAACCAGCACCTTCTTTTTCCATACACTAGCATGTATGGCAGGTCCCTGCACTGAAAACGGTGTTGTATCCTTAGAAAACGAAGCATCTTGCTGTTTAAGGATGCCAAATTGGTATTATCAAAGGCACTACTGTTTGCATTTTTGTGGCAACATTAATGCAGTTCCCACTGAGAAGTTGATAGGGACCCTGCCTGCAAAAACCACTCCTCCGGACTAAGGGATCTCGAGCTATTTCTATACTGAGTTTCAAAGTTATTTATGCTTAAAATAATATTATGCTTTTCAGAAACCATTTATGCTTCACAGTGAGGTTTCATACACGTGGACACAGCATTTCGTGAAGGAGCAGGCACTGTCAGCCTTGTGACAGTGCCGCACGTTAGGAAGTGTTTTGCGGCTAAACGCGGGGAGGGCAGACAGCATTCCTCCCGCGCCGCTGTGCTCCCTGGGGCATGCGTTTGCTCCTGCGTCCACGTCCACACAGTAACTGCCCGTGACACTTCAAGCCATCTGTGAAAACCCTCCGTTCCCGGCGTTTCTCATCCTTCAGGCTTGACACAGGTCATGCTGCATTTCCTCTTGGAAGCATCATTAAAATGGCAGCTCCCTGGAATTACACAGCTGCCCAAGTCATATCAACTGGATTTTGAAACATTTTCAGGAATTTTTAAACAGTGCAGCAGTTTCCTGGCTTATCTCACATCGTCTCTCAAAATTGTTTGCCTTTCAGTAGGAATTTAAGGGAGTCCGCTTGAATTCACTTGCGTGTTTGAGTTAGATTTCAACACTGAAGTTGTGCAAAGTGGAAACTGTTTTTAAGTTTATGCCCATTTCCCTCTGTTCTTTGTTCACTGGGGAGCTTTAAAATTTATTAGCAAGACTGTGAATCAATCAGCAGCAAATAGCAAAGTGAGCAATGCAAAAACTTTTTCAAATTAAGTCGTACGTTTTCTTCTTGTTGAGCACTAATCTCTTGGCATCACAGGCAGTTTTGGGCTTTTCATTTAATAGCCCAGCTGAGAAAGATACCTCTTGAACATAGTGCAGCCACTCCCTGTAAAAATATTGCCCAGTGTTTAAAATTTTATAAATTATTGAAAATGTTCACCTGATATGCAGATATACACAGATATACAGAAAAAAAACCATTGTGTACCTCAATTTATTATGCCATTCCCAAGTCTACACAAACTAGAATTGTAGAGTTGACTGACATGACTTGTGATTCCAATGGACTCCATCAAACACTGTTCTGTCATTTAGCATTATTATTTAGTGTTTAGTATTATACACAGGACTCCCGTTTCAAACGACTGCATTAAACAGTGTCTAGTTAGAGAAAGCGTCTTGATGCAACACAGAAGGGCATGGACTGTGGGGAATTGGCAGGGTGCTCTGTGAAAAATGGCTATAAGAAAAAGAGAGTATGAAAGGCAGCAGAACGTGTATCATCAAGAGAAAAGAGAGGATATGAGAAAGACAGGAAACACCATGCTCGAGAAGTGCAGAAAATGACAGGAGAGATAAGAAAGAGTAAAATCGCTCTCCAGAGATGTCAGGAGTTCTTAATGTTTAATGCGATTACAGAGCAAACAGCTCTCAGCAAGAGTCAAGGCAACAAGATATCACAGCTCTAAAGACTGAGGACAGAGAATATGTGAAGTGTTTGAAGCATTGTGAAATAATTTGAAGATTATTATTCCTGGTCACCTATATTTGTCTAAGCAGTAGTGCAATTTGGAAGTGAACCCCCTCACTGCCTCCACTTACTGTGTGCTGGTTCGGCACACAGATTTGGAGGAAATGGCTCCAATGCTCAACGCTTAACTGGGACTACAGGCTCTGAATCGCCATTTGGGACATGCCATCAATCCACCAGGATAACCCCCAAGCACTGACTGAAAGAACCTGGAAGACATCACACTACACAGAAATACCAGGACAACCTTGCTAAACCTAGCATTTCTTTTGTTGCCCTTCTTAATTATTACTCCTTTTTCAACTTTCTTCTGCCACGGAGCCTCCCTGAAGGCTCAGGAAGACACTCCCCCAGTAAACTCCCTTTTATGGAGACGTGAGGAGCCCCAGCACCAACTGCTCTGATCTTCCGCCACTGTGCCAAATTACTTACTAAGTAATAGTACTAGACACAGTCTCAGCTGCCCGTAGGTAAGACCTAACATGGAATTTGAATAACTGCAAGGTGTGAATAACCCTGTTCTCCAACACAGTTTTTCAGGGCCAAATTAAAAAACTGGAAAGGAAGGAAGGAAGGAAGGACAGAAGAAGGAAAAGGAAAGTCTTATCCCATTCCCAGCCTCCTCCAACAAGGACAGAAGGGCTGTGAAGCCCCTTAGGGATCTCGCTGCACAAACCTAACATATCTGGGAAGCTCTCAAGAACTGTGATTATGGAAACTGGAGAAAATTTAACATGAGGCAGAAATCCCAGAATATTTTACAGTCATTATATCAGATGTGGGGTCACTGTTCCTCTTTCCAAGGCAGTGACTTCTTGCAAAGCTCTCTCCCCACACTTGCCCCACGTCATGTGTTGTCCCGATCACACATGTTTTCCCCTGACACCCTCTGACTTTCCCCTTGAACTTGTGCAGGATCACGGCCTTGCTCTGTATCCAACATACTCCCGAGTTCACACATTTCAAAAAGGGCCGTATTTATGCAAGCACACAGAAGGGGCCACCCTGGGTCAAATCAAAGTTCCTTGCAGCCTATCTCACGCTTGCCAAAAGCTGATGCCTATGGAAAAGTGGAACAACAGGGCAAGCATATATGATACTTCCCCGGAGTACTCTCCTAGATGCATTATATTTATTCCAATGGCTTCTCCCTGACTCCAAAACATTGGCCTGTGAATGCACCTCATTTTCGGGTCACAATCAGAGAGCCTGGCTCTGTCCTCCAGGCTGCCTGGGTTTTGAGATCCCAAAGGCAGGAGCTCTCCCTCCAGGCAGAAAAGCGTACAAGGTTGAAGTGCACAGGAGCCTTGCACAGGAGCAAGTCAGTGCTTATCAGCCACTGCCAGCGGCAGGCAGAAAATGCCCACGTGAGGATCCTACACGAGTCCCCAGGCAACCACCTCTCTGGGGTGCCCCACAGCACACACTTTGGACATGGACTCCAGTTTGCACAAGACAAGCTCTTATGCACACGTTTTCCCCTTTTGGACAAACCACAGGAAGGATGTGGCCAGGGGAACCAAAGGGAAACCCACTGCATGCCTCAGGCTGGGAAACGGAGATCTCTTGACCTACCAAACCGCTGAAATCCATTTTTTTCCATCCTTGATCTGCCCACTGAGCATTCCGACAGGGTGCTATTTGAGAGGTGACTTTTTCTTTCCTCTGAAATCTTGTCTGCTGTCAACCAATATAATGATGTAACAGAGAGCCAATTAGCCGTCAGACATGAAAAAATATGCAACCGCTGTGGGTGGTTAGAGCAGAGGTCATAAAATGGTCATTAATAGTTTTATCTAACCTGCAGCCTTTCAGTTTCTCAAAATATGTCTTGAAAAAGAAAAGAAAATGACATCATACAACTTCAGTGATCTGTGTAGGGGTAAAGAATTTCACCCTTTAAAAAAGTCCCTAAAAAAAAAAAACCTTGACAAAAAGCCCCAGTTTGCCTAACAGCTTTTCTCTAAGCCTTCCTTTTTTAATATTTTTTTTATATCCCCATATCCCCCAGTGACTAGAAATATACTTGGAATGTTTCTGTCCATCTGATAAAGAGATTGGACACTACAGTCCAATTTCAGATACTCTGCCTGAAAGATATATAGCTTCTGTTCCTGGCTGTAGCTTGCTATTCCCAACTTGGTTAGATGAGAGGGTTAGACTTAACACTTTGAGAAAGACAAGAGAAACCTGACTGGGGTATGAAATCCTAGGAAAAAGTAAGAGCTGAGGAAAAACACCATTAAAAAACTGTTAAAACAGGATTGTGGAATAGATCCTCAGTTCCACATAGTTGGCCTGACTTTAATACAGTAGCATAGCTGGGTAGTTCACCTGAAAAACGTCCAGCAGGAAAACAGACAGCCTCTGCCAAGTTCTTTCTCATATATATTTTTTTTATTTTTCCCCCCTCTCACTTTCACCAAATATGCAAAAGCAATCCTTAGGATCTAGGCACTTAAAATGAAAGCTACATACAAATGGTCTTCAAGTAATAGCACACAAATTGACTCAAAAAGTTTCAGGTTAACTAATAGGAAATTAATAAACCTCACTGGTTTAAAAAACAACCCATTTTGTAGATGTTTCTGGCTTTCGGTTTATCTTGCTCATTTTCCTTAAGTTATCAAGTTCCTGAAGACAGAATTAAAAATGAACAACTGCCTCCAACTACAAAAGAGAATGTGTTAAAATTTGCAAACACAGCTGCTTGCCCACAGATTAATTTTTAGACATTTGGCTTCTATATCTTTGCTCTTTGCGATTCATGTCCCGGCTATTTGGCTATTTGAACATTTTTCTGCCCCACCCAATTGAGCCTTGTCATCACTGATTTTATTTTTCCGCTCCACGTCTCTTAGTAATGCCCTCCTCTCTTGCCTTGATTAGTCACATGCCATCTTTGGAGAAAAACATCTAAGACTCTTCCAACTTTCAGTAAACATAAATAGATATATAGAGATACATTCAAATAAAAACCCACAACCAATTCCACTTTAGTCTTAAAATATGCCTTTTATCTGTTGTCATGCTTGAAGTGTTTCTAATGTTGTCAACAGCTGGATTGCCCAGACACAGAATTTAGTTTATGACTCAGTGGCAAGCACATTGGTTACAAAAAATTTAGCCTTTTTGCCTTTTCTTTCTTTTTTTTTTTTTTTAATTACTGCAACATGGTAGTGCTATATATCTGACACTCAGAGAGACTCCAAGGAGACAGTTACCATACCTTGTTCTTTTTGGTTTGTTTCTGTTTTAATAAGAAAATTATCAACTATTGGAAAGGTTGGATCAGGGATAGATTATCAACTCTCTCTTTACAAATGTATACACAGGGGAATGATTTGATAAGCAAAAAGATTTTTAATGCACATTTATTAAATTAGTTTTCCATCTGTACGCTAAACTACCCGCACAAGTGGGGTTCAGGCCAGCACGAGTGAGAGTTTTTATTGCAGTTCTCACTTGCAGAGTGAAAGGTTAAAGCTTTGAAAAGGGTCAGACAATTACACCTCATGTCCCAGTAAAGAACTTCCTCCAGTCAAAATAGGAGAAAACAAACCTAAATGTTGTATAATTGATGTTATTAGCTGCAGCTGCTATCACACTTGGAGAAATCGCCAACTTAGAAACAGCACTGATGAAGTGCTCCAAGATGAGTAATAATATGCTTGATATTAAGGGAGGGGGATAAAAAGGATTCTAAAAAATGTGCTCTCTGGTACAATAACAGTTTCTCAGAGGATTACCAGTCAGAAAACACTGCAGAATACCAAAAAGAAAACACACCACATCATTGAAAATGTTGCCTCCATTAAACAGAAAGGCGGGGGGGGGGAGGTGAAGGGAAGGAAAACCCTTGTATTTACCTAACCTATGTGAATGCTAATGCTCACATGTGTGCTGTAACAAGATTGGGGACTTTGAAAACTCTAATCAGTAGGTGCATGAGCAAATATTTATTCTGATCCATTCCAACTCTCTGTGGTTTATAAATCCCTAAGAAAAAAAAAATCAGCAGAACAAACCAGTCTAGACCACAGATTTTGACTACTTTATGCTATTTAGAAAACTACAGGAAATAGGCCAACTCCAAGGAGTTTTTGGTAGACTTTTTTGTTTGTTTTTTGAAGACCTGTGAATATCTGATGTATGTGCACTTGTATGGGTAGTTTAAGAGAATTCTTTAGGGCATTCTTTAAAGAGTAGTCACTGCAATATAGAATTCCACATACTTGATGTCTCAGAGAGGTGTTGATATATAACCTCTTAGACACTTTCTGACCCATGCTTTTCATCCTAAAACATTAAAAAAAAMMCAAAAAAACCTCATAGTAACACCTTTGTATTTCAAGGTTCTGAAAGAGTTTCCAGCAGCATTTTTCTCTCTCTGTTACCCAAATGCATGGAAAGAATCACTTTGTATCTTTTCATCAGAGGAAAGTCTGAGCTGGAAAATATTCTAGATAAAAGATTATCTTATTGGGGATAGCATCCATTCAAAGTGTTAGCAGATCTTTCCATCCACTGTTAGGAAACCTTTTCCATGGGACAAAAGTGAAGTTTCTGCCTTTACCATATGGAAAAAATCAAAAGCTTGAGCAACTCTGCTTTAGGCCCTGTCAGAAAGCATCTGAGCGAAGTGCAGCGCTCGGATCATACTGTAGGCACTGAGATAAGGTGGGAGATATAAAAAAATACAGGTAAATGCTATATATTTTCTAATAAGTATTTCAATTAAAAAAATCCCTCTCATAATTATTCTCTTAATATTTTGGATGGTTCAGTTTTTTCAGTTAGGGAAAACAAAAAAACCCACAGTGTTTAACCAAAAGATTCCTTCAGTGGGAAGAATTATTTGTGTTCAAAGACTAATTGACATTGTAAAAAACAAAAAAGCCAMTGCTTAACAACAACAAAACTGATACAAACCTTACTGTGTATGTATTCTAACCTCACGTTTCTGGTTCAATTTTAGGAAAAAGTTGGCTTTTGTTTTTTCCCTCTGCTATCACTTTTCCACTGCTCCTCCACAGCCGTTTGTGGTGGCAAGAGCAGCAGTGATGCAGCAGCAGCCAGAAGAGTTACGCAGCATTCAGTGCAGGTTTCCCACTGGACCGACACTAGTTGCATCTCATGGAAAAGGCACTGGGCATGGGCAGTGGGCTGACGAACTGACAGCCTGAGCAACTTAAGATAATGTTATTATCCCCTGTGATTTACTACAGTCATAAATCTGATTTGGCTTGGTGTGTCACAACTAAATCCTGCTTGGATAACGTGGGATTACCAAGCGTAAATGTCCATCTCTTTTAGACAGGTATCTGAAATGATGGTATTATTTAGTTCAGAAAAAGCCAACTGTCCTCTGCACACTAAAGAAAGTGCCACGGAAAACCTTTCAAGCAGCACTTGAGTCCAAATTCTGGTACAGGTGCTCCCCTCCTCTAAGCCCTTCCCTGTTCTTAATCGTGGTCAGGATGGGAAACAAACCAGCACACGGACTGCTGTCGCTCAGTACCTCTCCCYTTCCAAAGAAACAACCTCTCCACAGGCACTCTGGTTATTTGAATGCTCTGTAAATTAAACAACCTTTTTGTTTTCCGTGTTTAACACAAAGCTACCAACACTGCTCTCTACAGCCACCAACGGCAAGTCCCAGCTCCCAGCACTGCCCCACTATGTGTTGCCACCACTTTGACACAGCAAAGGGGCCAGCCAACGCAAACACTGTGCAAATCTTAGTATCTGCCAAAGTCCATGTGTTTTTGATCTCTGGGCACCCTGGAAAGCCCATCCCTACACTTTTCCTTGTAAAGTGAAAAGGAACAAAATGAAGGAAAAATCTCTTCCTGCTTCCTTCTTATATTTCATTTGTGGCAGCCTCACAGTTAAGTTTGCAAGGGATCTCCATCAGAAGCTGGATGCCCTTTCCTCCCTTTTAAAATCCATTAAAAAGTCATATTGCTTTCAGAATTGAAGGTGTAGAAAAAATCTGAAGACAAACTTCATGAAYTGGTCTATCTATAAATAAAAGTTTAGCAGGATTTTTAAAGCTTCTTTTTTTTTTATTACATTGTTAAACACAAAGTCTTCACTGATAAACTTCCCAAATTAATACATATGTAAGGATGGAATCAAATACAAGTTGATTCAGTCAAATAACAAACAGTATTACTATTGTAAAGTAAAACATCTTTATAGATTGCCACTTCCTATGAGCAACTTTATCCATATTACAGCAGGACCTTGGAAGTCCTTAAAAAAAAAGAAAAAAGAAGCAAAGTGAAATGGATGCAAAATAAAAACAACTGACAAAAATTAAGGTACGGCAATGCCTTAATATTTACTCTCTGCTGATATATACATACAATCAACGCTAAAGTTAACATTCTGTGGTCCTCATTTGTGGGATTCTACACGCAAAACTCAAGAAGGGGCTGAAGTGGCATTTCTATATGGCTCGAATAAGGCTGTGGCATTTATCTTCACTATATACCTCCATATACTCAAAGACTTCTATTTCTCCTACACACAACTTTAACATTTTATTTCCTGATGTGTATCCGTTTTCTTTTTAAAATTGAATGTTCTCAAAAGGTTCCTGTACACTCCTAAATAACCAGTATGGGCTCAATCAAATGTCTCTCAGGCAGATACTTTTCGTATTCAGAATACAGTAAATTTTACTCTTTAGCATACACTATATTCTTTGTCCAATGAGATACACATTGCACACTCAAACTTACCAGCATTAAGCAACTGCAAGAAACCGCCTCTTAGAACCCTTTCCAATGCAGCCTTCTTTGCTAACAAACTTAATGGTTTTGTTTGATTTCCACTTTATTAGAAACCAGGGCTTCCTTATTCAGTAATATTTTCTTATTTTGCTTCCTATTTGCAATTCTTTACAAATTTTACTGAAACTATCATGGCTTAGATGAGGTAACTGTAAAGTAGATTCAGCAGTGTCGTACTTAAGAAGCTAAACAGCTCTTTAATATTGTGAACAAGATTTTCTGATGTTGAGACACTTAATTTGGTATTTAAATGCTCAAAGTTTGCAGAAGTGCTGATCAACTGCAGTTCCCACCCATTTTATACTTAGGAGCACTAACTGAGGCAACAAGGCCTACAGTCCATAATTTATATAGGCATCTAGTTCACCCTGTTTTTCACAGCATCTAAATCCTTTTCAGCATCTGTGCCTCTGTATTAAAAGCTAAATGCAAAGTTCAAAGCAACACATCTAATGATCTGAAAAAGTCTAGGACTATGATAGACCTAAAAATGGAATTTCCACTTCCAAAACACAAGTATTTTTGAGTGGATGCTCTTTAAAATCAGTCTGGAACCAAAATATCACAAAATTAAACTAGTGAAATGGAAATTCTGAAAATAAATAAGTTTTGCTGAAGCAGGAAGTTTCGTGTTAACAGTACACAGAAATTCAAACTTCCAACAAAAGAGAAATCACTAAATGAAAATATACAAATTGCCCAATTCCCTGCCCAAACCTGAAGAGGTTTAATCATTTTTTTTAATGAGATCAGCTTGCTCCTAAGAAATATTTGTTTTAAGCAACACTGCATTATTTTTCAACAGAAATCAAAATTTAGTCCAGAACTGCTCCCCGCCCCCTTTCAATTCCATCTAAGACCCAAGCTGCAGTGCTGGGTGCTTCCTTGGGTTGTCATCTCCACCAGGAAAAGTTCCATCTTCACAAGGAGATTGGTAGAGGAGCAGAGCGTTAGTAGGCAACATGAGGGAAAAAATGAAAGATCCACCACAGTTTCCCCAAAACAGCATTGACCCCCTGTCCAGAAGTTTTACAGCATTGGGCTGCATGGTGGTACCACAGTGCTTTTGAGGTACTGGTATCATTACAGATAGCAATACCATCGCCATCATTAATTAAGACAGATTAGTCATTTATAGGGAAGTGAATGAAGCACCACAGGTATTTCCTCTTATGGATACATTCAGAAAATACTTTCTGGAGAAGCAGGTGAGGTTTCTCCAGTGATTTGAACTGCATGATATTGGGGTAGATCTCAGCATCTACATCATGTTGCATGAAACTGCCCGTCAGAAGCCAGTGCATGCAAAGGCCAGGAGCACAGGGAAACTTATCTGGTTTCACTAAAGGCTTCTGTTTTATAAGCTAGAGCCCACACAGTCAGTGCAACATTAGTACACTTGAAATGAGACTTTCCAATTAACTCACAAAGAGCCCAGCTGAACTGCAGCAGCTACAAGAAAACCAGAAAGTCTTACACCCACTTCTGCTTGGGCAAGAAGGCCTAACCTAAGTGATACCAACTACAGGGGAAGACATGGGTGAGTAAATCTGAAGTACTGGAGCCAAAACCGCCCATGCCAACTAAAAGCATTGTATGACAAGTTATTTTATTAACTGATATAATAGCAACAACTTTCACAAAGCCGCAATAGGTACGTTTTTATCAAAGTATTGTTCAATGAAAACCCACTTTCACAAAGCAACCTCTCTCCAAGCTACTTTACCAGTTGCAGCTATTTGCTTTTGGCATAAAAACAAACACAAGTCTGTTTGCTTTTGGTATTAGAAAAATGCTAAGACCTTGGAAAATCATGCTGCTTCCTCACAACACTTTTCTCTCTGTAAGATGAAATATTTTGCTGACATCTGTAACAAATCTATATTTTAAATACCAGTAGCATGCTGGACAAGCAAGGCAATTTAATCCTGGAAAATATTTTACTTGATTTTCCTGATTTCCCAATAAAATTGGCTGAACTTTATTTGGCTGTTCACCATCAACAACTAAAAACTGACATCTGCTTTTTGACCTATGTAGGTAATAAGCATCATAGAAAGTTTCCACTTATTTAGATTTCATTTTGCATTCCTGTAGAGAGCAGAAAACTTTAACAAAATTTTACACTTGCAGGAAATAACATTCAGATCACAAGTTAGAGGACATTCAGGGAGACTAGAAAATAAAATCACATCTCATGTTCAAATACTGCATAATCTATTTAACCCAAAATCTATTTAGCCTCTTAAAAATCTTCTCGCCATCCTGTCCATCCACTATACATGCATGCACTTGCTAAACTGTATCAACATTATAAATCTAAGAGTGTAAAAAATCTGGTTGGAGACCAAATCCCAATTTTTACTGTAGACATAACTCTGTATTATAACCAGTAGATGGGCAAACAGAGCTCAGAAGCAGATGGTATCTTCAAGGAGCAGTGTGAGTGCATTAATAAGAGAGGCTAAAACTACTAATACATCAAGAAAGGACATGATTAGAGTCACAGCTCCCTTCTCAAGTCAAACAACTTCTCAACAAATTCTTCTGCTCAGAAAAACAGTTTAGCAAGTTAGTCAAATTAGCTACGCACTTTCAACATGCAATAGGATAACCACAGATCAACTGCGCTATTACATTTCTTTCTCCTGCCTATCTACTTACATCTTTGCCATGGTCCAAAACTGCAAATACCGTATACACAAGTGACTGTGTTCACTCACATGACCCACCTGGAGTTAGAGCTTTCTCAGCAGCCCCTGAGCACTGATGAGGTTGGCCCTTTATTTAACTCCTTGCAAGCAACACTGGTGCCATTACCATTGCCAACACACAGCTTAAAGTGCCCTTAACATTTAACAGGAAATCCTTGCCTTGCCACTTACCTTCTTTTAAGACAGGATCAATTACAATGTTTGCCTTCATGTAAGCAGAGATTCATATTTCTGCTCTTAAACTCTTAGCTCCATGGGCCTTTAATGCATCTGATTCTTGCACCCTTCAACTGAGTTGTTTCTTTCAAAGTGCATCATCTCTCACGCTCTCTCACACGTACACACACACTACAGCAACAATAGTGATATGGGGTGCAAATGCTTCTGTACATTTTGGTGATGAGAATCTGGTAATAGGTATGTCTACATGGATGTGTCATGCAGCTTTCAAACTTGCTCTTTTCTTGCATATTCAGTTTGCATCCACATCATAAAGCTCTTAGGTCCTTCATACCACAAATTATTTTCTAGGGAGGGAAATGGCTTCGTATCTAGTTGATGCATATGGTGCTCTCTCTACTAAATCCAAGCAATCAATACTATCCCCAGCAGGAAGCAAGAACAGACTCCATGGCAGATATACTCCATCCACTTCCCCTACTTCTTCAAATAAGAGATACAGACAATTTTTTTCTGAATCAAATTTACACAAAATTAAATTTTCCCTTCCTCCTCTTTGTTACATGCATCAGCTTATCTTGTATACTGCATTCTCAGGGATCACAGGAGAGATACTGAGATTATGCTGTGCCACTCTGCAGCACCCCATGAGGTTTAAGAAGGTAACAAGTTTGTGGTTCCCTGGTCACCCCCAGCACATTCACCTGCAGCACCAGGGAGTAGTGACATGATCCTGCTTCTTGCTACAAAGCACAGAGCTTCATCAAGGGGAAGAGAGCTTTGGAAGCACCAATTTCTACATGTTAGATTTAGCTTTGAATAGTTGCACTGGGGAAAAAAAAAAAAAAGATTACAGGATATACATAAACCTACTTATAAAGCAGACTGAACAGAATCAGAGGAGCTCTGGAAAGCTTCTGGAAGTGAAAATGGAAATTTTGGCCTTTTATGCATTTGGGCAGCACAAAGGAGAGGCTTGATGGAAAAGTCCGGTTCCACAAGCCTGACCTGCCTCACCGCCTCTCATGCAAACACAGGGCGATTGGCAGGTGCTTTTGACCAAGGCCTCGCGCACCCCCAGGGCACACCGTGAGTGCCACAATGGTGGCTCTCAGCACCAGCCCAGTTTTCAGAGGGCCAGAGCTCAAACTCTGAATGCAGGTTTGAAGCAGCCTAGACTCTCCTACACACAACATGTTTTGGAGTTCAACAAGGTTAAGCCACTTGCCTAGAAATAGCCACCTACACCTTAAAATACCACCTTTTAAGACTCAGAATATTCAATAGAGTATTTTCCAAACTTTATGCTATTGTATTCTGTAGGCTGGGGGTGAAGACAGAGAAGACAAAACCATTTCGATAAGGTCAGCTGAATCTGCAGTTTGTCTCCAAATAATTTAAATCCTCAGGAACAGCTTGCAAATGCCCTTCGTATTTTCCCCATTCTGTGACTACTGAACCTTTTCCTATTTTCCCCACCAGCCCAGCTAAAGCTTCTTGTTCAGATATAAACCAATTCACCAGCTGCAAAAGCTTAAAAGACATGCTCACAATAAATAGTCCCTCAGGAGAAAAAAAAAAAAAAATCTCTTGCCATTGGCTTTCTTATGAATTCTGAAATTCCCTAATGGGTGGTGAGTGGCATGTGGTCAGTGGTCAGCAGTGTCTCCTGCATACACGTTTTCTGCACAGTCCTCTGAGGAGAACAGCGGTTGTCTGCATTTGATTTCTGAACCACATTTTCATCCTTTTCTGCCTGCACTCAACCACAAAGAAAAACAACATCCATGCTGTGCATTCTTTTCCCAACTCATAAGCTGCTCTTCCATTTCTCCTAAGGGCTGCTAAACCCCCTTCCTCTAAAGGGCTTCATCTCACATCGTAGGAAGATAAGCTGGGATGTATTTTGGCAGGGATTGTCAGCCATATTAGTGCTTGTGGGGTTGCCAACCTATTTGTGTCTGCAAAGGGTTATACACTGAAACCACTTCTGACAGCTCAATTTAAACTGCAAAGAGGAGGAGGTTGCAGATGGGGTAGGGGGCAAAGCCCTTCCCAATGTATGCATCAAAGATGACAGTGTATATCCTGTCATTGTTTGAAAGCACTGAAATTTTTGCCAGATTCTGTGTGGTTTTCAAAAGAAATGACTGTAAGCTTTCTTTACAGTCTCAAGAATTCAGAAGTTTAAGGAAGCATCAGAATTAATGAGAAGCGGATGACGCTGGTTACCGTGGTTCAGTCAGTTGTCCAATTCTCCCTGTCTCTCAAAGTAAATAAAAAAAGACAACTCTAGTGCCGGCGGTGAAGGGGAAATATCAACATGTTTCTTAGCCTTTCTGTTTCCTAAGAACAAATGTTCAATTCAAACCAAAAAATTTCAAAACCAGAATCTCAGCTGAGTTATTTGTTGTATTTATTTCAGAGTAACAGATTGTGACATGCTGGCTTCAGCTTCAAGACACTTGAAAAGGTCTCAGAAATAAAGATTTATGAGATTCATAATCCCATTTTAGAAACATCCTTCCATTAGGCCTTGCTGATCGGAATACTCTCTCTGGCACTCAACATATGAATGACAAGAGCCATGAAAGGATCAAGACAGAGAATAACAGGGACTGGAGCATCTCTCTTATGAGGAAAGACTGAGAGAGCTGGGCCTGTTTAGCTTGGAGAAGAGAAGGCTGAGGGGGGATCTTATTAATGTATACAAATATCTAAACGGGGGTGTCAAGAGGATGGGACCAGACTCTTTTCAGTGGTGCCCAGTGACAGGACATGAGGCAACGGGCACAAACTGAAACACAGACACTTCCATCTGAACATGAGGAAAAACTTCTTCACGGTGAGGGTGACAGATCACTGGAACAGGTTGCCCAGAGAGGYTGTGGAGTTTCCTTCTCTGGAGATTTTCAAAACCCGCCTGGATGCAATCCTGTGCAACGTGCTCTAGGTGACCCTGCTTGAGCAGGGGGGTTGGACTAGATGATCTCCAGAGGTCCCTTCCAACCTCAGCCATTCTGTGATTCTGTGATAATGTTAATCTTAAAGTTTAAGACATTTAACTAATTGTGCTTCCTTTTACTACATCATATAAAAAGCCACAAATCAATATACACTAATTTAACTCATCATCCCACTGTTTTCTACACCCAGAGGACTCAACACTGACATTATCTATGCCTTTCTGAAATAAATGTGTCAGTTACTCTAGGTTAAAAAACAGTTTTGAATGAACAATATTACCACCATAACAGTTTGCCTCTCTTAGATTTTATACTGCATAGACAATTACATTCCTTTAAAATTGTAACTGAGGCAAGTTGTCCTCAAGGCACTCCAAAAAGGCAGTATCTTACTTTTAAGCAGTTTCTTACTCAGTGAGTCTTTCTGAATTATTAATACTCAAAACGCTATGATAAAACACCATGAAAGTAATATTGCTGACAGGATACAAAACCAGATCAATTTCTTAATTCTTCATTTTAGACATCAAACATTAGGCTTAAAATGTTAAAAGTCACCAGTGGTTTTTGTGCAATATGTTGTGAAACCCCCAAAAATGTTTTAACAACCTGCGGGCATTATGAGGGCATTCTGTCTGCTAATTTTGTCCACAAAAATTGCAAGAATATGGAGCAGAAATCTCCCCCCTTCTGGATAAGTTTTGTTTGAAATTTTGGTGTGCAATATGAGGAATGTGGAAAGTAAAAGCAAGAAATGGGAAACCCTTGGGGGGGAAAAAAAGGGCAATGCTTTCTTGCTTGGCCTAGATTGGACACTTGCTCTCCTCTCATACCTGAGGACTGACATGTTTGTGTAACATAATTCACCCTGGCAATCTTCAAGGATGCAAGAGCACAGATTGCCAGGACTACTCTGTGAGGAACAATAGGATCTGAGAAAAACATGTTCTTCTGGTTTTGTTTCAGCTCTCCATTGCCAGAAGTTATGGCACGCTGTATTCCTTGAAACAGGGTGAATACCATGAAGTCCCTGTCTCAGACATCCACAGGGTTAATTTGGTATTCTCAAGGACTTAAGTTTAAAATGTATTAAACATCAATCGCGTGCAAAGCATTGAGCCAGAACACTGACCTGACCCATTAAAATACAACAATCTCTATGGGTGAAAAGCGTGTAGTCTTTTTAACCTGACACTTCACACTTCAGCAGACTAAAACCCAAATGAAGTCATGTGTCACTTTACCTGGAGATAAACAGCTAACTCTGCTTTACTTGATGACCTCCCATAGTGTGGGAAGGCTCAGTCTGAAGTTTTTCACATACTAGCATATCTAAGACATTGAAGCCTTTGTGACATTCTTCATTGTACAGTATTTTATGCTCTCATTTGAGCTCTTTGATGATCTTTTCTAGGGTTTTATTTTGCCTTAAATGGTTCTGCAAGTTCCTTTTTGAAAACAAAGACTGTTGAACCCACTATTGATGCCATGTTTGTTTTCTTTCGTCATAATAAAGTATCATGTAATTGATTCATAGTCATTCTTGTTACACGAAAACTTCAGCAAGACCCTAACTGGGAAAGATTTGGTTTCATTCCAGAGTATCTGATACATTTACACAATTAAAATTCCATCTATTTTGAACCATTTAAAATGGAGATAAGCTATTAGAAAAAAAAGAACCTGTGGAATGCAAAGAATATTAGCATCTGAATGTCGCAACTGTGCAAAGCTATCATAGGGAAACAATTAAAGCTAGTCTCCCATTCAGCCTAATTCCTGCCCAGATAACAATGTCACCTGTGCTGAATGGATGCAATGCACTTCTCATACCTGTACATCAGTATATGATTTTATAACCCCAAAAATTTGAGGCGTGAACTACGCATTGTTAGAAACATGTACAATGAACTCACTTGTAGCCGTTCAGCACAATGAAGCCAAGTGATTCAGCAACTGACAAAGGTTGGTTTGTTGTAAAGGGAAATACACATTTATCCCTTCCTGCTTGCAAAGCAGTAAAATAATAAGGCATTAAGTGCCACAGATGTTTTAAGAAACATGAAGTTTTTACGATCATCACAGAGAGAAAAATAAAGAGAAGCCCTTTAGTGACAGCTTCCCCTACAGTAACCACTGTAACATCCACATTGACCTTCATAGAAGTAGTGAAGGAAGCAAAACCCAATGTAAGTGAATCTGATTACCATATTTCTGATCAGTTAATTCAAAGATTTAAAAGCAAAAATTAAAAAAATCATGCTTTTGCATGATAAAAATAGGTGTGTGGGGCAGAGTATATGTGCTATGTGTGCTAAATGTTTTCTGTTGTATTTCCGTTTCTCTCAAATTAAGCGAGTGAGGTAGATTGTGTGCTCTCTTCCATGCACCTCCTGGTGCTGAGGGGAGTTCTGGGACCTTCGCGGGGGGGAGACAGGCTCCCCAAGCTGATCATCATGTGTTTTTCCACGGTGCGGGAAAACAATACTAATCCTCCCTCCACCAGGCGCCGGGAGGTGCCTCTTAGTCCAAAATGTTTAATGCTACACACAGTGTTAGTAAACAGGCTTTAACTGAGTTGTCACTCACTCAGAGTTTAGACCAGCAAAACAAACACAAATAAAAAATTAGAATGGCAAAAATTTCACTGTGACAGAAACATGACAAATCTTTGGGACAAATGAATGGATCTTCCCCCACCATTCTGAGAAACGCTCCAATGACTGAGCAGCCCATTTCCCAACTCGAACACAAACAAGGATGGCTTCCAGGAGTTTAACAAAAAAGCCAGAGGAGGGATGAGCCAAGAACCACAAGTTCAAAGGGCACGGCCCCTTATGTTTCTTAGGGGAGATGACATGATTTACTCAAGGTCAAAAGGGAGCCAGGGTCAGAGCTACAATCAGAATTCGGAGGTTTTTTGACACAGTTTAGAGGTCTTATCAGAAGAGAGCCTGGGATTCTGCTTTGAAGATCCCAAATTAAAGTGTTCAACTAACCACATGCCCTGCAATTCCTCTTTTTTAGCTCCTCCCTTCAGGGCTTTCAGGGACAAGTTTTTCCCAGGACTCTCAATCCCTGCCAGGGATAAACAAAGCAGGAGTAGTATCAAACTACTGCGCCCTGGGAAAGCGCAGAATAACCAACTGTGGAGGGAGTCTGCAGGGCGCACAATGTCCCTAAACTGCCCTCAGCACCAGCTCAGCATTTGCACACACAGCCCCTGCCATGAGCCCACCAGCTAGGCTCCTCATGACAAAATGGGTAACAGGTTCCCACAGTCGCCACCCACAGCTGCAGCAACATAGAGGATGCCTCAACATCGGCATCAGACATCAACACTGAAAATGTGGAGTGGAAGAAGTCCTCCTCCTTCTGAAATGCCAGCATTGCCTATCCACACAAAGCCTATTTGCTGTAGCTCTGCACAGCAATGAGGATTTAGTCCTGGGGAGCATGAACTTTACCTATGCTAAGGGCTGGCTGTATTTTTACAATCTTGATGTATCGAATACTGGAAAGACTTTTTTTCTTGAAACTTACAGGGGTGGGAGAAGGAAAGAGTGTTCACTCTTTGGAAAAAAAACTGTAAGAGATTTTTGATGTAAAAGACTCACTAGCATTTAATAAAGTGGAAATAAGTCTTTTTTGGAAAAGAAAAATAACACTATAGCCTTCAAAGTGCATGTGCCAAAGCTGGACCTCTTCAGAAGGGAACTCATGTCCATCAGGCAAGGACCAGTGGATTATTGGGAAGGGTAGGGCAGAGATTATCCATCACACCTACTGATTACTGTGCGGCTAGTAAACTTTGGTGCTTGCTACTAGTATTTTTTTAAAGGTCAAGCTACCTGAGAGAGTTATTTATTATTTCACACCTGAATACAGCGGTGAAGAGCAGCAAAGGTAAACATCAGTGCCATCCCTAATGAGGGGTGAGGATGCAGAGGGGAAGATGTGACCATATTAGCTTGCAACATTCTTTTTTCCTCAACCTTCAGATTATAGTCTACAAATTAAGATTACAGTTTTACTCCCTCTTCAGTTCACTTTTTTGCAAAACTGGAAGGAACCCATAGCTGAGTAAGTGCAAATTAATGTTTTATACTGGGATGTGACATTTTGTGCCTCTTTCCTTTGGCTTCTGAATTTATGTCAACCAATATCCTACATTTACTGACATTAAACATTGCTGGCCATCATATTTCCCAGTGAAGCCTACATGGCATCCCAGCCTACAACCCATCCTACTGCTCTCACTAGGGATGCTTTTCCTCATGGGGTTTGGTTGCATGGCCTGCAACACACACACACAATCTTTCTCAACCTCTAGTGATAAGGAGGTAGCTGTCACCACTCAGTGCTACATTTTATACAAGGACATAACAGCCTCTTAAACTAGTGTCACAGCACAGCTGACCAAGGCTCTGCTCACTCCAAAGTCTGAAAGACTTGCAGGGGCCAGCGCTACAGCGCAGTTCACCTCCACATGGGTGTGTTAGTGGTTTGGGTTGTAAATGCCCACTATCAGCATTCTACCYTGAGTCTGAAAAACCTTACGGCATTGGTGGAGAAGCCCCCTCAGAGGTGCCATCAGGGGAAGGACAAAGCACAGCAGATGTCTGAGGAGAGCACCACGTGGGGTGCAAGGAGACCCCATGTTGGAAGCCCAGAGACAAGACACAATCTTCTGTCTCAGAACGCTCCATACAACACACACATTAAAAGCCATTTTAGCTCTCAGCTAGATCAAAACCAACACAAACTTTTTGGCACAATAAAAAAGAAAGAAAGCAAGGCTTTATCATATGATTCCAATCATAGACAAGAGGCCTTTCAGCCCTCCAGAGATTAGCTTGAATGAGCAGCATAGGTTTGGGGTAGAAAAATTCTCTATGTCTTAGAAAGTTAATCTGTCTAATTTTAGCAGGGGGTGGAGAGGTTCTCCTCCTCAGGAGATAAGCTGCTTTTATAGTCTTGAAAATTCTTACACCTGCTAGGGGTATTTACTAGCCTCAGACACACAGCATTATCTCCTTTGTTTTCAGTAGAGCGAACCTATAGCTGCCAGCAGCTTTCTTTACAACCATCTCCCAACAGGCAGCAACTGAGCCACATCAGGGACAAACAGGTTCTCTCAAAATGTTTTCCAAAGCACTACCAGATTGTCTTCATTAGTTTACAGGAGACTTCCATTTGTGCTTTTTAATAGGAGGCAAGGAAAGTTGCAGCATTTCCCTCAAGCGTAACTAYATTTCTGACATGTTAATTGCTACTCAGAAACCCTATAACTAGCCAGGCCTAACATCATTGCTCTCCGTGTCTATTACTGAAATCATCCATTCAGACCAATTAAAGATGCCTCTCACGCATCTGATGAGTTGCGTTGCGCTCATTTGACACTTGAAAATCTTTTGTCGCGGATAAATTTACTTGAAGGACAGTGCTATCCCTTTCACCATAGGATTAAGTCTCTTTCTCAAATAAAAGTTTACAGACAGAAAGAATATAAAACTACTTAAGAATCGCCTTTGAATGCCATTCATCCCATTTTCTGACCAGCTATGCTTTACCACTGTATTTATGAACAAAATTCTTCAATTTACACTAACATTTCAAAGTCCACTTACATTCAAACTTCCCCGCAGCATAATTTGTGTCTTTTCATGCTCCTTGTAATCATATTTCGTTTGCCAAGGACCTAATATTTTGGCTACATCTTTACAACACAATCTCAGGCTCATGGGAGTTAGGGGCAACCCATGGGTCACACAGCCCGTCACCTCACCATGCCTTCTCCAAACAGCTTAATTGAGCCCCATGATTCACTTCCCCTGTGTTTCTATTACCAGTTTTTTCCCCAGGTGCATTACAGAGTGCTCCTGGGATAACCACCAGATAGAAAAACCACCATATTAGCAAATGCCTGGTCATATCAGAAGACTCAGTGCATRTTCCAAACATAGGATCTGCACTTACTCTTTCTAGATACTCTCCATAATTAGACTATCTGCGGAATTTGTCCATGACCTCTCTTTCACTGCCTGAAGTAAACAAAGCCACCTCAAATGCTTTTGCCTCCTGCAAATTCCCAGCAGTATCTCTTGACCCAGATTAAGATAATCCTCCAACTAGATACGGTGGTTTTTTTTGAAGCTGCTGTCAAAACATATAGGGATTATTTTTATTGACGTGTTACCATTCTGTAACTTGGTTGTGATATCTGTCATGGAAAACATCATTTACTGAACAAGCTACTTCCATGAATTTTGCTTGCACCTTGGAAACTACATCATGAAGGTGATAATCAATGTGTTTTATTCATTCATTACTGCAGGTGATATGCAAAGCAACCATGGAAGAGAAGTGAGATGCTAAGTCCTAATATTTATTTTGTTTCTTCCAAAACATATGTAGCATTTTACTCTAAATTGCCAGAATAACAATAACAATATACTCAAAACATTTTGTCTTCATTCTAGACTTTTTCCACCATTTCTTAAAATTGTTTGAGAATGTTTTTGAAAAACAAATCTGTAGGCAATGCATGACTTGGCAAAAGCCATTTGTACTCTGCCTCAGTCACAGCAGATCACAGCATCAAAGCCCAAATTCTGCCCTCAGATATGCACGTAGTTTCCTTTGGCTTCAGGGGTAGTTGTGCAGGTGCATCTGAAGTTGAAATTTACTCCTAAAACATTGACCAAGAGGAAACAATTTTCTCTTTGCCTGGATTTGTTTCCCTTTAATAAACATTCAGATCCAACCAGGCAAACTTAACTTCACAGTGTCAGTTCTCACAGGTATCTCTCTGTCAGGTTTCAACATGTCAAAAAACAATGACAAAGAGTTAAACCTAGGCCTAGCTACATATGGTAATGCCAGAAATAAAACTTCCCAGGAATTAAGAAAACAAAGCAAGTTGTTTCATAGCAATTGTAAGCTAACTGTAAGATTTGAAAAGCACAGATTTACAGTCATTTTGATGCATTCAAATTAAGAAGGATGCTAGGGTGTAGCCTTCATCACCTTCATTTATTTTGCAGAGTTAAATTTGCAAGTTACACACCTTCCCTCTGCAAGTGCAGGCAGTCTGACCTATGAGAAGATCTGCTTCTAAAACAAGAGCCTACTATGGGAAGGCAAAGGAAACACCACCCCACTAACTACCCCATCACTCTGGAAACCCATGTTTGGCTGCTGTCTCCACCAAGACAGGGGTGAAGAAATGTGGCATTGCTGCCACAGCTATGGGAGAGCAGGGGCAGGCCTTCCCACACACTCCTGGTGATCCTGATAGCAGCAAGTCCAGGTTCTTCTTATTCCCCTCATACTGCTTTTGTAGGTCAGGAGTTGCCAGATCCCCACCCATCACAGGGGTAGTGGTGACAAAACTCAGGTTTTGCCTTCACTGAAGCAAAAATAACAGTTTCATGGGAAAAGACTGAAAGAGTCTTTAGCTAAAGGGTGAGAAAAGCAATACCACTTAAACATACTTTCTGTGAATTGAAGAAGTCATATTTTTCCTCCTCCAAAGGCTCGTACACAGAAAGGAGCGAACCTCCAGTGGAGTAATTAAATGCAGCATGCTTCTGTAAAAAACACAGCTGGGAGCCCATCAGGTGTTAGTCTGGGGCCAGTCATTTCCCTGAGCCTCGCAGCTGAACCACGGTGGGTGTTGTGCAAAGGATGAAGGAATGATGATGAGGAATCTTGCAGTTCACTGGAGAAGACTAAGTAGAAAACACTGATGTTTAATCATGCTCTTTCCTACACATCTGTCACACCTGCTTCCTCCTGTGACTAATCCCCTTTTCTGTTGTGGAAAGATCTGGTGATGAAGACAGCGTGGGCACAGAGAGACGACTAACAAGCTTACAAACTACTACATTTGCCACCAGTCCATAAACATGGGTAGTAATGGGACGACCGGTAAGGATAAAAATACTGTTCTTTAGTGCCAACACAATTAAGTAACAGCTGCAAAATATAGGGCCTATCCCAAAGACCAACAAAATGAATGGAAATATTTCCATTGGTGGCAGAAGATCCTGATCACAGCCTTAGTTAGCAAGGGCTTCATTACAAACATCTGGGCCATTTCCTGACAAGTGGTGGCTGCTCACAAGCCCTACTGATGCCAACGACAGCCACAAGAGCTCAGCACCACCTTGAATCAAGCCATGAAGATTCAAATTCAAACTCCCTTAAACTCACTCTGCATACAGTCTGATTTGGCTTTAGGGCAGGCGCTACACTGTGCAAGAGAAAAGCAGAGGAGTACTCATCTGCCTCCAAATTTGCCACATTTACAGACAGCTTGGAACTGAAACAGCCTCGTGACAAATAGCTCCACTTTCTAGATTTCTGTTATAAGTGGAGCAAGGAAGCATTTTACAGAATTATTTTTGGGGAGATTTTTAAGAGCACCTGAAGCCCTTTCAGTGAAGTCCTGCGCTCCCAAATGACACAGGAATTTATTAGTCCTAATCTGTTCATGTTCCATGTCAAATATCTTAAATCAAATCTTAATTTGTTCATATTCCAAGCTGAGATACTGACTTGAACTTTCATTAAAGCACAGATGAACACACCACACACTATACAACACAGAGGCTGAAAAAAAGTTATGCTTGAACTTGCTCTGCCTAATGAATGTGTGTATAAAAAGCTCTCTGACCAGACAGTCATGATGATAAAAAAAGACCACTTAACATACCAACAAAAAAAAGCAGTTACAAAGAAAACACCATGATTTTTGCCTTTGGTTTCTCTTAGTATTGTTAAAATGTGCTTACACTGGTCTTTAAATAATTTTCTGATCTCCAATTACTGCCTGGAGGCATCTCACTGAAGAAAAGAGCTCTTTCCTCCCCCTGTCTCCAGTAATACCCTATGTTAAAAAGTGCTTTTTAGAAGTTAAGACTGAATTTAGTTCATATGTCCAGAGGTGCAAGAAGTTTCTTCCATTTCTTAACTACAGATAGTCTGCTATGACGCAGGTGTGCCTACTGAAATGGGGAGGTTTCCAGCAGTTTTTACAAATATTTCTCCTTACTGGCACATCGTGCCTTGAATGAATAAACTCCAGTTAAAATGTTTGTAATCATTCATGGGAGCGGACAGTGACTGGAATGGAAGCGGTTGTTCTCAGTCCAGGTTCAAGAAGAAATGTCAACATCTGGAAACCATCGCAGATGGAGTCTGTGCTGCCAACTCCTGCAGAAAGGTTCCTGAACAAGCACAGGATTCAGCTACCTTCTCCCCAGGTGGAGGGGAGAGGACACTAAGGGAGCAGCACAGAGAAGTTGGTATTGCTGCTGCCCATACTGAACCTGCTCTCTGGGACCGCTTAGGAGGATCAGTTAGTGGTTCAACTCTCCTACTTTACTAGGCAATATGTTCATTTTTCCAGCAGGGTTCACTCCTGCCAATGCCATTACTTGCAACTTGCATTTTATCAAAGSGAAATGGTGGGTCAATAGCAACAGGGAAAGATGTATTTAATGCCTGGTCAAGGATACCCAGTAGGGGTGTTACTAACACAGAGTCTTTCATTAGTGCCCTGCCTGTGCTTCTTTCCGGACTGAGCTGATGACATGAGAGGCTGCAGGGTTCAGGTCCAGATCGCCAGCAGAAGTGTCTCCATGAGCCTTGCGTTCATCCCAGCTCTGACCAGGACACCTTTCTACCACTGCAACCTTCATCTGGGTGTAGCTGAGTAAAGCTACTTATTACATCCAGTTTTAATTGGACTGTGAACTCTCCCAGACCATGGCTCTTCCCCACATAGAGCAGCTTGCACACTGAGAGGACCAATTCTGATCAAGGCTTCTAGGTGTCACCATAACATAAATAAAACAGTATGTTCACAAATGCAAATGTTTGCACTGGTATGCAGTAATAACTGAACAGATGAGTTAGCTCTTAAGGGGGTAAATGGTCATTTGCATATACACTTTTTTCATGTACTTAGCCAGGAAAACTTCTGCACTTCTGACTGTAAGCCTCAAAACAGTCAAGGTATTCCCTGAGAGATCCTTGAAGACTCAGGAGTGGCAATTTACACAGTCGTGATTTTACAGCTGTCAATTGATGTTTTCCTAGCTAATTAGAATGTGTACAACCAACATAAATCAAAGATACTACAGCATACATCAAATTTTAATGAGCTTTTGGAATCAGATTGTTTGGAAATGTAGCTTCCAAGTTCATATTTAATATACTATAATGTTTCCAAGAGGGAATAATATTTTCTGCTCCAATTCTATTATGTAAAAATACTTTTTCTCTGCCAGTAAAACATATGGGACAGTTTTTCTGTTGTTAATAACAAAGTCATGCAGTACAGATTTTCACATTTAGTATTCTAAAACTAAGCCCTTTTTGGTCAAAAACTTGGCCAAAAATAATGCTAAACAGAAGGTAAATTAATTGCTTTCCCATCATCTTCTCTGAGGGTGAGTTTACATACAGTGATTTTTTTTTATAGTCATGAAACGCAAATATCATGGGTGACAAACTTTACGAGTGCAGATCCCCCACAGAAGTCAGTCAGTCATAATTCTGTAAGAGGAGGGTTTGCAGAATGAGGTTCTCAGAAAGATGCATGGTTATCCTTCTCAAGCTAAACAGAACAAAACCATGCTTTCCTTCAGTAGAGCATATATTCAAATCTTTGCTTTGTCAGTCAATGAATGCCTCAGCCCTGCAAAATGGTATTCATGCACACAATTTTTCACTCTGTATAAACTCTACCTGAACATTACAGCATCTCCTCCAAGCACCTACATTTAGCCATAAGCTTAAGCTCTTATGGAATTCTAGATTTTGCGAAAAGCTAAATCAGAAGCATGTAGGTTTTAAAGAGAAAGAGGAGCTCCTTATTTAAGCTAGTATCTGGGCAAAACTGGTAGGCCCACATGAATCAAAAAAAGAAATGAGACCACTTATTTATCAGGAATAAAGGTGCCTTGCTTTTAAATGTCAAAAAATCCTGACCCATACTCTTATTACTCAATAAACCTTAACATGTGGTTTTGTTCTAAAAAACAGCTTTACAAATATGAATATGCCCAAATATGCCTTCCTAGCCTTCTAACGGTTTTCATATCACATTTGCTAACACTGCAAGTCCCATAATACTGAAGAAATTGCAGGTGGAAAAACTTGCTGCATAATCTCTGTGTTGATGCCAAATTGTCTCTCACCATGCTAACTCTGAAAAATTGACTTCTGCAGCAGGTAAGCTATGAAAAATACACTGCTCTAGATTCTGCCTGACAAGAGGAGAGAAATGGAAGAGTTGAAGACCACTGCCAAATACCTGAAGTATACAACTGGGGTAACTGGCAAGGACCATCCCTGGTTTTGGCCCTCCAGACTAAGCAGGCAATTAAATTGGAGCCTTGCCATGTTCATCTTGAACCCACACAATATGGCAAGGGAGATGCAAATCACTGTGACAGTAATTCAGAACTGGGAGTCTTAAAGAACAGAAGTGAAGCATCTCAAATGCCAACAAGCAAGACACAGAAGCAAAGAAAAATTAAAACTGAGAGCAGAAGGTCATGTCTGCTTAAATCTGTGATTCCTTTCTTATGTCAGACAAAGCTAATGATTTCTAAATATCTCACACAGCTCTAGAGTATACCTGGGCAAGGTTTTTGAGAACTGCTCAGATCTTGCTGGAGTACAGAAAAGATCTAAAAGCATCACCCTTTCCCATTTTACCCCACAACACTGTGTACTCTAAACATCAACTAAGTATCTCAAACATATGACCCAATGCAAATGCAGAGAACAGATATCAGAGAGAGTAGACACTACCTGACATTAGTATATTTTCAAGGCATCTGAAATGGCAGCATTATTTTTATTTATTTATTTGGATAGTAAAAAAGTTGATGCTTCAGGCAGCCCATCTCTAGTTATTATGGTCTGTTTATATGCTTCACTTTGAAGAGCTAAGCAGAAATACGACTCAAATGGGAATTCAACCATATTCCAGCCAAAAGTTCAGTGTTTGCTTTCAGCTAGTTTTCCAAAGATTTAGTGCAATATTGCAGGTACCCATGAACTTCCCTTTTACATTTAGCAATACCATCCATTGCAAAACTTGGAGATTCCCAACCACATGCAAAGCAGTAGCGGGAAATGTCCATCTCCACTAATAGTTAAAGGAAACTGAGTAAAAGGCACTCTTCTATGGGAAAGGAGGAAAGGTGAAGGGWTACCTCCGCAGTGACCATCCACACATCCATCTCTTTTTCATGGGTACTCTGACCCCAGACCTGCAGGGACCGGAGGAAGCCAAGAGGATGGATGCCATGTAGCTGTCTTGACTCTCCCTATGCAGTAATACCTACGGCTGTCTTGTTCCACTACTGYACAAGAACAAACTATCCCAGTAACAAAATCCAAAGTCCTCTTTCTCCATTTTTGTGTAAAAGAAAGATGTCAATTAGTGTCTGAGCTGCTGCTGGACACACTTGTCCCAGTGACACTGCTGACCACTGAAACCTAGAAGAGCAAAAGTGTCTACAAGGCTCATGTTGGGTTCAAGATTTGCCAGTGACTCCATCCCTTGAGAGAAGGGGAAGAGCTAGCAGCAGCCAGCTCCTCACTAAGGCCACACGACTGACTCCTCGCTTCAGGCTTCACCACAAAATTCAGGCAAAACAATTTGCCAGAGCAGAGGAGTGCTACCAAAGCCCTAAAGCAGTAGTCTTCAAAGTAGTTCCTCACTAACCAAACCCATGCATTTCTTCCCCCAGCCCAGGAAATGCAGGATCCCATGGAAGGGGTGATGCTTCCCGCTCTCTGAGCGTTGCCGTCCCGCGCTGCTGTTGCTCCGCTGCAGGCGATCCAGACTGCTGCCTCTTCCAAAGGGAAGCCGAGATCCACCCAGTATGCTGTGAGGATCTCCAGAAATAGGTTAAGAATGAATAATACGCTTCAGGATTCCTGTCACTCCTCTCCAGGTTGCAGAGTTCTATGCCAACTTACATAACATTTATTCTATTCTAATTCTATTTCTCAGTGCTGTTTTCTTTCATGCCCTGTGCAGCCTAATACTCTATATATTGTGCAAAAAGCAAGAGAACAGAGACAGTTTATTAAAAGAGAATTGCAGCATTTTGCATTCAGTTTTGCAAGACTGCATGGTTAATTTAACTCAATGTGAGTTTCAACTACTAGAGTCCTTCTACAGACAAATCACACACACTGCAAAATCATTTTATCAGTTTTTTCTTTATCCACTGTACAGATACCTTAGCTAAGCAAAATATTTTGGTTAGGCATTCAATCTTCCAGCTGCCACTCCTAGAATTTTCACTGAAAAATTAACCTTATTTCTTAGAGCTGCAAAGTTGTCATGAAGACTTATCTGTCCTGACTTGACAGTGTGACGGCATCAGAATAGTTGACAGGCCTTTAGAGACAGATCTGATCCTTAACAAAAACCCTTAACACCCTCAGATCCAGGTAGTGCTTGAAACCTGGAGTTATAAAACTTGAAACTGTGTTTAGAAAAAAGATAGCCCAGGTTTATTGGGCTTGCATGACACAACCAAACAGAGTTATGCTAATTAAAAAGCACCCCCGGAGCATACAGTTGCAATGCACTTTTTCAAACCAAAGAATGACAATAAATGAAAAGCAGCAGATGGAGAATATTCTCTTTTCATTTTGTGAACAAGCTAAAAAACAAACAACTTTGTTAAAGAGCGTGTGGAGAAAGGATTCATCTTTGGACTTTTTTCCCTTGAACAGTCTACAGAAATCCGTCTGCTGAAAGAGAATATGAATGGGAAAAAATCCTGCTCGTGAGCCAAGGATTCAGTCGCAAATGCCTTCAGATTTTTGACAGCTGGCCAAATAGGGCTTTACGGCTTGTTTTCATTCTTCTTGCTTCCTATTACCTGGGAGCTAAACATTTTGTATCAATATTGGACAAATCTCTGTACAGCAGAGAACAGCCAAGGATTTACAGTGCCAGCAGGCGAGCGTGTGCTGTCAACCAAGATGATGGATACAGGATACGTCTCAACATTTTAATCGACGGCGCTCGCTTAAGTACCAGAAGTGGGATAAGAGTTATTAACGCGGTGTGCCCTTAAGGAAGAGCTTGGCTCCTACCCCCGGACAGGGCYGCGGGGCCTCAGCGTCCGCTATGCTGACTAACCACTTTCTCCACTTGAGAACGAGTGCTTTTCCATCCTTTCCTTTCCGGGTTGCTTTATGAAACGCTAGGGCTGCTGGCTGGGGGGCACGGGGGGTGCCGCCACTGGGACCTGCACGGGGGGTAATGCGGCCCGCGGCAGCAGCAGGTGCTGCCTCCGAGCCTGGCACGGGGCCGCGTGCGAGGGCTCGTGCTGAGCCAGCGCCTGCCAGGGCCGCGAGCTCCGCGCCTTCCTGAGGGACGTGATAAATAAAGGAAAAACAGACGAAAGAAGGGAAAAGCAGCTGCTTGGAAGCGAACTGTAAAAACATCTGTAGCGCACCAGCAGCCTTCGCTCGCCGCCACCGCCAAGGATTTTAAAGGCACCCRGCTCCTGGCAGAGGAGCCCCATGAGATGCCCCCCAGCACCCAAGGGCGCCCCAAAGCGGAACACGCGGCAGGGGACACCCAGGCACGCTTCCCCCGTGAGCCACTGCCCGGGCATGTGGGAAAGGCAAGAGGAGTTCACCCACAAACGAAAGCAGCCCCCAATAACGCCGGGAAACACCCAACGACAAGGCCCCCGCRGATGCCGCTCTTTTTGCCCTCGGCGAGCGGCGCAGGGAGACGCTTTAAAGAGGGCTTCCCAAGGCATTTAATTTGCTGCTGGAAGGAGGGCTGCACTACTGGAAGTGGTTAGTTCACACACGGACGAGCTCTGCCGCTGCCTGCGCTTGACTAGCTGACAACATACCAAAGAAACATTAAAATCAATCTATTTGGCTTCAGCATGTATCATTCCAGCACAATTTTATGCATTTGCTTCAGACTTAGTGGGAGGGAGGGAGGAAAAAAAAAAAGAAAAAAAGAAGGTTCAAGGGTCTAAGTAGCTCGATTTATTTTTCAGTAACTAAGTTACCAGAGACTTGTAGGGAGATTGTATTTATTTTCTGAAGGAGGCTCCAAGTTGGCAGAGAGGTCCTTGGAAGTACATATTTCTTCACGTTCTCTTGATCTCAGTGTGTGGAGATTCACTTAACAGCTGTTTTATGTGCAAATGTTTTTTCAGGCATGTCCTCCCCAACCATAAACAGATTTTTAAAGGAAACCCTCTTAAAAAAAGTTAAGAGACAACAAATCTCTGAGCCTCTTCTCACCCAGACCTGTAGATGAGATGTGAGCAAAGCCTGGAGGGTCTTCAAACTGCAGTTTTTTTATTTTTTATTTTTTAAATGGGTACTGCACTAGCCCCTCCAATGCAAAAAGCAGCACTGTGCCCTCCGCCCAGCTGTACTTCAGTCCTTCATTTACATATAAATGCATTCATATGTGTTCATATGTGCAATATGTGTATTAGGTATACCTACATTTAATCTTTCCTTAAAATGACAAAGACAACTAGATTTTTTGGCAATGCAGAAAGCAAGAGAGGCCATAATTTTCAGGAGCTGCGATAAAATCATGTAACAATTTGGCTACCACACAAGCTAAGTGTTTCTGTAGATGTGTATATGTGCATACATATGGAAAGGGACAAGGAATTCTGGACAGGATGGAGGACATCAGGTCCTACCATTTTCTGGGACTCAGATTTAATCTAGAACCCTTGGGGTTATTGTATGATTACATTGCAAAACCATGATCCTGCAAAAAACACTTAAAAGTTCTATATTATATTACTAAATTGTACGTGTCAGCATCTTCAAATTCCTTAAAACAGGAGAGAACCTGTAGGCTTGGCTTCAAAACAAATACATGAATTGTGAYTCTAGTGATAAAATATCAAGAATTCCAGCAAGAAATAATATGTGCAAGACGTTTTGAAGCACCAAAAGGAAAAAAAAGGAGGAAAGGCAAGCCATACGTTCAAGAGAATAATAGCCAGCAACAGAAGAAACACCTCTGAGGCCACTTGGAGAGCACAGGATGGTAGGTCCTGGCTCTGAGAGGGCAGGCCCAGGGTCTCTATCCTTTGGTAGCAGAAACAATTTACAGGTTTCTATCTGCCTTTCTGCTTCCCRAATGCCATTCCAGACATTCCCCCACCTCCAATGGCTGTTATCAGCCCATCATTGTGCCGAGTGAAGTGCTGGCAGAGCCAAGCTCAAAATCAGATCTGCAAAATGACCTGGCTAATAAAAATTTAAAAAAAAGTAGGGGGGAAACTTGCCCCACATCTAAAATCAATATTCATGCCGATGTTGTGGTTTGTTGGTATGGTGAATCCAGCTTTACAGCTCCTACCACCAAATCAAAAATGTGACAAAGAACCAAGATAGAGTAAAAATTTCCTCTGGCAGCTTAAGGTTGCTCCATTCTTTTCTACCTATTTGACTGCACATTGGCAGGCTCCTGGCCAAGTCATCTGTCATTCTATTCCTCCCACAGGCAACATAAAGCCAACATAAAAGCACCAAGGTAGCATTAAATTCCATGTCATCTGTTCACAGCTGATGCAGATCAAATCTGTGCTGCAGAGTGATCAGGCGTGGCAGGGTCCTGGAGCAGGGACCCTGGAACCAGGGCTGAGTCACTGCCTGCAGTGAATGAGCGGGCAGGACACTTGACAAAGCACCGATGAAATCTGCTTCCTGCATTTAACAGTGCCGTTACCTCTTCTGTCCCAAGCCATCAGCCAATAATTAGGATCTTGCAGGTTGTTTCCATTAGGAGAAATCAGAGCCAGGTATAAAGCTGGTGGAAAAACAGGATTTCCAGTTGTCAGGAAATCTTCATCTCTTTCAAGTATGGTTTTGGTCTAAATTGGATGCACTTTTTCTGCAGCTGGGGACAACAGTTAAGATCCTTCAGTTGTATCTGCTCAGACTGGGGACCCTGAAACTCTGCACATCTCTTGCCACAGGGGAGGGCGGCAGCATACCGACTTGTTTCTCCTTGACTCTTGATTCAGTAGCAGTTCAGCAACCCAAGATATTTCAAACAAAACTTTTCAGGCTCAGCTACTGGCATTTCCTACTTGCTCCTGACAAGTATTTCCTCGATCTAATACAACTGATTTACAGAGGACATATCCACACGCAAAGTCCTATTTCTCTGAATACAGCAGAAACCAAACAAACAGAGCACTCCATTGGGTTTCCCGAAGTCTGTGCCTCTCCCTTCGTTCAGTGCTATCACAAGGAGCATCTCTTTTTCCTTCTCCAGGAAGGAAAACTCTCTATGCATTGCCCTGTGATTTCCACCTCAGTTCATACACATTCCCCCCTACTCCTTCACAAAAGCAATGCACAGTCATTGGTATTTGCTTCGAGCCTACAGAAAAGTCCCTCCATCCACTTAGCTCACCCACTGCCTGGCCCTTGCATGCTGCCTATGTCTTGGGCAATGGCTCCAATCTTCCACCTCTTAATCCAAAAGCTGTTTGACTCCCTTTTACACTTCTTTTGGGTGAAGAGCAGGCACAACACCCACCTCTCAGTGGAGTTCTCTGACAAATCTCATCCTGATGATAATACAAAAAATGAACAAGCATACTTTAAAACTGCAGAGTAAAACTTGTATCATACATGTTCTGAGCACACAGAAATAATAAATGGCCAAAATAAAATTCAAGGTCTGAGATAAATTGTCAGAAACACCCTAGAAGAAGCATATGGAAGAAACAAATCTTGCCACCTGGAAATCCACTGGCTGTAGAGCACAGTGTGCCTGGACAGGACAGAGGAACTATGCATACTTGGCATAGTATGCGTACTTCCAGGTAGATGAGGGAGAGTAAGAATGAGCCAGTTCCACCTAAATTTGATAGTTTGTTCTTCTCACTGCATGCAGAGACAGCAAATGCCTCCTTGACAAATGCTTTGCTTGTACTAGAATTTTGTTAGAAACATTAGAATAACTATTAAAAATAGTCTCTTAGGATTAATGCAATAACAATTCATATCACACTCACTTCCCCTGACAGTCACGATGACAAGTCAGCCTTTCCAAATTTTAACTTGTGAAAGAAAAAAAAATTCTCTTGAACTTATGATCTTTTTTAGCTTCAAATGCTTCCCCCGCCCTCAGCTCAGAATGTTCTCAGAATGACCAATCCTACAAAGATTCAGCTAGCCAAAACATCTTTTTCCTTTTGCCTGTCTCCACTTGCTGGTTGCCAATGAGTAGTTTGTGAGTATCTCAGCTCTGTTAATTCGAATAATCTATTCTGATATTATCGACACCTAATTTTCTGGGATCGTCAATGGCAGACAGACAGCTCTCAGCAGCTGTTCACTGCCTGACCTACTGGCTTGTTTGGTGGACAGTAAATTTGCAGCTTCATTTTACTCACACACGCAACCCTACTAAAATCATACACTCTTATGCTCAGCATCAGCAATATGTAAATTTTTGCAGGCCTCTGTATAGGAATGTTTCTTCCCCTTGCTTTGGTATAAGAGTTTTCCAAAACAGACACTTACTTTCTAATTCAAAATTCTCTTTCTGCTATACCATATTCATTCATGTTTTAACCATGCTACCAATGTTCCTGCCAATTTGTTTATTTATTTGTGGACAATAAACTTAAAAGGAGGCATAAATATGGTTAAACAAATTTATTTTACAAGAACAAGTGAATATTTGTGAAACTATTTTGCCTTCACCCAACTCTGTGTCCTTCTGCTTAATTGATGGCAACATAACTAAAAGGCACTCCTAGTAGTAGTACCTAGCATCAACATGATTCACATTTTCCAAGGTAAATATTTAGAATCCAGGTCCCAGCAACTCAAGCCACTATGTCTTTTTAGGCGTAATGTCAGAGACTACACTAGATTCAAAACTGTAATTCTTTTCACCTTATGGTTTCCTCTGTTTCCCCACTTCTTAAAATGTGAACTTTGAACTCAAGAAACCAAGGGACAGACAGCATTTTCCCACAGCTTTCCATCATCATATTGCTGATGAGCTCCCAGGATCTGCCTCTCATGTAGGTAGATTCCCAGTTATCAACTCATGTGACCAAAACAACCCTCCCAAAAAACAAGTCACTTCTTGCAGGATCCAGCAAATACACAAAACAACAGCATTGCCTCTAAAATACAATTCACAGTGCGTGGACTGAGGCCAGGCTAAACAGCCCCATCACAGGACTTGAGCTCTGCAAAGGCGGTATGACAGCTCCGCGCGGCCGGGGAGCACCGCAAACCCGCCAGAGAGGCTCTGCTCACCCCCTGGCGGACCCTGGCCCCCGGCCGCTCCGCATCTATGTCCACGGGCGCCATTACGGTTTGTGCTGGCATTTGCTTTATGAGTCATTTCAGGACTTTCTAAATCAGTTGTAAGATCTCCCTCCGGCCTTGAACTAGAACTTGGCATAAAATAGCTTGAACTAGGACTGGATACTTTTATTCAAAACAAAACAAAACCTTGAAACAGCTGTTTGCACTTTTTTTTTTTCCTAATTGTAGGTATGTCCAAACCAAACAATCTTGCCTCAAAAGGTTACCACTTGTGTGTGTTCTCATAACATAAAGCCAATACTAATGGTGTGCTTATTTTTTTTTATAGGTCTGTATCTACCATTTAGATATACTTTCTAGGGCAGAAAGGACCTTAATGGACAGATCTAGAACTGAAATTTTGGTCACTGGTACCTATTTCTCATCAGTATAATATAGGTATATTATAGCCTGGTGGTAAAATCTGTCCAGCTGATAAACAGGAGGGGTTTTCCTGCAGTCACAGCACAGCTGATGCAGTTGAACCATCATTATTGCACTTCGTCTCATTACCCAACCTAGCAGTTTTTTCATGAATCCTGTAATATGTTTATTTATGCTTTTATATATTCCAAATTCTCAGTCAGCCAATGAACTAAAGCCAACTTGCATTTGTATTAAATTATACATATAATTGTATCTTTCTAGCCTTCTACAGGGAAGCTTGAAAAAAAATCAAACCCTGCAGGCTCAAAACCCAGAAAGCAAAGAACAAAAATATCAAATATCTTGTGCTTTTCAGCCAAGACAATGACCTGAGGTGTTGATCTTTGTTTGCTCTTCTGCTGTTCAAATACACACAAAACAAAGGTTGGCAATCCCATTCTCTGCAGTTTTTATGTGAAAAAATGTTCATGGGGGAATACAAAAAAAAAAAATCACAAAAAAAATGTATTCATCTATCCATGGTAGCGTGCTGATAAGCTCTTTTCATGGTGACAGGCTGCTCGCAGACACTGCCCCCAGGAACCCTCCCAAGAAACAGCACCAGCACCAGATGAGGGAAGGGACAATTTCCAATAATGCCTCCTCATGCTGCTCTATGGCAAGCTAAAAAGCTCTAGGATCTGGCCCTATTTCAATTTCTTAATCAAAATACACTGTCACTGAAGGCTGCTGAGCAGGGCTGAGATTCACCCTTCAGTTCCATAGCTCCTTGCCTCTGTTAGGTGATACTACCTCGTTTGCTCATGCTTATTTACTCCCATGCCTCGGTTAGCCACAAGTAAAGCAAATAGCTCCTTATTAGGCCTTTTTAGTCTCTGGCTATCTGTAAAATGTTTTGGATGACAGGTTATATATAACCACAAACTACTAATCACCTCTGCTGAGCAGTAAAATGGTTCATTGTACAAACAGGTAAGGCACAACAGCTAAATTCTTCCCTTTGGTGCACCAAGAATGCATTCAGGAGAAATTGCATTGGCTCTTCTGATTATTTAATATACAAGTAATGTCCTTGTAGGTGTAATCTCGTAGACTACACTAGATGCAAAGCTGCAACTCTTTTCACTTTGTGGTTTCCTCTGTCTTCCCACTTTTTTAAATGTGAACCTTGCAGTTGAGAAACCAAGGGATAGACAGCATTTTCCCACAGGTTTCCATCATCTTATTGCTGATGAGCTACGTGCTACTCATACCATGAACTGGAGAACACTAACCAAAGTCAGCATGCAGATTAATGAGATAATAAAATCAGCCTTAAGGCACCAGACCAAAGGCTCATGTGGCCCAGGATCTGGTTTCCAAGGGTGGTCAATAAGAAATGTTTAGGGAAGAATATAAGAGGAAAAAAGTTACAGAAAGATCTGTACCCTGGCCGGACTCTTCCAACCATTAGCAAAGTTAGCAACTTCCTGGGAAATGCATCCAGATCTTAATGTTTAACAGCTACCAACTGATGTATTCTCTATCCCTTTCTGAACCATTYATACTTTTGGCCTCCATAACATCCTTTGGCAAAGAATTCCATAATATAATTATGTTGACACAAGTTTAAACGGATTCTGAGGGGAAAAAAAATTACACATATAATACAAACTGAACACAAACATGGACTGATAATAAAATGCACACAGCCTGCAGACAGACTGTAACCTAACTAAAACTTAGTAAAACAATGAATGCTTAAGAATGAAATTAATGGCAAAAACACATGTACTGAGGTAAAATCTGAGAAAGATGGCAAAGGAATTTTAGAAGTACTGTGCAAGAAATGAAGTTATGAAATGGCAAGAACAACACTGTGAAAGAAATATCTATGCATGACTGTACGAAAAGAACTGATTTTTCAATCATTTTTAACATGATGCAAGAAATTTACCCCAAACTATAGTTACCTCCTCATTTTCTTTGTATTCAACAAAGTAACCTTCAAAAGACGATATTTTTCCCCTGGTGTTTCTCACAGTGCATGAGATGCATATTTTCTGCATAATTCTACTGGGCTACATATTTTAATCTATGCCCATTCTGTATGTTTTAAATGGTTCTCTCACGACATTCCTACGCTTGTGAAAAAGAAGAGGACAACTGTTACACAGAGATCCACTGATAAAAATGGATTCAAGAGGTAGACCCAATTGCTAAATTGTGCTCATAGACAGAATAACTTCCAAAACTGAATAAATGGAAAATGAGATTTTTCACGTTTAAAATATTTTCTCTGAAAAAAATTGCTTGGGGGGCTGTCAGAAAACAGGAGAAACTTTTACAAATATCCACTACATATTCCAATAGGAGTGAGGAAAAAAGCTCTTTTAATGCAGAAAACACTCTTGTTTTTCATTGTCCTCTTCCCTTTTTCTTTTCATTTCCCTTTCAGTAGAAAAATGAATAATGACCTTAAAAAGCCCAAACCATAACACTTTAGCTCTTGTTAAAAAAAAACACTAGAATGTTAATTTAAAAAAAAATCTTTTTCAGATTTGACCAACAATAATGCTGAAATCTAGCATGTGATTCATAACAAGTCATATTTCTGTGAAACCAAAATCAGTATTTACCAGAACTAACCAGAAAGATACTTCTCACCTATGAGGGTTATTTTCAAGTCAAATCAGTAGTTGCTAGCTACTGCACTAGGATTTCTTTTGTAAATAATGTTTCAATCTGCATTCCTTGTGATAGGAAACGTGAGCCATTCTACAGGCAGAAAACTACAGAAATACTATAGAACTGTCTGAAAAATCTGAATTCAAAATGTGATTATTTCAGAAAAGAAGCAGATAAAAAATCATCACAAGCACTATGTGTAGCTGATGTCCTGTATGCTCTCTTCAGCCATAACTCAGAACAAACAGAGCAAACAGATAAAACACTCCTGTTAGACAGAGGGGAGGGAAGCTACCAAGGCTAACATAACAGAGAGATTTGCCTCAATAGGCTAAGGGAGAGAGACAGAAGCTCCTCCAGAGGGTAAGAGAGCGGCTAAATCAGGCTCCTCATTTTTGCTTCTTCTGTTGAGTGCAAACACAAACCCAAAATAAATGCAAGCTAGTGATTCCCAGTACTTGCAGGAGTACAGAGGGAGCAGAGGAAAGGATGTGCAGAACCTTCCCCATCCATCGTGCATGCCACAGAAAGGTTTGAAATAATTTTGTGCTCCTGGTGGGGAGGCAGTTCCCCTTCTCGTCAGGCACTTCTGGTGCTTGGAAAGGGAGGAGGCCAGGTGAGCATGGAACTCATGGCACAGCAGAGCAGTGAGCATGGGACTCACGGTGCAAGGASAGCCCACCAGAACTGGCCAAGAACATGATGAAAGACTACCCACAGTAGCAACCCAAAGCGTAAAAGCCTTTTTTCCACCAGACAGAGGCAATGGCGCGTAGCCGAGTGCTGGAAGTGCAGCAGCACCCTTGTGCACAGCGTTGAAATTTAACCTGCTTAGAGAGTTGCTCTATAACTTCCCTCATGCTCGCACTCAGTTACTCGCCCACCAAGGTATTGATTCAGAAAACACTCTTTTGTCTCCTACTCACCTGTGTGTCTGTTTTACCAACTCAGCTTTCCCCCTCCACGGGCACCTCTTCCCTATCCCTACTTGACCATATGGGTGCCTGCCCCAAGCCTCTGGCCGCTCTCCACCCCAACCTGCCTTACTGCAGATTCCTTTCACCACTGAGGACCGCAGGCCTGATTTACTGTCTGAATTCCTCAGCTGCCACGTCAGAGGCACATACTTCAGAGCAGCCTATAACTGTCCACACATTTGCTCTGGCACCCACCTTCTCTAACCCGCGAGGGCCAGCAATTAGTCAGTGCAAACCACAGGACGTGCAAAGCAAGCCTAACAAGGCACATCTTGAACGCTGTTGATTGGATTGCGGTAGAGGTGGCTGTTTTCCTCGGAGTGAAGAATAGGAAGCTCCAGACCTAGGCAAGAAACCTAAGGAACCTAAGGAAATCAGCAAATTACAGAATCAGCAAATGGGAGGCTTAAGCGGTAAAACATGAGACAGTAAGGGCGCGACTTGTTGTTTAGCCTCCTACGCTCGTCCACAAAAATGTGACCATCTCGAAATTACTTTACCAAATTACGAGCCATGTCCCAGCTAACAGATAATGTCCTTCCACTGGGGTATGGATGCTCTTCAGTTGCTGTATATAACCCACAGCAAAGAAACTCAGAGCTGACTAACATCAACTTTACTGTAAGATATGGGAGTCCATTTTCCTTTTTGATCTCCTTGAACAACTTTTAGGTGTCTTTCACCTCTCCCAGTCTCAGTGATTTCAAATTGTTGACGTCAGAACAACTATTCAGGGGTGGAAAGCCACAAAGTCCATCTAACAGACACAGGAAGAACGCACTCCTCATCTGCATAGTGCCCATAAATTCCCCTGCAGACTCTACTACCAAATGCAGAGCCAACCTTGCTACCTCTGAAGATGCCCACAGCAAGCAACACAGGAAGGTAATGGCAGATAGGCTTGTGCTCCAGGGGCTCCTCATTGCCACAAATGTCACAGGAACTCTTGACATCCCTAAAAATCTAATTTTAAGGGAAAAGGTTCCCTTCTGTCTGTGTTCAGGCTTTGCATTGAGATTTGTCCTCTCTTTCCTTCCATTCAGTTGAGCAATCTGAGTCTCTATACATCTATGCTCTCCATACAGTGGGGTGATCTGGTATAGTCTGTTGAGACCAACCATAAATCATTCCACAACAGAATTGATCTCTCCGCTCTTCATTGAGCAAAGAGTTCTAAACATCCCTTAACATTTCTTAATATCCCTTAAATTTTGTCTGATTCTTACTTTCCCTTAAAAAGAAAAAAACACTTAAATCTCCAAATCTGATATGAAATACTGCAAAATATATGTTCCAACATAACTGACATATAACACACTATATATCAAAGAATCAGTTTAATGTGACTGTGAGTAGCCACATATTTATCCATTAATCCATTTTGTTACTTTGTCCTCCACCCCTGTTGTTACTCTGATCATCCTGTCATGTCCTCTTAGTTGTCAAGGGCAGAACTGTCTTCTCTGTTACGTATTGGTACGATGCCCAGCTCAGTGGAGTTCTCTTTACTAACTCTAAGCACTGCTACAAAAGAAATAGCAATTAAAGCCACAAAAAAATAGATAAAATTGTGAAGAGAATGTACAATTTACATAATGACACAAATTCACAAAAATGCTGGTTTCATGTTGGTGAGAACAGCAAATGCTAAATCCCTAGAGAACCTCCATATTTTATAGGGCTTTTTATGGTGCACTGGGACAGAAGTGTGAAGATGACAGCTTAAAGCAGGCTCTTAATCAAATGCAGATTTACCTATGGAGCACAGACCAGTGATTAGCAACTTACATCACAAAACAGCTGTGAAACCAAAATGAATCTTGTTGCTAACTAAAATCACAGCTCACCTGAATTTAAAATAAAACCCTTGAATAAACACTCCTTAGTTAGCCATCATTTTTTATTACCGGCATGCGGGACACTCCCTGCTACAAATTCTTGCTTTTCTGGGTGGAGACTGATCACTTCTGAGCCATTTTTTCACAGAATCTGAACCACCCACATCTACTAGGAAAATTTATTGTGATGAATAGACCTATTAATACCAGCTTCACCCCACCCTATACTGCTTCAGAGTATGGAAACTTGATGGATGTATCTGGTTTTGGTTAATATGCCATGACTCTCAAGTTTTACAATGGGAAGGCAGAGGAAACACATTATGTATTTTATTGTAGTATTTTGGCACACTTTCCATAAAATGGAAAATTCAACCTATCAGGGATCCAATCTGCAGCCTTCACTCACCAAACCTTACAGCCTTCCTCTCTTTTTTCACAAAAATTATTTTCTCCTTCGTTCCTCTCCTCCTTGCCCAGGCAGCCCTATCCCAGAATATTCTACGACAACRGTTTGACAGCGTTGATATTCCAGTGGCCAATTTGTTATGCAGTTACAGGATAGGCATTAAGTTATATTTACTGGGCCTTGGACAATGCAAAGAACAGCCTCAGGTCCTTCCAAATTCATGACAGAAATAACATTTAAAAGCTTCATATCACTTGGGACCCCATTGTGCTGGTACACTATAAAATTTACACTAGAAGGGAATGTCTCTTCCCCCCACTCAGTCAGGAGCTTATAACCTAAAGGGCAAGATGTAACAGGTACCAGAGATAATCAACTGGCAGGCAAGAACAGAGAGCAAACAACATTATATGAAGCTTTGCATAGGAAAATCTTTCAGAAGCAGGTTTGAACATGTAACAGTTTGGGGGGTAAAAAGGAGAAAATAGATGGCATGTTGTAGTGAAAACGCTGGCCATAGTTAATATCTATTAGTGCATCATTCAACTTTAGAATTCAAACGTTGATGTAAAAAGTAACATTATTCTAACCTTAGGAAAACCCTATGCTGAAAACTTAGAGAAAGACACCCACACAAAAACAATGGCTTAGACTGCTGCAGGCTATCCCACAACCACAGATCTCAAATTATGGAGCAAAGAAAATGAAAATAAGGAACACAGGACAACCACAGTAACAATGGAGTCACCTCTGTGCAGCAAGACAGAGAGAAGATACTTATTTACTTAGTTTACAAGGCAAAGGATAGACCCAGTAAATCTACGAGGAAGGAAAAAAAATACAATAGGTCTTCAAAGTCTATAAACCTCATTTTAAGTCTGTCTCACCATGAAAACCCAACAGTGAATTTCCTCTGCTCTAGGTCAACTGAAACTGTTACCAGGCAAGAGTCCAACACCACTTCCAACAAACTTCACTTCACCAACATGGCTTTTGGATACGGATGCCCAAGTGCACAACCTTGGGTGGGCTCTCTAGCGAAATCCTCCCATAAAAGTTGCTCTTTTGTCTCCAAGCTGCTCAAAATTTTACTCTTCTATGTTTGCCTGCCATTCCAGGAGGTGCCTGAATGACACTTCCTCAGGGAATAAGGACTTTTTAGCCACGCATTCCAGAGAAAACCTTAATTTTTATCATTGTTAGTGTTAATATCATCACACCACTTAAAGCCAGACCTGGATACTAAATTGTCAGCAGCAGCTGTTAAAAGCATGATTGGGCTCCCACAGTTTTGGGCTGTTTCTTGGCAGTTTTTCAATTTATTTTAGACCGCCGGCATTCGCCAGAGGGAACTATTGGGAGGCCCATAAAATTAAGTTTCCTCTTCTAGTGTCAACTGACGAAGTATTTTTCACTTCCTGACCTCAGTTATTGTGTAGTACTACCTCCTGCTGTTACAGAAAGTTGCTGTGTGACAGTAAGCAAGCTGACACCTAATTGTTAAATTCAACCGAGTGTTTTAATTAAGGAAAGAGTGTCTTTAAAATAAACTCTTAGAAGACTTTGGCCCAAGTTCAGGAAAGCACTTAAGTACAAGCCTTAGACTGTCCCTATTCAGGAAAGCATGTGTTTAAGTGCTTTCCTGAATATAGATATATTCCTGCCTTGGGGCCTTAAAAGTGCACTATATAATAATAAAATTTATTGCAATTTGACTTCGCTGGCTTCTCTGAAATATTTATTTAGCTGCATCTTTATTAAAAGAGTACAGTCACTTAAATTTTGTATCTATTTAAGATCACTTACTRCTCATTGATTGCATTTCCAACAGACAAGTAATTTGTTAATGCTGCTTCATTTAAACTCTAGTTCTTCTATTATTATCACTTAACTGTATCATTTTCTAGAAGAATATACTAATTAAACCAGTTACCCTGATACAAGATACCTATTGGCTGCATATCATTTGAAATCAATTTCCATGGAGTCAGAGCTCCTTTGAGTTCATTCTCAGTGATGCTTGTAAGGATACCATTTCAAGCATTATCTAAACTTAAACTCCTATCTGGGACATTTACTGAACAGTGACTTTCAGCCAGTGCTTCTCCAAATATTAATTCATGTATTATTATACCAGTATAGATGTCACAAGTCAGACCAAAAAGCTGAATTTCAACAAAAGCAGGTCCCTCCAACAAGGTTAGTATACAGTACTTGTGTTTTACATCTCTCAGAAACTACTTCCAACATCTTCTATCTGCAAATGTCAGATTCTCCTAAGAGAAAGCTGACCATGTGCATGAGGGGGAGACAGGGTGAGCGCATGCACACACAAATCCACATGAAAAACAGAGAGAGGAGTTGGGATATGTTTTGTTCTACTTAACCACTACTCCTGTAGCTCCCGGAATTAGAACCTAAAACTTGTGAAATCAGCCCAGAGGTGTCGAATTTGTTAGTATTGCCAAAGAGGAATGAAATGAGATGTGCTCATCATTTTTGTTGTCTTCCTTTATCCCATAGTTGTACTGTATTAATACCATATTTCATGACTGGCACTGACGGCCTGAGGCTCTTTTTCCATCCTCCTGTGAAGCATCAGATTGAGCACAACTAGAGCAAGAGCCTCAGCGCTCCTCGTGGCACAAAAGCCTGCTGGGACCCAGTGACTGAGCAGGACTGAGCAGGACTGTGTCCTGCTCTTGCACCCAAAGATAGGAATTGCGAGGTCTAAGACCAGCAAAGAAAATTTCCTCAAATCAAACTAACAGGGAGTGTTCAGTTTTTTTCACCTCCCTTTGTGATACTGAACACAGTCCATGTCCCACATTGGGAACGTCACCTACCAAATGTTTCACTGCTGTAAGGACCTCACTGATCTCTCCTGCTCCCAGGCACCTCTCCTCTGGCAGCTTACAGCTGTAGGTTTTAGTTTCTTACTTCTCTTCATTTTTTTCCAGGGTAATTGGCAAGTATTCTGCGACCTGTGACACGTGGGAGAAAACTGGGCAGAATTTCTGTGGAGCTTTCTGGACAAATTGCCTACAACTTAGGTGTCTGCAATGGTGGAAGAATGGACTCTGTGGCTCAGAGGGTCCTTGCTAGTCCCAGCTGCCTTTTACTTTTCTTGCCCAGATTAGAGCTTTTTGTGTGCACCGCTGCTTCTAATAAAAACGCCATTTTTTATAATTTAGCTTACCACCTCTGTGCTCCAAGCCTTTAGCACACACAGAAATACCAAAGCAATGGAAAGGYATTCAGTGTATTTACATAATCCGCACAATACAAAAAAAAATGTTTTCAAAGGTTGGAAAAAAATCTGCAGGATGAATTCTCCGCTGGCTATGCAGAGAAACAGGTGAAAACGTAGATGCCCCAACTGTGACCAGCAGGTACATAATTAAAGGAACACGACACGATGACATGCATTTAATTTGTTCAGGTGGCAAAGTTAACAAAATAAGCTCATGGAATGAATGCTGCACAAGCAGAATGACTTAAAATGAAGAAAAAGCCAGTCAAGATGAATCACGCATCTCAGTCAAATACAGGAAAGTCTGCTTGCTTTAAACCTGATTGTAATTGGTTTCCCCTCACCTTCAAAAAACGTATTTAAAAGGGAAAACAGTATTTATGGTGCAAGCTAAACCACAACCATTTTATTCATCTGTTATTTCAGTTTTTCCTTAGGGCTCGCGATTAAAGACAGCCCAGATCAGCCTACTCTCAACAGTCTGTTAACACACACCGYCTTTAATGAGCAAGAATAAAGAACATGATGATGGGTTTTCCTAGAACGGGACATCACCAGAAAAGCATATGAACATCATTTCCTCTTGGACAGCTCTCTCAGCCTTCCCTCCCGGACAACTCCAGGTGCCCAAGGGACACCACCCCAGGCTCCGTTCCCACACTGCTGGGGCATTCTCCCCGTTACGGGTTTCCTGGGGACGCACTCGAACTTGCTCCTGTCAGAGGAGAGGGTTCAGAGGATTTCACTGACAGAAAGACTTTTACAGCTGAGAGCTGGCCTGTTTTCTCAGTTCTATTGGTTGGTCTAATAAAAAATGTAACTCTTGCCTCTTCCATGAGTCTAGACTTCCACAGCAACAAAGCACCATAACTAGTGCTTACAGAGGTCTGGATCATGCAAACAAGGAAACATGAAAGAAGACGTAAAATATTCAAAAACAGCACCAACAAGAGCTATGGTTTCATCCAGCTGAAAACATTACCTTTAGAAAACTAAAGTCTCTTACAACATCCTCCTCAAAAATTGCATGCCTGCTCCTCCTGCTCCAAAGCTAACTTATGGAGTCATTCTGTGTGGGAGAGACCAACAACACCTGCACGTTCACCTTCCTCTTCGGTTCACTTTATTCCTCCTGCCCTCAGTATTTCTCCTCTCCTTCTCTGCGGCCCGGAGGTCGGACACATGCAGCCAGCCCAAGTCACTGGCCAGACATGACCACCCCTGGTTGACTGCAATATCTGCTTTGACACTGGTGGGGTATTTCAAATTTTGCTGGTGATTGTATCTGACATTATTATAAGTTTTTTCCTTCCTCTTGCAGTGGCTTTCCCCAGTTGTGCTTCACAGTCACCTCAGCCTCACATAACCAAGGCTGCTTTCACAGCCCACCTGCTTCAAAAAGCACTCTAATTTTTTTCTCCTTGAATACAGCTAGGGTTTATCCAAACAAGAAAGAGCAGAAATACACATGTGCATATTTTATGCCTCAGATAGTGACAGACAAATATTTTACAATCCAAAGAGGGTAGTTTCCAAACAATTCAGACCAAAATTCATTTGCCTGAGATGGCTGGATAATTGATTTAAATACTTAATTGAAATCAGAGTTGACAGATCGTATGCAATTCTGCTGAGGATTCCCCCCTCTTCTCCCGCCTTGTTTCTTTGGATCCCAGGCAGCCTGAATGCCCTAGCAGCAAATATACTCAGGGGAGCCCTGCCTTCAGCACAGGCCAAAGCAAAAGTCAATAGCAAGCTCTGCTCTGACCGCTTTCATGTTGCAGGCACTGTGGATAGCAATAAGATGGATACCACCAGGAGACTGTGGCAGACTCCTGGCAAGTGTTTTTTTGGATTTAGGAACAAGTTCTTGTTTGCATGAAATCCTGGAGAACCCCTCTCCTTATTTTTGGGAATCGATACTGACCTTAGCTAACTTCCCACAGACAGGAGGGCAGTGGGACAAGAAAAAGTGCGAAATGGCCAGGAATTACAAGAATGACAGCGAGCATCCCCTTTTAGGTCATTATGACCTGGGCTTGGCACGTAACCCCTAAACCCTATTTTGTTTTTGTTTGTACTTGCCAAGTGCAGATTTTGCTGTCCTTGCTCTTCAAACAGCATCAATGCAATCTACAGGACTATTTGCAGGCTACGGCGGTTATTCTAGATAACTACGGCCTCAGAATCTGGCACTAAGCTGTATTTTCAGCGGGAGAAACACATTAAAAAAAGTACTGCTTGATATCAAAGCCTTCACAGTATCTTACCGTTCATTCTTATTTTTCTGTAGCTTTTCAGAATTCTAGAAAACCTTGCTATAATGTATTGATTTAATCATGGTCTCTCTMTATATATCTCTTTTTTTAATTGCTAAGAGTACCTGTAGCACAAAACCACGTTTTCTTCCATCTTAAATTGGTATAGTCCAAAGCCAAGAACACATATGTTACTAGCTGGAAAATAAAGTGCCCTTGATTCCTAACTTTATTTTGGACAGTCAACTCCAAGTTATTAAAAGCCAAATTCAGTAGTGAGAAAATATATATAGCTTCAGCTGTTTTGTGTGGGTTTAAAGTACTATTTGCTTTATGAGTAAGAGATTCAATAATGAATGTATTTACATAAAAATAGTTTTGACATTTAAGTTAACTTCTTGCCAAGCTGGTGCAAAAATGGAAATGTAAAAAGCATAAGCACAGAAATGAGTCCCTATGCTGTAAGTCTGCTATTTAGAGGTAAATTTTTTTTCTTGGCAATAAGACCCGAACAGTATGTTTTATAGCACTGGACCTCGCCACTCCGAGTCAATTTAGTGTTTATGGAAAGTGCCAGACTGACAGTTGGAGAACTAAATTGTCCATGCCAGTATATAGTTTAGTAGGAATGACAGCAAAGAGAGTTTCCAGAATCGGGGCCACTTGTGTGCCTCGGTCCTGTTCTGCAAACACGACAAAAGTCACAACAGCACAGTGGGGTATACAGCAATTCTGGCACCCAATTATTTTTAAAGGCAAAGGAGTTTCTAAATAGGGTGGCGCCACCACATGCCGGGGCAGAGTGYGGAAGGGACCAACTAGTGCACTTTGAAGCAAAGACCCAGACGGCTACAAAATGTCCATGACTTTCAAACCAGAGCTGTTTACAAAAACAAGTCTATCTCATAGAAGATTTTAATTTTACCACATGCGCTTTTTTCCGAGCTTGGATTGAAACCCCAGATTTAGGAGTTTTCCACTGAAAATCCCCATCTCTGCATGAGCCCATGTGGTGGCATCCCCTGGACCCAAGAGCACAGAAAGCCCTAGTGCCCCACCTCGCTATAGGGAGTCCTTCCAACAAGGCATCCTCCTCTCTCCACGCCACGCAGGCCCAGGCTTGCAGCAGGAGACAACCTGCCCCACTCAGGGCTTTGGGGCAGCTTGGCCAGCCCACCCAGGTGGGAGGAACGACGGAGAGTCAGCAGGTCCCAGGAGCCTCCTGGCAAACCACAGAGCCCAAAGCAAGCTGTGGAGAAGGCAAGACTTCCCATCCACCCATGGGCAAGCTGGCCAAAGACCAGGCAAGACTCCTGACAAAAAAAAAAAAAAAAACCCTGCAGGTGTACCATCACAACTTTGACAAAAGTGAATCCTTCACAGAGAACATTTGGACCATGATAACCCAGCCTTCCTCAATAGGGAACGTACATATGCGTGTGGGTTGCACTGGAGAGTTCCCAAATAACTTCTCCTCAGGTTCCAGCCTGAACTGTACTCAGTGATTTATATTCTGTCATATCTTCTCTCCATTACTTTCCACCTGAACTATCTAGTTCCTTTAGCCTTCTCTTTTCTCAAAGTTAATGGAGGAAAAGAAACCTCTTTAATCCTTGGTTAGGATAGGTGATGCATAATATGACATCAAATGCATTATTTAATTGTATTGTGGCAAGCGATAGGAGCCCTACTGTGCTAGGTCTTGGGATGAATGTACAATGGTGATTAAATAATTGATGTGACAGACAGGGGGTTGGAAACTTTTCCACTACAGTAACCAAGATCATTCTTTACTTCTTTTTTTTCCCCAGAGCAATTAGTCAGCTCAGGGATGTCAAAACACATAACTAGGCCACAAGACAAATTACAGTGTAAGTGCTGCAGCATTTGCCAATGACCTAGCAGGCTTGGCCTCAAGGTTTCTTATGTTTGAAGCTTCAGGCCTGTTGTTAAGAAATTCAGGACTTCTAAAAACATTTTAGTAAAGGTGAAATGACAGATAAATCTCCCTGCACAGATCTTTAAATACATATACCTACCTACCTACCTATATATATATATATATATATATACACACACACATATATATATAAAAAAACAAACAGTAACAAAGCTCAGATGACCAAACTGATGATATACTGGTATGAGAAAGAGAAATATGATATACATATTTGAAGCCTTTGGTCACCAATTCAGACCCTTTAACAAAAGCTCATTATGACTGGCTCAACAATACTTAATACTCTTGACAATCTAAGCTGAATGGTCTGACAATTTAAAAAAGCCATCTTTACATTCAAGTTACCCTATAGCATCATAAATAGATGAAAACATACAAACAGAAACAGTTAATCAGAGTTGAGGATAGTCTTGATCCTAAATGCAGCCTCATATGCTATATATTTTTTCTGCTGTGATCTCGCTAGCAACACATCACTGTTTTTAACCATTCTGAGTACTGAATCTAGACTCAGCAGCTGTGTTTGTTTACAGGGTTAGAAATTAGCACAGGACAAATGGACTTCATCCAACAGAATTTTTTTTTGGCATTTTCCACTACATTTTACAATATATTGGTCCTCATAGTCCAATCATATATTTGCCATTGACGCTGGCCAAGGAGAGTGGGTAAGCAAGGATGGTGCTCACTAACACTGCATGGGGAAGCCTTTTATCTCTCCAAATGCGGGCTCACTAATTACTAAGCATGGTCCAGACACTTACAGGCAGGGAAATCCATTACTGTATTGTCCATACTTTTTTTCACTACAAACATAAAGAATGTCATCATAATCCATCCTGCACTTTGCACTGTACCAGTTTAGTAAAAGTGATGAAATCCGAAGATATTTTATACTTAAAAGGACCTGCCAGTGCCCTTCACACTTGTAACTGAGTTCCCAAAAGCCAATTCCAGGAGAATGTAAACCAAGCTTCAGACAAGTCAGCGCTAAAATCATTTTCCATTTCAATATCCACATGCTTTTTCAGCGAAAGTTATTTAAAAACAAATACAAGAACAGCCCTACGCCGCTATGTATTTTTAGTCTCCTTGGCTGTTCTCTTAACACAAAGTTGAGGGGTTTTGCTTTGTGTTTCCCCCATCCTGTTTTAGAAGAACAATGAAAGAGGAGTTCCTGGTTTTACTGGGGTGAGGCAACGAACAGTCCTGCTCCTAGTTCTCACACCCCATATGTAAATACAATTTTAAATGTTTGCCTTATTTATTCAGGATATTTYTGTAAGTGACCCCTTTTTATGCTAGAAGTTATGTAACAGATAAACATAGCATGCATTAAGTTGTAGTTTACAGACTGTTTAGGTCTTCCACGTTGTTAAAAATACTCCAGTTCCAGCTTATAAACTGTATTATACAGAAACTACCAAACAGCCTTCTAGGCAGCTGCCGAATCCTGGTATTCAAACAATTTCTCCACACAAATATTCACAACTGTCCATTAATTCAGTAATAAACCTTAATCAGACACCTCTCTGGATGGAAAAAGGTTAAAATCACTGTGAAACTTTTTGAAATTTATATTTACTTGGGGACTGAAAAAGCAAGTTTCCAGGAATAGTTGCAGAGCATTTTGTTTCTGAGGGACTGCCTCTCACTATTTTTAACTTCGTTGCACGCACTAAAGTACACATTTATCTGATAATTTCAAATAATAGCAATTATGATGTTCTGACACCACAAGACACATGAAGAACCCTGTCAAAGTAATACATTGCACTTTGCTGCGTAATTATGTTATGTTGGAGCAGAGTGTTGGAAAACTTAGCATAATCATTAGCTGAGTACTGAATGTTTTGATTGTCAGACAGGTTGTATATGATGCAAATATATGACTCAGAAATGATTTCACATAAACATTTTGGTAACAGTAATCTGACTCATAACCTCCAACACAGAAAATAACAAGCTTCACAAAACATCTGTGCACTCCAAGCAATTCAAACTTGCAACAACCTTCAGAAATCTTACAGCAAAGGGAAGGAGAGATTCTGGTCCTCAAAGACCCAACATGGAGAGGTTCTGAAATCTATCTTTCTGAAAGAGTTAAAGCGCCTGGGGTAAGAGAGCAGGTCCACAGCAAGGGTAGCAAAGGCTGTAGCTCCCAGTGTGGATCTGCACCGGAGGGTTATGACAGTTTACATCAACCGATAATCTGCCTAGTGGGCACTATTTAGATTACATTCTCCTTTAACATGGATAACACATTAGGAAAGGTCTGTTGTTATCTACCCAAAGCTTTGCTATGTCAAGCGTAACACAATGCACAATCCATCTTCTATTTATTTTCCCACTCATTAAGAGATGGGCAGCTTCTTTCACTACCCCTTTCTGAAGACAAATGCACAATTTTGAGTGACAACGAGGATTTACCATGTGTAATTTCAGAGGAGGTTTGCCATGTTTATTCTGGAAAGTGCCATGAATTAATGGACTATCTCTTCAAGTCTTAGTGAATCACAGCTGCCAGCTCGACTACTGCCAGAAGCAACAGAATGTTTTGGGACCCCATAAAATTGTTTTTACTGAGATCACTGATAGCAAAAGTATCGGACAGACCCAATTCCAATAGCTCCTGAAACATAAAGCAGTCATTATACTGACTTCAGCCATTACACTATATTTTTATTCAGAGTTTCTTAACAAAACTATCAGTTAACTTAACTTAGAAGAACAGCTACCTTTTGTCTCACTTCAGCATGGACATTGCTTTACCTAAGCATACCACTTTCACTGCTTTTATATTACCATAAGTCAATCACACCTTTACTAGTGTCTCTAACAGTTTCCAGTTAAAAATATGCTAACCTGTGACCTCTTCCATGTGTCCCATTCAGTTTTTCTTGCATGCCAACTTAKGCCCATATATGAGAGTTGCGCCTTAATGCATGCATAAAAACAGAACTATTTTCAGAATGGGGTAAGCTATAGTTGACTCGATTTATATTAAAAATAGAACCATATTTGAACTTAATTTTAGCTCCCCAGACATCGTTATCCACTGAGAAAAGCAGCAAAAGCAGAAAGAGCTCAGGACAGGTGTCACTGACTGCCTCCCTTCCAGCATGGGAATCTAGGAGGCCAAGTCTCGCCCTACGCCCACACACTTATAGACTCTGCCCCTGTGCCACGTACTCCTATGGGATGTGTAGGGTACAGCTGGCCCCAACACCGGCTCGCTCTGTTGCTGCTTTCATGGCACTGACGTACTCCTGATTTTGTGGCTAAACAGCACATTTTCCAACCGTGGCTCACAAAGGTTGAAAGTCCACCRCTGGCCTATCACCTCCGACACGAACGACTGCAGCTCTCCCTTCACTTCAGAAATACTGTACTCCCCACCGCTTGCTACATTTGATCAAAAATTTGCTTCACTCTGTAAATCAGAATGCAAGTGACACTGAGGGAAAATATTCTATTCACTACTCTCTGGTTTCCCCCAAGTACACAGCTTCCCCTGTTATTTTATGCTACTAAGGTGGCTTCTGACAGGGCCTGGTTATGACAGGTAGCCGCTGTACTGTAGATAATACAGGGCTGGTCCCTCGCAGTTCTCCGAGCACCCCCCCCCCATAAATACACATACACACTCATACTACTACCCACTGCACTGAAGTCTTCCTATATTGTTATTATTTCAGAGAGTTAAAAGGAATAGTCGCTTTTTTTTGCAAAATCCATCACTTTGTGCAAACAGTAGACATTACATATAAATGGACTTCTGGCAAATATTTGTATTTGGATAGTACCCACAAAGATCAGAGGGATTACTGATATTAAACTAATGTTTTTAAGCATGCCTGAGGATTCGTATCCCTAACAGAGAGTGGAAACAGAACATACAGGTTTTGCGATACTGATGAGAAAGACTCGTAAGTGGGAAGGAACTAAAATGTAAGTCAAGTGAGAACTCTCAGCCTCCAACTGACTAACATTGCAACCCAAAGATAGACTGATTTTACTGAATAAGATTGTACTGTTCCACTGACTCGACAAGTCAGTTGGATACCTGCCAACACAGTAATGTGGAGTGTGGTTTAGCAGTTAGATCATAGGACTGGAAGCAAGAATTTCAAGGATCTCATCATAGCCCTGGTCCAGTCATGCACTCTGAGCCTCATTTTAGCCATTTGGAAAATGAGTATAATAGCGATTTACGTTAGTCAGAGCACGCTGGGAGACCTCGACATTTATGAAGTGTTTTGAGGCCCTGGATAAAAGACAGAGTAGTATCTTTATATTGTCTAATAAGTAATGAGCACTCCATATCCTGCAGAATGGAACATTTTTGGACAGGACGGCTGTTACAATCATTAAAGTGTAAAAACTATCACATGCAAGAGACAAAACACAGACAGATCTCGAAGTGAAAATATCTCTTGTATTGTGTTAAACAAACATATATTTTCTTTCCAGTTATCTCCCATAGTATAAGTTGGAACCTCCTTAAATATGAGAACGTTTTTTATTTCTCCCTTTTTTTTCTTCCCTTCCCTTCCCTTCCCTCGCTTTATTTTCTTGTGAAAAAAATAAATTGAAAGGGCAAGCCAAGAGATTCACAGTCACTAAAGCTTGCAGAACATAGAGTGAATTTTGGCAGGACATGCATGTTTATCCTTTTCATATGCTGTTTAAATTATTTTTATAAACAAGTCATTATCCTGTATAGCCACTGCTTGGTCCCTTTCATGTTGAAGACTTTTGATGTTACAATAATTAAGTAAAAGGGTCTGCAAGCTCAAAATACAGTCTCAGATGACAGTTTGTTGGGCAAAAGAGACTGCTGCTTTTCTGAAATGAAGGGTTTATTTTTCGATCTTCATCGTTTAAGTCAAGCACCTGCCTTCTGTATTTGTAGATCAAATCTTTGCATAGATATTCAAATATCAATTACATACCAGACTTAAATTTTAGAATCATGCTCCTACTATTTTGCATTAAAATTGCACACAACCTTCATGTTAACTGTAAAGGGAAAAGGTTATTTAATGACCAGAATCACTACCAAATCAATCCTGCCAGTTTATTATAAACTTGATACTTAAAAATAAGCACACATCTTCTCTCACTTACATATATAACTGGGATTCAAAATTTTCTGCTTTTCCAGGGCTGTTATTGGTATTTTAAAAGCCTGGCTTTGCATCTCAGAGCTCAGCATTCCTTGATACTGGCTAGAGACATGCTTGGCACAGAATTTTCATCCCTAATTCTCCATAGGCCACTAAGGCCTGGGTGCATTAGAGTGCCTGCATGCTACTCCTCTTCAGGCTAGGACACCTTGCATCATCCCGCAGTACCCAGTGGCAGGAGCAGATGTCCTGTTTCTGGGATCCAAAGAGWGTCGCCTCTGACCCTAGTAAGGCAAGAAAGGTCAGGACAATGCTTGTGGAAAAGCTTCCACTGCTTGCATGCAAACTTGTTGAGAAGTTGGACTTGGCATGATGAAAAAACAGATTAAAGGCTCCTAAGGCATCAATCACTGTTGCATGCTGCATCCCTCTCTCTTACTGCACAAAGAGTCTGTTTGTCAAGCCTGAGCTGGACTGAACCACCAGTGTGGACATAAGAAGAGAAGAAACATTAATGGAAAGTCCACAGTAAACTGACAGAGAGAATTCCTTTTCCTTCCTTTCTTTTCCCCTGTGAAGCACCTGTCAGTTAAAGAATACTTTTTAAATCTGTGTTTATTTGGAACCATTCAAATGTAACTTGCCCCTCTATCTGTGACACAAAATTCTAGTGACCTCAACCAAGTTCAGGTGGAATTAAAGTACCCACTGCTTCATCAGCTTCACCCTGATACGGGTTCTTATTATAGATACTTTTAATGAGGTTTGAAAAATACGGAAGTTAAGCTACAGTAAGTGTTCATGTCTAAACAACTTCTATAACACAGTTCACAAAGACAGAGGCAGACAAGTATTTTGTGTCTTGTACACGCTTGTTACGGTTCAACACTTTTTCCAAATTATTTGGATGATTTTATTCCTATTCAAGAAGACTTGGATTGACTGCTCACAGTTTTATTCTCCCTGATTCATCTCTCAAATGGTCTGGAAACTCCAGGGAGTAAAAGTCAGGAGACACAACGATGCAATAATGCACCTCTGTTTCAGACAAACTATAGACCCTTCTCTCCAACTCCTCTTTCCTCGTGGTCGTGAATATCACAGCCCACAAGCTTTAATCTGTTTTCATTTTTTAAATACTCCTTGTTGCCTGGTGTGGAGCTAAGTGACTACGCTTTAATAGACATTATGTCACCCTTTAGCCCTTATACAAACACRGTGTCTAATACCTTGACCATATATGCCACCTGAATGTAATGCAGTAAATGACAAGATAAGAATACTGCATCTGCACTTGCATAAAGTAGTACACTACACGATGAACATTTTTATAGACGTGGTTTAAACATAGCATATTTTAGAACTTGTACTTGGTAAAAGAAATTGTGACTCTCCTTGCCAGTAGCAAGATTCTGGTTTGATTAAATATATCTTATTTACAAGGGGGCTTCAAATAGCTGATTCATACTTCTTTCTTACTGCAAAAGACCACTAAAATACATGGAATAACACATCTTTGGAATACTGTTTGAAAAACACTTTCTCATTTACAATCAGGAAATTTGACTTTGCAGAACAAGTGTTAATACTGTCTCGATCAATTTGTAAAGCTATTCAAGCCATGAAGTACATCTGCACACTGAGTATATTTCAAATACTGTGCTTCTGTTTTCATTTTCAAAATGTTTTTATTTATACACTAATATTTGACCTATGAATATTCCAAGTTTATATGGAGCCAGCTGTTCTAAATTCTGGTTATACTGAGTATTTGTGCAAAACATCAGGTGATATCACTGGATATTTTTAAGGGGAAAGTTCATAGGAAAGCAGTTATGTATTCTTGTGATTAACACCACATTGGATCAAAACAGTCATGTCTAGCTCTCTTAAAATACAGCTACTGTTTTAGTTAGCAGAACACTTCGGCTCTGTCTACATTATACTTTTTGCCAAAAACTCCCACTGTTGCTACCACTGATTCAATTCTGTCATTGTGCTATGATGAACACTGTAACATAAAAAAGAGCTGCAGGCAGTTCTGTCAAAATCTTTGTGCCCTTAAAAACAAAACAAAAACATCACATGCCATCACTAAAAAAAGGAAAAGAAAACCCCAAACAAAAAAAAAAAAACACCCAGCCCTACATAGCTGTCTCTCAGCCTGGGAGCCTAACTAATAGGAAGTTAAGGAAACATAGACCCCCAGTCTGAAATACGGCTTAGACACCAAAGTCCAGTATGATTTGTTAGACACCCCAGTAATCCCATAGGCACCTAGTTTCTTTAATTAAGCTGGTTTTGCCTATAACACCCTGGTGGCAGCTATGGCCATGGGCTCCCCCCAAAGTCACCATCATGGGAAACTGGGGACCCTCATGCCCCACGTCCCCCTGCCCAGCAGGACTGCCCAGGTGCCTGTGGGGCACTGACTGGGCACAAAGCACATGGCCGCAGCGTTCCCGCAGGAGCGGAGTGCCTCCTCAGCATGCAGGGATGCCCACACCTGCAGCAAGCCGAGGAGGAGGAGGAAGGAGGAACAAGGAGGAAGGATGCAAGCCATGGAGGAGGAGGAAGGAGGCACCACTCCTCCTCCTCTTCTGGCCGTGATTAAAAAAAAGGTTTAAAGGAAGAACCTGCTGAGCAGTTTTCAGCTATCTCCCCTCACCCTCAGCTTTACAGGCCTGGTGATCCCCAGGCTGAAATACCCATTCCTTCTCCACGCATTGCACTTAGGTTCACTTAGGTATGACCAGACACCATCCTACGAAGCAGGCACAYGAAGGAAGACTTTCTGGATCTTAATCGTGGTCTCCCAAGCTCTGATGTGATGCCTGCTAAAATGAATGCAAATCTCTCATCCGAGAACAATGTTTTCCATTCAGGTGATGTTATTTGTTCTCTGTTGCACATCACTATATAAACGGTAAAACAGAAGTGCTAAATTATTAGTAGTAATTGTACCTAAAAGGAGAGTTCCTGTGCAACTGTTGAGAAACAGCAGAAACACACAATGGAATTGTTTATGCCGTAAGTAACTTGTATTAACAATAATCACTAACAGCACTTCCACACAGGAGACCCTGTGTAATTTATGATACAGAGCTTAAGAATCAATTCATTCGCTTTTTCAGCTCACAAATACAAGCTGAGGAATGTCACTGAAAGTTAAGACTTGACAAACCATTTCACATTCCGCTTCCAAGTATTTCTATGTATTAATTTCACTGGAGAGTAGCTGGAAGAATGATGATCTACACTACAGTACCGGTTGTCTATGGAGATGCTGCAGTCCTTGTGTACTCTGCTATAGGCGCATGCGTMCATCTCCTGTGCAATGTCAGGCTGCATGTGTACACAGGGAAATGACTTCAAATAGCAGCTTCTCATGGAGCCACATGTACTCCAGGGCTCCTGTGCAAAGGCAGAAAGATAACTGTAGTCATGGTTTCCCTCAAATTCATAGTCCAAAGGAGCTGAGGACTTCTAAAAATAATGTCAGGCAGAGAGCCATCCAAGGGCCACGGTTAACTGTTTGCCTTTTCTTTAATCATGTCATCAGTTAGCTGCCCATTAGCAGGTGACTAAAAAGCGATGACTACTTCAAGAAAATGACATAAACCAGGACCGTGAGCTGCATCAGTTGAACAGCAAATGTAAGACTGCTCTCGGACATTTGGGACTGATCCTGGCACTGTAGCACAGTATACAAGGTCTGGCAGAAGTAAAGTCATTCCCGTCATCAGCTTCATGATTTCTAATACTGGCCTGATCTGGACACACGTGGAGGATGCTGCTAGCATGCCGAGAGAGCGAGGCTTTACGCAGCCAGCTGGCAGCACAGTCAGATACGCAGCATCGCACACTCCAGTTATTCTCTGTGAGCAGATGTCTTGACCTTTACAACATGTGGCCAGGAGTATAAACAGATGGGATGACAGTATGAATGGTATGGTCCTGTCAATATAATCAGGCAATCTTCCCTGACACATCTTGGTTGCCTARTTTCATATCTCCTGAAACCAAGCATGATACCAGAAAAAGACAGGTAGGCTGATCGAATGCTTTAGATTAAAAAAAAATCTTCTGCTTTAGAAAAGAACCTGGGGGTGCTGTAGCATTGCTTTCATCCTATGAAAAGCCATGCAGAGTGAAGGCATGTTGTTTGGACATAGGTGCTTGACACAGATTCATGCAAAATCATTCCTAGAAGAAAATCTGGTAGATGACTGCTGCCAGAAAGATGAAGAGCCTACATCCATAAGCTGATGCTTTTTAGGCCAGCGGGGAGAGAACATTTGTTCAGTTAGCCCTATATTGACTTCGGAGTGGCTCACTTTCAATGAAAGGGAGCACTCTTGCTCTGGCAGATATTTGGGGTCTTGTAGGAGGATCAGGATTGCTGGGTTTGGGGATTCTAAGATAGGAGAGGCTTTACACGCAGTCACAACTCGAGTCAGGCAGATGATTTTCAGAGTTGTCCTTGATCTTCAGGGCTGCTTGGCAGACCTCTGGATCTTCCCTCATTCTTTTCCCTTACATCCTCCCTAGAGACCCATGGGTCTTTTGACAGAAAGGGGGGTAACCCTTTAACTCAAAAGTATAGAGATACAGTGAATCAAGACTGTTTATCTGCCACAAGAAGGTACAATAATGTGGATAATCAGGCACTGCACCTCAAAAGCACATTTTTATGATCCCTGACCCTGGACTTTCTCTTTAGTTTAGACTTTTCCTGCACTGTTATCCATTAAYAGCCCTAGATTTGGGTCATAGCAGAAATCCCCAAAGATTGTCGCTGGATTGCTTGCTTTATTCTTAGGGGAAGCACATGTTTTCTGGTCAGTGCAGATGTCTGGATAGGAAGGCATGGATAAGGGACCAGATCAGCTTCTTCCCAGTTTTGACACAGGACTGTTCCACAGCATCTTTCATTATACAAAGAATAATTCTGGCCACGGTTAAGCAGCAAAGACTTCAAGAGTCTGCCTACCTTTTTCCTGTAACCACACTACATACAGCATGCATTACATTGCTCTAAAGACATCAGCTAGTGAAACAGGGACGGGAGAGTGTCTTCATTTCACATCGGCAAGGATGATTCACCGGAAATCACGGAAGCTTTAGATCTGTCACTGCCCCCAGGACTAGTTCGCAGTTTGGTTTGAGTAGTAACTCCCCTTTCCTCATTTCCCTGGACTTAGAGAGAAGGGATTTGTTGCTGGCACTTATACATCTCTCACTAAAACAGCCTTGGCAGCAAAATATACGGACGCTTGCTTGAGTCTAGTTGTCAGTCCAGCATCACTCCTGAAAGAGGGATTTCCATATCAACCCCAGGTCACTCTAAGAGGATAAAGAGGAGATAACCCTATTTGATGCCACAAGGGAGGTACAGCAGATGTCAAACAGAAAATGCTAACAAATGCCACACTTATATCAAGGATGTTCCTGAAGAAGAATTCAATGTTTCCATGAGGATATACACTAGCCCATAATGCCAGCACCACAGTCCTTTCCATATGGCCATTCCCTTGGCACACAATTCAGACACCCTAGTTGGTCYGAGAAATCTCAAATAGAGAGATCTAAAATACAGATGCTGATATCTGAGCTAGTTACCTAGGCTTCCTATGTGGCAAATGGAAAGAAGCAAACACTTTTAGGTTGCAAATCATCTCATCTTAATGTAAATGCCTAAAACAGACACTTTTATGATCACCTGTCCATAATACAAAATGGGTTTACCTAGGATAGTATGTTTGTGCTATCAAATTCTCTTTTGATGTCTAACTTAACAAGTGAAATTTGTTATCCAAWTACCTGGTTTGAATTTTAGGCATGTTTTTACTTGCAATAGGAACAAACACTTTTATTTCTACTCCCTAGTACTGCTTTCCAGGTGTTCTATAAAGCAAAGTGCTAAACATCTCCTAAAAATCCTGAATGCTCAACATTCTCCTGAAATTAACCACTCAGGGAATTGCCTACACTTTGCTAGACTATACTGCAGTGCAGACACCACTAGGTAGGCAAGACAAATCCCAGACTCTGCTCTTTGAAGACTGATGTTTCTTGTCCTTTCTGTAAGATGGCAACTGCCTGTGTTTGGAGAATATCCACTCCTCCATGCCCCCTCATTTTTATTTTTATTTCTTTAAAGAAACTGTCTCCTAGGAAGTCATCTTTGAGACAGGGACAATGTATCTAAACTGCCTGCGTAACTAGAGACCTCACCTCACCAAAGTCCCTCAGCCTGCAAGATCTTGACACGAAGGACTTCAGCACCGTGCATATACAGAAACATAGCCTTCTCCAGGCAGAAAACACATCCACTGTATCCCCAGACTGAAGGGATATGTATGTTGGTCAGGGAGGGCTGGAGCACTGTATGTTTAAAATCATCAGCAGCTACAAGCTGCTGACTTTTTCCAGGCTATAGGGCTGGAAAAATCAAATGCACTTTTAAAGGAACATTTAGAACAAATCAGGATTTCTCCATAAAGCTGATCTAGATGATAGTTTTGAAGCACAAAGAAAAGCGTCAGCTCAAATATTTCCCTGGTTCTCTCTTGCAGCAGAAGTAATAGAGGAAACGGAAGGTAGCCCACAGTGTCCACTCATTAGGGAGAAAAGGGTGCGCAGCTATCATTCGCAGCTTTTTAACACATGAACACAGCCATTCGAGAATATCTATATACTTACTCCACATGCATACGGCCACACACATCTTCAACGCTATCTGCACTAGGTGTACTTAAATAACACTGTACACCTCTGATTTTAAGAAAAAAATACGGATCACTCAAATTTTTTTGATAGCTGCCACCTCAGTAAAGAAAAGCCAAGGTTGCACATGGACAAAGAAAGCTCTTCAGAAGCCGATTCTAACCGAACAGAAGTTATTTATAGGAGGTCTGATCACATGCAGACATTGCCAAATAAAATAATTCTGGCAGTGTCTGCTCATAAGGACACTTCAACTGTGAGTTTTAACAGTTGCTTGGCATATGCTTCATTGGAACAGTGAGTGTCCTTGAAAACAGGAAGCCTTCCCTTTCTGCTGTGATCCCGCAATTTGTGTGTGTGTGTGTTCTCTAGCCGATATCATGACAAGCCACTTTGCTAAAGCACAGTCCAGGCTGGCTTTCACCCATCAAGCCTTGAGTTCAGATACTGCAGTACAGCCTTAGGTTTCCTCTAGTTTTCTGGCATGAATTACCGTTTAGTGGAAAAGTAAATACTAATACACATGTGAAGGACCCAGAAAAATCCCTCACATGTCAGACAAGCTACGGAAAGCAATGGAACAGTTGTTTGGTCTCAGTCTGTTGATCTGTGAACAGTTTAGTAACAAACAATCATGTTAAATGACATTATGGCTTATGACTTGGAACTTGGAAGTTGATGAGAAATTTCTGAAGTTGATTCATACTTCCTGAAACTCATAACTAGCATTTCAACTATGCTATTTACTACATTACATGAATGATTTTCCTTGTTGTTACATAAGTGTCTAGATCCAAACTATTAGAACTGATTTGAATTTTTTGAATGTTTTTATTTTCAAAAGGAAAAAAATACTTTCAGGTCTACTGTCTAATACTGCTTTCCAGGTGCTTTAAAAAGCAGGCTGCCAAACACATTCTAAAAACACCACATGCACAAATTTCTCCCTGAAATCAGCTCCTCTGGGAACTGCCCAGCACCTTGCAAGCACCTGTCCCAGCACCCTTTAAATAAAACTTGCTATGGAGAATGCTTACAGAAAGCTACCGCCGACACAGCACGTCTTAAATTCACGTGCTCCAGGTACACATCCTGAAGGTCCCAAGGCAAAGAAAAGAGACAGACACTGGCAGGAGTTTTGTGCTCGTCCAAAAAAATGGGTTTGGGGAGGCTGAAGGGGAATAGCACAACAAAAGGGAGAACAAGTACCTGCGCTTTTGATACAAAATCCATACAATATTTCCACATCTCTCAGGGTCTGATCTAACCACACACTGCTGGCTTCATTGCCGGGCAAATTCAGGATATATCAGTCTAAAGCATCAGAGCACAGAGATGCCAGCCCCACATAAATACACCCGAGCTGATTTTAAACAAGAAGGYTGAGATTTTGATGGCAATACAGAGCATATACCCAGGCAGCTCTGGACTGCTGCAAATACTCTGCACCCCGAGGGGCTCAGCTGTGTCTGCAGGAATTGGAGTCATCCTGATTTCAATGTAGACAAACCCTTCAATACACATTCACAGTGCAAGGGGCGGGGGGCACTTCTGAGCTATTGCAGGATTTTGGTCAGATATGAAAATCACACAGCACCGGGTACTAAAGCAAAACTTGTTCTAAATACCTATACCTTGGTACAAAGTTATTGAATACATCTACTAGTACTGGTAGTAGCTCCGACAAATTTCCGGCTGCAGTGACATATCATTGCTCTATATTAGGAAACACATGAAATGCAAAATTCATATTTTTTAACAATACAGGCTATATCTCCAAGCACAGATACCATAGTTCTGATGTGCAGCTCTAGAACCATTTGGGAAAAGATACAGTTTGGAGCTGTCTTGCTGAGACACTTGAACTTCACCAGCATTCACTAAAAAAGGAACTGCAATTTGCCAACTGAAATATTTTCATTCTTCACATTAGGCTGAATCTAATTACACTGTTTCCTTATAATTGCAGTCTAGTACTCAGGGCTCCTTGAAGTAAAAAGCATAATGGTTTTCCCACTGAAATTCCCACCTCGGAGCCCTTCCCATTAGTAACGGTTAGCTGACAACATGATTTGTTTGAAGAGCAAGTTGACATCTAACAGAACTTATTTCGGGATTCTCTCACGATACAGATTTTTATCATGTTCCCGGGCTCAGCCACAGGAGTCTCTGACACGGAGTCAGACAGGCATCACCGGACYAGCTCAGACCCCCTCAAAAAATAAATATTAAAAAAAAAGGGACGCCACGGAGTAACACGGGACAGTCTTCGCTCCAGCTCCAACCGCAGCTGCGCAGCGCTGGACCGCGCCACGGCGCGGAGGCAGCGCGCAGCCACGTGCGGCAGCCGGGCGGCTCTCCCGTGCGCCGCGCAGAAACCGGAGCGCAGCAGTTTTAACGCTGAATGAAGGGCTCCGACCACCGCCACAGTAATACGGGGCAACACGACCGTGAAAATACACCCTCCGTTTTGGCCGCTTTGGGTTTTTTGTGTTTGTTTTTTCTTTCTTCCTGGGGGAATTTCTCCCTTGTTGGCACCTGCGCGGACGGAGGGAAACCTGCTCCGCCGCCGCGCAGAGCTGCCTCCCCGGCTGAGCCGCGCGCAGCCCGGCGGAGCCTACGCGGGTCCCGCACGGCGCC